>NW_020954599.1:43049899-43125334 GCF_900497805.2 Vombatus ursinus | reverse complement strand
ATCTATCTATCTATCTATCTATCTATCTATCTATCTATCTATCTATCCATCTATCTATCTCTATATATACGTACATATATTTTCTCCCCTCCAAATACCCTAATATTTACAAAGGTCTCATGAGTTACAAATACCATATTTCCATGCAGGAATGTAAACAGTTCAACCATAATAAGTCTGTTATGAGTTTCTCTTTCTTCTTTATCTCTTCGTGTTCCACTCGAGTCTTGTATTTGAAAATCAAATTTTCTATTCAACTCTGGTCTTTTCATCAAGAATGCTTGAAAGTCCTCTATTTACTGAATGACCATTTTTTCCCTTGAAGGATTATACTCAGTTTTGCTGAGTAGGTGATTCTTGGTTGTAATCCTATCTCCTTTGCCCTCTGGAATATTATATCTCATGCCCTGTGGTCCCTTAATGTAGAAGCAGCTAAATCTTGTGTTATCCTGATTGTGTGTCCACAATACTTGAATTGTTTCTTTCTGGCTGCTTGTAATATTTTCTCCTTGACCTGGGAGCTATGACATTTGGCTACAACATTCCTAGGAGTTTTCCTTTGGGGATTTCCTTCAGGCAGTGATAGGTGGATTCTTTCAATTTCTATTTTGCCCTCTAGTTCTAAAATATTAGGGCAGTTTTCCTTTATAATTTCTTGAAAGATGATGTCTAGGCTCTTTTTTTGATCATGGCTTTCAGATAGTCCAAAAAATTTTAAATTCTCTCTCCTGGATCTATTTTCCAGGTCAGTTGTTTTTCCAATCAGATATTTCACATTGTTTTCTAATTTTTGATTCTTTTGGATTTGTTTTACAGTGTCTTGATTTCTCATAAAGTCACTAGCTTCCAATTGCTCTATTCTAATTTGTAAGGAAGTATTTTCTTCAGTAATCTTTTGGACTTCCTTTTCCATTCGGCCAATTTTGCTTTTTAGGGCATTCTTCTCCTCATTGGCTTTTTGGACCTCTTTTGCCATTTGGGTTAGGCTATTTTTTAAGGTGTCATTTTTTTCAGTATTTTTTGGGTCTTCTTTAGCAAGCTGTTGACTTGTTTTTCATGATTTTCTTGCAAAACTCTCAGTTTTTCCTCCACTTCTCTTACTTGCTTCTCAAAATCCCTTTTGAGCCCTTCCAAGGCCTGGGACTGATACATATTTTTTCTTGGAGACTTTGGATGTAGGAACTTTGACTTTGTTGTCTTCTTCTAGTTGTATGTTTTGATCATCTTTGTCACCAAAGTAAGATAATATATCTGACTCTTTTTTGTGCTGCTTACTCATGATCCTGAACAATTACTTGAGTTTTAAACTCTTTGTTAAGGTAAAAGTCTGCTTCCAATGTGGAGAATGTACTGTGCCAAGCTTTGGGGTTTTGTACAGCTGTTTTCAGAGGTACTTCTAGGCACCTGAAAATTTTCAGTTCTTCCAAGGTGCTATGATAAGGGGCAAGGTGTTTCCTCTCCACCGCCACAACAAGCTTCGCCACACCAGTGCTCCTCCTCACCCCAGGACTGCCCCCCAGAACTGTAACCCAGATCCAAGCACCAGTAAAGCAAGAGATTCCTGCCTCAGCACTGGCAAATAGATCCCTGCAATCCCCCTCTGATCAGCCTCTTGATTCCCCCTCAGTCTGTGAGTCAGAAGCTCTGGAAACAGCTGAGGCCCCAGGGGCAGCTGAGACCTAGCTCCTTCTCTCACGGCAGTCATAGGCTTTTCCCACTGACCTTCCAAGTTTTCTTTGGCATTTGTGTATTAAGAAGTCTGGAAACCACCACAGCTGCCGATGAATCAGTCCTCTGAGGCCTGCGCCAGGTTCGCTGAGGCCTGCGTGCTCTTGCCAAATTGTGCTCCTCTGCCCGCCCGGTGCGATATACCTTTCTGATCAACCATCCAGTCTGCCTTTGCCTGGAAATTTGTTTCACTCTGTCTTTTTGTGGCTTCTGCTGCTTTAGAATTTGTTTAGAGACATTTTTATAGGTATTTGGAGGGATTTGGAGAAGAGCTCAAGCAAGTCATTGCTTTCCCTTCACCATCTTGGCTCTGCCCTCTTCTTAACTTCTTAATGTGTGTTTTCTATAGGTTGGCTTTTGGCTTTCTATTTCCTCTCAACACTATCTTCTCTGACAATCTCATTCAAGCCAAATATTTAAATTATCACCTCTATATAGGTGACTACCAAATGTATGTCTCTACTTTTTACCTCTTTTCTGAACTCCAAAACTACTTCTTTAACTATCTCAGCCTATCTCTACTTGAGTATCACTGGATTTTTTTTTTCTTTCTACATCTGTTTTCACTATTTCTGTCATTGGCATCTCTAAATTCAATGTTCCTAAACTTTGGGTGATTTTTTAATCTTTTATCTCCCTTTCTTTACAATATCCGCAATTATTGAATATCAATTTTCTAGTGAGAGGATACCTGTGGTCATCCAAGGCAGCCCCATCGTCCATTTGGCCAGCTATAATTATTAAGAAGGTTTTCCTTATACAAAACTGAAATATGCTTCTTTGTGTTTTTTTTTTTAAATTTCCACAGCACTCTTAATTTTATTTATTTATTTATTTATTTATTTTTAATTTATGGAATAAAACAAACATTTCCATAGCATATCCTAAAAAAAAAGATTATTGCACATGAAACTGCAAATCTATTATGTACAACTTGTGATTGCTTTTAAGTATATAATAAAGTTATCCTGTATTTTTTTTTCTTTTTTTACCTTGACTTTCGTCCTCCCTGCCCCAGAAATGGCTACCATTAAACACAAATAGGTATATATATAAAAAATTATTCTATACATACTTCTTTTTTATCAGTTCTTTCTCTGGGTGAAGATAGCATCTTTCTTGATATATCCTTTACAATTAATTTGAGCATTTATAATAGCAAAAATTACTTATTCAAAGTCATTCTTAAAGCAATATTGTTATTCCTGTATATGAGGATATGAATATGCTTCTTTGTAACTTCCATTCCATTGTTCCTAGTTTCACCCTCTAGGACCAAACAGAAGAATTGTTATCCATTCCCTATGAAACTGCCCTTCCAGATATAATCATTACCTCTACTTGAAAACATTTAATAGTTCATTGTTGAAGACCAAGTAAAGTCCAAAGTGCTTTACCCAACATAAAAGGCCTCTACAAACTGGGTCCACTTTGATTTTCCTGTTTTTCTGTATTACTCAGCTGCCTGAGTGTTACAGAGGAGTGTGCTGGAGCCAGTTGATCATTGCTTTGAGCCAATTCTTTAATTTTTATGGGAACATTTATACCTCAGAAACCACCAAATGCTACCAATAATGAACTGACTTCCTGTTTAGTTGATTGGTTAGACCAGCAGTGTGAATCTCAAATAGGAATGGGGCCACAAAAGCATACATAATGATTCCTGCAGTTCACTTATTGACTCAGAAAACTACATATTAATATTATCTATGTTTTGTTCTACTTTTATTGCAAATAGGAGCTTAGTCACTTGCCCAGAATCATACAGCTAGTGAGTATCTGAGATCATATTAGAGCTCAGATCTTGCTGACTTCAGGCCCAGCACCTTACCCACTGAGCCATCTCACTGCTTCATTTTAAGTGTAAATGTATAGATACTGTCTTTAATCTACACTTGGAATTTATTGTTATATATTTGTTTTCCTCCTACATTATATTAGATATGACATTTACTTTGAATTAATTAGCAATATATCTCATACTTAATTAAGAGCTCTCTGTAAGCACATCAATAGTGACTCATTAAAGTTGAAAGTATATCTATATCAGCTAAATAAAGGAGTGTTTGCATAATTTTATCCATAAAGGAAGCTCCCTTGACTGTAATTAGTTCTTTCTAGTCCCTTGGCCCTTGAATACATCTTTGGAACTCTATTAATTTGTACCTGCTTGTATGTTACTCTACCAAGTATTCAATTTTGTTGGCTTATTTTCTTTTTAAATGCCTTTTCAAGCTAATTCTGATCTCTGGAGATAGAATATCATGTCTGATAAGTGGGATGGTGTTCTATTTCTCTTGAATTTCACCAGGACACCTAATATGCAACATTTTACACACTGGGCTTTTTCTTTATTGAATGAGGAAAAAGCAAAGCCTTTCCTTTGCTTAATTTAATTAAATGTGGTAGAATATGCTTATATGAATCAAATAAATGTTTTTTTCCTCCATCAAACTGGTCTATTCCACTAGTACATTGAATTCCTTTGATCTTTTGATATGTTCTTTTTTTTTCAGCTCTCTAAGTACAATAAAACTAGTATTTGTATTTTTCTGATGGGAAAACATGTTAATAGTGTGTAAGTTTGCTGTTTGATTATTTGTTGAAAATGAACAACTGGTATTCCCATTTATACTGGTGATCTCTCTAGACTTCTCATAATAAAGGAATAATCCAGACAAAGCACCTTTTTCTTCAAAATTCATACTTGAAGAGAAAAAGAAAATTAAGGTACAATTTTTTTAACCTGTACTAGAAAATCTCTAGCTAAAACTAATCCCTAGAATGAATGCATTTATTTATATTAATACTGATCACCTGTGGAAGGAATAAAAATGAAGAGATACCTCCTAAATCTGACCCACCCCCCACAAAACCCATACCTCAGCTGCGACCTTGTCTTTTGTACTCTTCTCTTTAGGCTGTTCCTGAGTCTTTGGATTTTTTTTTGGTACTGTGCCATAGAAACCTCTTCATCCTGTAAGCTCATTTAACCCTTTGACTTCACACATTAGAAGTGCCCTCTGCTCCTTCAGCCTCTCCCCTCTGATTGGATGGTTCCTTGCACAACTTACATTTTAAAGTTGATACTCAGGCTAATCATATCTTCATTCCTCTCCAGGCTTCACTCGATTCTCTGGACATTTTCTAATATAGCCTTGCACTTCATACCTTTGCCTCTTCACCTTTGCCTAACTTTTCATCTTTTTTTTTATGTGTTGTCTTTTCCCTTTAGTATGTATGTTCTTTGAAGGAAGGGACTATATTTCTTTCTGTTTGTATTAGTTTTTTCCAACACTTAGCATAGTGTCAAGCATATAATAAATACTTAATAAATTCATGTTGACTTAACTTCTACCTGATAAACATCAACATATATATTATAAAGATGAAGATGGCCTGCCTGGGTTGTTCCCTATGGGTCCTGGTCTTTATGTGTTTGAACAAAGGAAAATTTTGTTGCCTGTTAAAAAATTGACATCTAAAAAGAGAAGAGATTTATCACCTATTTCTTATGATACAGGACACACTATAGGTACTGATTTATCCAGTTAGGTGAAATGTGGAAGAAAATAAGGTCCATTCCTCATATTATTTCTTCCTCTTTCAGAGAACAAACTTAAGCCCCAAGGCCCTGAGTAATTTTTGAGTATAACATTTACTATATCGCAAAGTAAAGAATACTACAATACATAAGATTTTATAGTTGTGAATACTTTGTCCCTAAAGACATCCACAATTAGGAGAATTCTTTCCTGATCCTTTTAACTGTTAATGCCCTCACTTTCAAGCAACTTTCTATTGTATATGTTGGAATTCAATAACTTTACATTTCTGCTGGGTTTTTTTAACATGTATAGAATATATATTATATTATATATACACACACACAAATTTAGATACAGATAGAGATAGAGATATATAGAGATATGCATATGAGATCTATATCTTATATATATATATATCCATATATATGGAGAAAGAGAGAGAGAGAGACAGACAGACAGACAGAGAGATAGTAGTACAATGGCTAAGAGTGGTAGAAATGGAGTCAAAAAGATCTGAGTTTAAATACTGCCTCAGAAACTTACTACCTGTGTAACCCTTGGCAAGTCACTTAACATATCTCTGCTTCAGTCCTCATCAATAAAATGGGGATACTATTAGTACCCACCTCACAGGGCTGTTGAGAGGATCAAATAAGCTATTATATCAGGAAGCAATAGATAGGCCAGCTATCTTTATCTTTGTATGTACTTGTCTCTCCCATTAGAAAATAAGCTCATTGTGAGAAGAGATCTTTCATTCTTTGTACTTGTCTCCCTAGAACTTATCACAAAAATTGGACAATTATGGATACATAATAAATATTTGTTGATTAATTTACTGATTGACTGATGAGTTACAATCATGGGTTTAGAAGTTATAGGGATCTTAGATACCATCTAATAAACCCCTTAATTTTACGGATGTAGAAATTGAGTTCCACACAATTAAGAGACATGCTTAAGATCATACAGTTGGAAAAAAGACAGGACTGAGATACAAACTAGAGCTAGAATGTGACCCAAGTTCACTTAACTACAAAACCAGCATTATTTCCACTATACCACACTGCTTTCTATTTGCTGTAGTCAAGTAATTAATATTAATGATAGCAATAATAAAAATAATAGCAGCTAGAATTTATGTGGCACTTTAAGACTTGTAAAGCACTTTACATTTGGTATTTAATCCTACCAACAGCTTTGTTAGGTAGGTGCAATTAGTATTCCAATTTCACAGAAGAGAAAACTGAGACTGGGAGGAGTTAAATAATGTACCCAGGATCCAACAGCTAGTAAGTATCTGAGGCAAGATTTGAATTCAGTTCTTCTAGTGTTTAATTACAGCACTACTAATTGCCTAATTGCCTCTAAGTTACAACAGCTGTTGGTCAACCTTCTAGAAATGAGCCTCTCTCCTCACCTAGTAAAGATTGTGGTTTCTACCAGCCCTGCATTGTAAAATGAAAGTAAACTCCAAGAGTATGTGAAAGAGTTAGAGAAATGGGTGCCTAATTTAAAAAAAAGAGGTTGCTTTGAAAATTAGCATGATCACTTTTCTATGCTACCTGATGTAGTGGACAGGTCAGTTTTGGAGTCAATAAAACCTGGGTTCAAGTGCTACCTTTGACCCATACAGCTGTGTGACCTTGGGCAAGTCACATAACTTCTCAGGAAACTCTCTAAGATTATAAATTGTAGGAAAGTTGGCTTTCTGCCTCTGTGGAGGGTGTTCCTCACACCAATGAAAGGCCCCATCTGGTTAAAGTGCCTTGTGGAAAGATACTGGTTAGATCTCTTCCCACTCTCTCTCTTCCCTCCCTTACCCTTCCCCCCACCATAGCTGTGATCATCAACACAGAATGGTTTTTGGTGTAAACATTTTGTGCTGCACTAATTACCACTCTAGGAGAGGATCTCTGAAATCCTCAGCACAACATCACTCCATTCACCTTTTTACCCTCGTCTTTTATCCCTTACAAGACCCAGTGTACCCAGGGTCTGCACATAACCTTTTCACTTCTTCAGTCAATTAGTCATTTACATGTTCAGAGATAACCTAAAGCAGTGGGCAGAGAGCTGGTCTTGGTGCATGAAAGACCTCAATTCAATTATCACCTCTGGTATTGGTGGGTGTTGACTTCTACTGATTTTGTGATCTGGACCAAATCACTTTAGATCTCAGTCTGTTAGTCAATCCACAAGTATTTATTAAGTGCCAGGCACTGTGCTAGGTCCTGAAGATACAAAGAAAGCAAGGAAAAAAAACAGTCCCTATCCTCAAGGAACTCTCAATCTAACTGGGAGACAACACAAAACACTATGCTTGAACAAATTATAGACTGGAGAAATTACAGATAATTATAGACTGAAAGCATTAAGGATTGAGGAATATCACAGAAAGAAAGGCTTCATTTCCCCCAAGCAACTGTATTTGCAAA
Organism: Vombatus ursinus; assembly: GCF_900497805.2. Lineage (NCBI taxonomy): Eukaryota > Metazoa > Chordata > Mammalia > Diprotodontia > Vombatidae > Vombatus > Vombatus ursinus. The sequence goes on along the minus strand of NW_020954599.1, from coordinate 43,117,620 downwards.
GCAGGAGTTGATCTTAATTGATAGCTTTTCTATACCAATGAAATCAGATGATTAGTTAAAAATATATACACTTGCCTTTGGGTGTAGAATTCCTGCTTGCTGGAAGGCTCTAAAACCCTCCTACTCCTTATCTTACTGTATTTGTACAGTGGTCTCATTTCCATTCCCAGTATCTCCCTTGTCTGATTGATTATTCAATCAGATCCTGTTCCCTTCCTGTGTCTTTTCATCTGTCCTGCAACTGGCACCAGCCATAGGTGTTGTTTCCTTCAATTACATTTGGGGGATTAGAATGCTCCTAAAGCACGAACTTTCTTTGTATTACTCTCCCTAGGAATTAACAAGGTTCTTGGCACATAATAAGAGTTTAATAAATACTTTCACTCATTCCTTTTGTGACTTCCTTCCTTCCTTCCTTCCATATCTGACCCAGGCTTGGAAATGCAATGTCCACTTACTAGGCACCTTCAAAACTGATAGAGATTTAACTCGCTACTTATTTCTAACCTGAGTGGGTTTCCCCCTCCTTATGCAGTCATCCAAGCTTGAGATCTGAATACTGTCCTCATACTAAAGAACTCTGTGTAAAAAGATCCTTTTTTTATTTGGTATTTTATTTTTCCCCAGTAACATGTAAAAACCATTTTTAACATGAGTTTTTAAAACTTTGAGTTCCAAATTCTCTCTTCCTCCTTCCCCATACATGAGTAGTCATGTAAAACATTACCGTAACAGTCACATTTTGAAAGAAAACATACACAGTCCTAGGTCCCCCCCCCAAAAAAAAACCCTCAAGAAAAATAAAGTTGAAAATGTATGCTTCAATCTGTATTCAAAAATCCTCAGTTCTTTCCCTGGGAATGGATAACATTTTTCATTATAAATCCATCAGAGTTGTCTTGGATCATTGCACTGCTGAGAATAGCTAAGTCACTTACAGCTGATCATCTTACATTATGTTGCGGCTATTTTGTACACAGTACATTTTACTCTGCATCAGCTCATGTAAGTCATACCAGCTTTTTCTGAGAGCATCCTGCTCTTCATTTTCTGTAGCATAATAGTACTCTGTCACAATCACATGCCACAAATTGTTCAGCCATTCCCTAATTGATAGGCATCCCTTTAATTTCCATTTCTTTGTCCCCTAAAAAGAATTGCTATAAATATTTTTGTGCACATAGATCCTTTTCCATTTTGTTTTTTATCTCTTTTTGGATACTAACTTAGTAGTAGTATTGCCAGGTCAAAGGGTATGAGTGGTTTTATAGCCCTTTGGGCATAGTTCCAAATTGCTATACAGAATGGTTGAATCAATTCACAACTCCACCAACAATGCTTTAATGTTTCATTTTCCCCCATCCCCTCCAACATTTGTCATTTACATTTTCTTTCCTATTATCCAATCTAACAGGTATGAGGTAGTACCTCAGAATTGTTTTAATTTGCATTTCTTCAAACAATAGTGAGTTAGAGCATTTTTTCCTATGGCTATAGATGGTTTTGATTACCTCATTTGAAAACTTTTCATATTTTTTGATCATTTATCAACTGGAAAATGGCTCTTATCTTTATGAATTTGACTCAGTTATTATATGTTTGAGAAATGTGGTCTTTATTAGAGTAACTTGTGGCTCCATGACACTTGAATTGTTTCTTTCTGGCTGCTTGAAATATTTTTCTCCTTGACCTAGAAGCTTTGGAATTTGGCTATAATATTCCTGGAAGTTTTTATTTTATGATCTAGTTCAGGAGATGATCAATTTCTAATTTACCCTCTGGTTCTACAATATCAGGGCAGTTTTCCTTGTTTTTTTTTTTTTTTTTTTTTTGGCTAGGCAATGGGGTTAAGTGACTTACCCAGGGTCACACAACTAGTAAACGTTATTTGGTTGTGTCTGAGGCTAGATTTGATCTCGGGTCCTCCTGAATCCATGGCCAATGCTCTATCCACTGCACCACTTAGCTGCCCCTATGATTTCTTGAAAGATGATGTCAAGGCTCTTTTTTTGATTGTGGCTTCACAATCAAAGAGATTCTTAAATTATCTCTCCTGGATCGATTTTCCAATGAGATTTTACACATTGTCTTCTTTTTTCTCTTCATTATTTTGGTTTTATTTTATTATTTCTTGATTTCTCATAAAGTTGTTAGCATCTATTTGCTCAATTCTAATTGTTAAGGAATTATTTTCTTCAGTAAACTTTTGTACCTCCTTTTCCATTTGGCCAATTCTACTTTTTAAGGAGGTTGTTTCTTAAGTGAAATTTTTGTGCCTCTTTTTCCATTTAACCAATTCTGCTTTTTAAGATATTCTTCTCCTCATTGACTTTTTGTATCTCCTTTACTATTTGGCCATCTGTTTTTTTTTTATACTTAATTTATTTTTAATTATCAACAATCACTTCCATAAACTTTTGAGTTTTAATTTTTCTCCCACTCCCTCCCCACCTCCTTCCCCAAGATAGTGCACAATCTGATAGAGGCTATCTGATAGAGGATATCTTCCTATTAAACATATTTTCACAGTAATGTTATAGGTAAGAATTAGAACCAATAGGAGGAACCACCAGAAAGAGGAAACAAAACACAACAGAAGAAAAAAATAGCAAATAGTATGCTTCAATCTTCATTCAAACTCCGTAGTTCATTCTTTGGATGTGGATAGCACTTTCCATCATGAGGCCTTTGGAGATGTCTTAGATGCTTGTATTGCTAAGAAGGGTCAATATTAGTCATTGCACAGTGTGGCTGTTACTGAGTACAGCATTCTGCTGGCTCTCCTCATTTCACTCAGCAGTAAAGCATATGAATCTTTCTAGTTTTTTTTTTTTCTGAAGTGAGCCTGTTCATCATTTCTTATAGCACAATAGTATTCCATTACATTCATATACCACAACTTGTTCAGCCATTCCCCAATTGATGGGCATCCTCTCAATTTCCAATTCTTTGCCACCACAAAAAGAGCTGCTATGAATATTTTTGAACACGTGGGTCCTTTCTCCATTTGTATGATCTCTCTGGTATATAGCCCTAAAAGTGTCATTGCTGGGTCAAAGGGTATGCACATTTTTATAGCCTTTTAGGCATAGTTCCAAATTACTCTCCAGAATGGTTGGATCATTTCACAACTCCACCAACAATGCATTCGTGTTCCACTTTTCCCATATCTTTTCCAATATTTATTACTTTTCTGTTTTGTCATGTTGGCCAATGTGATAGGTGTGATGTGGTACCTCAGAGTTGTTTTGATTTGCATTTCTCTAATCAGTAGTGATTTAGAGCATTTTTTTCATGTGACTATAGATGGCTTTAATTTCTTCATCTGAGCACTGCCTGTTCATATCCTTTGACCATTTATCAATTGGGAGATGTGTTGTATTCTTATATATTTGACTTAATTCTCTATATATTTTAAGAAAGAGGCCCTTATCAGAGAGACTGGTTGTAAAAATTCTTTCCCAATTTTCTACCTTCCTTCTAATCTTGGTTGCATTGACTTTGTTTATGCAGAAACTTTTCAATTTAATGTAACCAGAATTATCTATCTTGCTTTTCATAATGTTCTCTATCTCCTGTTTGATCATGAATTCTTCTATTCTCCAAAAATCTGATAGGTAAACTATTCCTTACTCTCCCAGTTTGCTTACAGTATCAGCCTTTATGTCTAAATCATGAACCCATTTTGACCTTATTTTGGTATATGATGTGAGATTTTGATCTATGCCTAGTTTCTGCCATTCTGTTTTCCACTTTTATCAGCAGTTTTTGTCAAAGAGTAAGTTCTTATCCCAGAAGGTGGGGTCTTTGGGCTTATCAAATGATAGATTACTATAGTCATTGATTACCGTGTCCTGCATACTTAACCTATTCCACTGATCCACCACTCTAATTCCTAGTCAGTAACAAGCAGTTTTGATGATTGCTGTTTTATAATACAATTTCAGATCTGGAATGGCTGGGCCACCTTCCCCTGAATTTCTTTTCATTAGTTTCCTTGATATTCTGGACCTTTTGTTATTCCAAATGAATCTTGCTATTATTTTTTTCTAACTCTATAAAATAATTTTTTGTGGTTTGATTGGTATGGCACTGAATAAGTAAATTAGCTTAGGTAGAATTGTCATTTTTATTATATTCACTTGGCCTACCCATGAGCAACTGATGTTTTCCAATTATTTAGATCTGACTTTATTTGTATGAAAAGTGTTTTCTAATTTTGTTCATATAGTTCCTGGGTTTGTTTTAGTAGGTAGACTCCTAATATTTTATAATGTCCACAGTAAATGGAATTTCTCTTTCTATCTCTTGTTGTTGGGCTTTGATGGTAATATACCAAAAGGCTGATGATTTATGTGGGTTTACTTTATAGCCTGCAACTTTGCTAAAGTCGTTGATTATTTCAAGTAGTTTTTTACTTGATTTTATAGGATTCTCTAAGTATATCATCATATCACCTGCAAAGACTGATAGCTTTGTTTCTCCTTTTCCTATTGTAATGTCTTAAATTTCTTTTTCTTCTCTTATTGCTAGAGCTAACATTTCCAGTACGATATTGAATAACAGTGGTGTTAATGACATCCTTGTTTCACTCCCAATCTTATTGGAAATGCTTCTAGCATGTCCCCATTACATATGATACTTGCTGAAGGTTTTAGGTAAATACTATTTATTATTTTAAGGAAGACTCCTTTTATTCCTATGCTGTCTAATATTTTTAACAGGAATGGGTGTTGTATTTTGTCCAAAGCTTTTTTTGCATCTATTGAGATGATCATGTGGTTTCTGTTAGTTTTTTTGGTAATGTGATCAATTATGCTGATAGTTTTCCTAATATTGAACCAGCCCTGCATTCCTGGTATAAATCCTACTTGGCCATAGCGTATTATTCTCGTGATAAGTTGCTATAATCTATTTGCTAATATTTTATTTAACATGTTTGCATCTGTGTTCATTAGGGAAATTGGTCTATAATTTTCTTTTTCTGTTTTAACTCTTCCCAGTTTAGGTATCAGCACCATATTTGTATCATAAAAAGAATTTGGTAAGACTTCTTCTTCAGCTATTTTCCCAAATAGTCTATATAGTATTGGAATTAATTGTTCATTAAATGTTTGATAGAATTTGCATGTAAATCCATCTGGCCCTGGAGATTTTTTTCCTATGGAGTTCATCAATGGCTTGTTCAATTTCTCTTTCAGGAATGGAGTTATTTGAATATTTTGCTTCCTTTTCTGTTAATATGGGCAATTTTTATTTTTGTAAATATTTATACATTTAACTAAGATTGTCAAATTTATTGGCATACACTTGGGCAAAATAGTTCCTAATTATTATTTTAATTTCCTCTTCCTCAGTGGTGGATTCACCCTTTTCATTTTTGATACTGGTAATTTGGTTTTTTTCTTTCTTTTTTTAAATTAAATTAACCAAAGGTTTATCTATTTTATTCTTTTTTTTTCATAAAACCAGCTCTTAGTTTTATTTATTAGTTCAATAGTTTTTTTTTTAATTTCAATTTTATTAATTTCCCCTTTGGTTTTCAATAATTCTAATTTGGTGTTTAATTGATGATTTTTAATTTGTTGTTTTTCTAGTTTTTTTTTTAGTTCTATGCCCAATTATTGATCTCTTCTTTTTCTATTTTATTCATGTAGGCACTCAGAGATATAAAACTGCCCCTAAGAACTGCTTTTTCTGTATCCCATAAGTTCTGGTATGTTGTCTTATTATTGTCATTTTCTTGAATGAAATTATTGATTGTTTCTATAATTTGTTGTTTGACCCAATCATTTTTTAGGATTAGATTGTTTAGTTTCCAATTATTTTTAGTCTATCTTTCCATGGACCTTTATTACATATAATTTTTATTGCATCATAATCTGAAAAAGAAGCATTAAATATTTCTGCCTTTCTGCATTGGATTGTGAGGTTTTTATGCTCTAGTACATGGTCAATTTTTGTATATGTGCCTTGTACCACCAAGAAAAAAGTATATTCCTTTCTATCCCCATTCAATTTTCTCCTGATGTCTATCATATCTAAGTTTTCTAATATTCTATTCCCCTCCTTAACTTCTTTCTTGTTTATTTTGTGGTAAGATTTATCTAGTTGAGGGAGAAGGTGGTTGAGGTCCCCCACTAGTACAGTTTTGTTGTCTATTTCTTCCTGTAACTCCCTGAACTTCTCCTCTAAGAATTCGGATGCTATACCATTTGGTGCATATATGTTTAGTAATGATATTTCTTCATTATCTAGGGTGCCTTTTAGCAGCATGTAGTTTCCTTCCTTATCTCTTTTGATAAGATCTATTTTTGCTTTTGCTTTGTCTGAGATCAGGATTGCTACCCCTGCTTTCTTTTTACTTCAGCTGAAGCATAATTTATTCTACTCCAGCCTTTTACCTTTACCCTGTGTGTTGCCCTTTTTCAAATGTGTTTCCTGTAAACAACATATTATAAGATTATGGTTTTTAATCCATTCTGCTCTCTGCTTCCATTTTAGGGAGAGTTCATCCCATTCACATTCACAGTTATGATTACTATCTCTGTCTTTCTCTCCATCCTTACCCTCCACCCCCATTTATGCTTTTCTTTCTCCTTTCTCCTTTTCCCTCCTTTCTAATGTTTTGCTTTTGACCACCACCTACCTCAGTCTCACCTCTTTTCTTTTAGCCCCTTCCCTTTTCTTCCCCTTTACTCTTACTACTTCTTCCCTCACTTCTATCTCCCCTCCCTTTTCTTTCCCCTTTTGCCTCCTCCTGACTATAAGGCAAGTTAGATTTCTATACCTAACTGATTATGTTATTCCCTTCTTGAGCCATATCTGATGAGAGTAAGCTTCAAACAATGCTCATCTCCCTCCCTTCTTTGTCTGCTGTAATACGTTTTTGTGCCTTTTCCTATAATGTAATTTACCCTTGTCTGCCTCCTCCTTTCCTTTTCTCTCAGGACATTTTCTTAGATCAGATTAATCCACTTACTTGGATCCATTTAACCCATTTCAATAGATTTCTTTTTTATCATTACATCAAAATCAACTTTTATCCACCCCTTTTATATGTACCCCTTGAACATGGTGTAATAACAATATAGTTCTCAAAAGTTACAAGTGTCATCTTCCATTGTAGGTATGTAAACAGTTTGCCCTTATTAACAACATGTTGTATTTTTCTGTCCCATTTACCTTTTATTTGAAGATCAAATTTTCTTTTGAGCTCTGGCCTTTTTATCAGGAAAGTTTGGAAGTCCCCTGTTTCATTGAATATCCATCTCCGTCCCTGAAAGATCATGCTCATTTTTGCTGGGTAGTTGATCCTTGGTTGCAATCCAAGCTCCTTTGCCTTACAGAATACTGTATTCCATGACCTATGGTCTTTAAATGTAGAAGTTGCAAGGTCCTGTATAATCCTGACTGTGGTTCCATGATATTTAAATTGTTTCTTTCTGGCTGCTTGCAGTATTTTCTCTTTGACCTGGTAATTTTGGAATTTGGCTACTATATTCCTTGGCATTTTCAATTTGGGATCTCTTTCAGGAGGAGATTGGTGGATTCCTTCTATGGCTATTTTATCCTCTGGTTCTAGGACCTCAGGGCAGTTTTCCTTGATGATTTCCTGAAAGATACTATCCAGACTCTTTTTTTCATCATGATTTTCAGGTAGACCAATCATTTTTAAATTGTCTCTCCTAGATCTATTTTCCAGGTCAGTTGTTTTACCAATAAGATATTTTACATTTTCATCTACTTTTTCATTTTTTTGTTTCTGTTTGACTGATTCTTGCTTTCTCACAGAGTCATTAGCTTCCATTTGCCCAATTCTAATTTTTAACAAATTGTTTTCTTCTATTAGATTTTGTACCTCCTTCCCCATTTGGCCAATTATAATTTTTAGGGACTTGTTTTCTTCAGTGTACTTTTTTCCAGTTGGCCAATTGTGTTTTTTAAGGACTTGTTTTCTACAGTTAATTTTTGTCCTTCTTTTTCCAGGCTATTGACTCTCTCTTGCATACCTCTCATTTTTTCTTCTACCTCTCTCATTTGACTTTTGAAATTCTTCTTGAGCTCTTCTAAGAGGGCTTTTTGGTCTTCAGACCACTTTATATTCCCTTCTGAGCTTACAGATGTGGGTTTGTGGGCAATGTTTTCCTCTTCAGAATTTCTGCCTTGATCTTCACTGTTCTCATAATATGAATCTATGGTACCTTTCATTTTTCTCATGGTGTTTGCTTATTTCCTGGCCTTTAAAGAGATTGAACTCTCCTGCTGGGGAGCAGAGGGCACTACCCCAAGCTTCCTGTGTTGGGATCCTAGGGCCTGGTCACTGGCTTTATGTGCTAGGGGCTCTGAAGTTGGCAGTTGGAGGCTGTAGGGTTCTGGCAGCTTACTTGGTGTTGGGCTGGAATCAGCAAGGCTTTAACTCTAGGGCAACTCTAGGTTGCCTGCTTTTCCTTTCCTTTTTCTTTCTTCAGCTCCTTTCAGATGGATATTGCAGGGTGTTTATCTACCCGGGGCCTTTTGTAGTGCTGCTTCCCTTATTTTTGCTGAGACACTGGGAGACCTGGTTGCTGTAGAATGAGGAGTCACCTGGTGGTTTTCTGAGCTGGTTTCCACTGATTCCCCATCCCTCACTGAGGCACTCAGGGGTCCAGGTGTTGGTGTTTGCCTGCTCCACTGAGGCACTCAGGGGTCCAGGTGTTGGTGTTTGCCTGCTCCACTCCTGGGTTTCAGGATCTCCTTCAGTTATGCTGAGGTGGGGCTTTCTGCTAACTTGCTGGGACAGTACTGCTTCCCTTCCCCAAGGGCAAGAGGGACCTTTCCCATTAATCCCTCAAGCTACCTGGGCTATAGGACTGCTGCACTCCATCTTTCTTCTGGTTCAGCTATTCCAGGGTTTTTCCTTGGGCAATATTTTCTGGGTTTTCAGAGGTTAATATGGGAGGGTAAGAGCAACTTACCTCTTACTCTGCCATCTTGGCTCCTGGAAGCAGAACTGGTTGTCTGTTTTTAAGATGTAATTTTCTTTTATTTTTTGTCTCCTTTATCAAGTTATTGACTCATTTTTCATGATTTGCTTATATCACTCTCCTTTCTCTTACCATATTTTCCTCTACCTCTCTTACTTGATTTTCAAAATCTTTTCTGAGTTCTTCCATGGACTGAAACCAATTCATATTTTTCTTGGAGGCTATGGATGTAGGCACTTTGAGTTTGTTATCTTTTTCTGAGTGTGTGTTTTGATCTTCCTTGTCACCATAGTAACTTTCTATGATCAGAATTTTTTTCTGTTGTTTGCTTATTTTCCCAGTCTAGTGGGACTCTGCTTCCAGGATAGAAGGCACATTTTCCCAAGCTTTGAGGGTTTTGTGCAGCTGTTGTGAGAGATGCTTCTAGGAATCTGTAAGTTTTCAGTTCCTTCAAGGTGGTATGTTCTAAAAAAAGGTGTTTACTACTCTCCTGGTCTGTGCTCTGGTCTGTGAGTGACCACAATCTCTGTTTTTTGCCCTGGAACTATGAGGAGGGTCCCCCCTCCTCTGTGGCCACAAGGGCTGTTGTGCTAGTGCTCTTCCTCACCCTGGGACTGCCACCCAGGCCTGCAACCTGAATCTGAACATGGGTAAAGCAACAGAGTCATGCCTCAGTGCTAGCAAATCTCCTTCTGTAATCTCCTTAGACCATCTTATTGTCTGTGGGCTGAGAGTTCCAGAACCAGCTGCTGCTACTACTGATTCAATGACTCCTCAGTCCTGTTCCTGGTTTGTTTCATATGGGGCTGTGTTGGCACTGCTTTCACTGGACTGTGTTCCACTCTCACCCAGTTGTGACAGATTGGCCTTCTAAATTGTCTTTGGAATCTGTGGGATGAGAGGACTGGAAACCTCCATTTCTGCCACTTATCCAGTCATCCTGAAATCTGCTCCTGGTTTGCTGAGGCCCTGGCTGCACTGACATGACCTGTGCTGGACTATGCTCCTCTCCCTCCCTGGTGTAACTGGCTTTCCTGCTGACCTTCTAAGTTGTCTTAAGCTGGAAAACAGTTTCACTCCATCTTCTTGTGGATTCTGCCATTCTAGATTTGTTTAGAGTAATTTTTAAAGGCATTTGGAGGGTTTTGGTGAGAGCTCAGGCAAGTACCTGACTTTACACCACCATCTTGGCTCCTCACCACTCCCCCACACCACCAAAGGATCTTGTTTTCTTTTAATAACCTTCATTGCTACCTGGTCCTGACTGTTGATACTTAAATCCAACCACTTTTCTTTAAAAGCATGTATATTCTAGAGATGTTCAATTTGCTACTACTCTATTGGTCCAGACTATCTTTGAAAAATTGGTTTGGATGATATTGATGTGCTGTTCGTGTAGCCAGAGTTTAATAGCTGTATTATCAGGGGAAAATCTGTTCTCTTCTAAATATTAAACTGGAAATTATGTACAATGCAAAACTTTTATCAGAATGAAACATCCACATTGAGCTAACTCTCCCAGTACTACTCCCTGGGAGGCTAGGCACTTTTAGCTATTACGTTTACTTTTTCAGATCTTAAGGTTTCATGTAGTTTTTTAAAAATATCCAGCTCACTTCTTGGGCATCACTGACTGGAAAGAACAAAACTTAAGGCTTATTCAGGGACTCTTTAGATCGTAGATTTAGAGCTGGAACCCTCTTACTGGTTAAGAAAGTTGAGGCCCAAGGAATTAACTGCCTTGTTGAAGGTTAAACAATAAAGCTGAGATTTGAAAGTAGGTCATATCAATAGCTTAAAGCCTACAACTAAATTCACTTATAGTATTTTTTTCAACAAAAAGAAGTTTCCAAATAAGAATTTTTAAAAAATAAACTACTTGCTTTTCAGACTGGGACCATTATTACAGTTTTTGCTATTGATTCTGTTTTGACTACATAAAGCTGGCCTCTCTCCTTGATGACTCATCTTTTTGCCATTTATCCCACCTTAAGCTTGTGAGAAATGTCAAATGTTGTTGATAAATTATGACATTTTATCCTTTCAAATATCACTGGACAGCAAGTTGCTGATTTATTAGGGGAAAATACTAGCTAAATAATTTTGAGTTAAGAAAGTAAAATGGAAATAATCACCCAAGGCTCCTTTGCAATAATGAGGTGTTAGAATTAATCCCCTGCCATCTGTCTTTATTTAGCTAACCTCCTCAATTAGATATCACAAGATCTCTTTCTCACACAGCTATATGTTGTCTATCTTTGAGTTTTCTCAAATGGCTTTCAAAAATCAAGAAACACCATTACAGTAATAAAATAATAACACACATTTATGTAACTTTTTTTAGGTTTAAAATTCACTTTGCTCAAACACTATGTGTTGTGAATAATGTTAGTGTGATGTACATTTTACAGAGAAGAAAAATGCCTCAGGGAGTTTAAGTGATTTGTCCATAGTTGCTTAGCTAGTAGTAAATAATAGAGGTATGTCTTGAAACAAGATCTCAACTTTAAGTTCGGTATTCTCTCCACTTTCTACATATGTGAACTTATGCAAGTCATTGAATTTCTTTATTACTTCATTTCTTTAACTATAAAATGCTAAAGTCAGACTACATGGCCTCTTAAATTTTCCTGTCTCTTTAAACCTAAAATCTTCTGTTCCAGGACCATACTTAAAGTCTAGCCTATAATATAAGATTTCCTTTTGTTTTTCTTTTGAAAATATTTTTCATTCTTAAGCATAATAGCTAACAAACTTGAACAGTTAGTTCTCTTATTATATTTTAAATGATTCCATCCTTCAGTGCTCCATCATCAACTAATTGCCTATTGGAATATTTCAAACTGAATGTCTCAGAGACATCTCAAACTCAGCATGTTTGAAACAGAACTCATTATCTTTCCTTTCAAACCCTCCCATCTAGAATACTTCCTTATTTCCTTGTTTTTCTCATGGGCAATACCATTCTTTTTGACTTCCTGGTTTGTAAACTTGGAGTTATACTCAATGCCATACTTTACTTCATCTCACATATCTAATCAGTTGCTAAATATTTTCATTTCTACCTCCACAACATCCTTCTCCTCTCACTCCTTCTTGCAACTTACATAGATATCATTTAAGTTAAAATTCTTATCACTTCTGGTCTCCACTATTACATTGGCTTCCTAAAAATAATGGCTAAATAATTTTGAGTTAATGAAAACAATGTGGAAATAATCAGCCAAAACTCCTTTACCATAACAAGGGAAGGGAAGGGGGAAAAGAAATAAACATTTATATAGTTTCTACTATGTGCCAGGCACTGTGTCAAGTGCTTTACAAATATTTTCTTATTTTATCCTTGCAGCAATCCTGAGGGGTAGGTTTTATTATTTTTCCCATTTTACAGTTGAAGAAACTGAGGCAGAGGTTAAACGGTTTATCCAGGTTCACACAGCCACTAAGTAGCTGAGGTCCAAATTGATCTCAGGTCTTCCCATTTCCAGATCAAGTATTCTATTCACTGTGCCACTTAACTGCCCTAACTAGGTATAAGAATTAATGAGTAAGTGATTCCCTTGCCTCATCTCTCTAAGGTCAAACTTTATTTCATCTTTACATCATCTTTTTTTAATCTGCTTTTTTGTAACTTTTTAAATGTACATAATTTTTAATACAGTAATTAATATGCATAATTTATAAATAATTAAATACATACATGTTGATTGCATGGTCAGTTTCTATTTTTAATGGTGGCATGTGTGATCAAAAGAAATGTGAAGACCATTATCTAGGTCACACAGAAGAGAAATGTTTCCTTCTGCACCAAAACTCACCAGGTGTGTCATTTTTGCAAATATGGTGTTATAAAAACAGACTGAGCTCATGCATCCCAGAGGAATTTTTATTTTTCTCTTTCATTGATGAAATTTTCCACCTTTAAATCTTTCAATGCCACCATTCAACCTTGCTATCTTTCATTGGCATGTAACAAAAGTAACTCTCAACCTATGAAAACCATGGTATGAGCTACAGTGGAACATGAACACACATTGTCAGTGACAACTTGCTTGTGAGAAATGCAATAAAGGGCATTATTAAGGATATGTATGACTAGAAAAGAAAATGCACCCTTGGGTAATGTAGGTACACCTAAAACCTTGAGGAACTAAGTGAACATGAAGAAAGCTTCTAAAGGGGATTTAATGGAAAAAGAAGAAGAGAATTGTACAAGATGAAAAGTCACGGAATATGTATAGATTTCTGATTGGGAAAGGAAATAAAGGAATAGTTTAATGCCAGAAGATATTAAGATGATGACCTCTGAGTCAGAGAACATGTTTAATGGTATGAGATAAAGAACATGAATATAAACAAATGCTAGAGATGATAAGTGATTAAGAATTTGTTAGAGAGAGTCAGGATAACAGTATGCTGGAATGGTATGAGAGATGAGATTTGCTATCAGGTTAATAGGGCATAATATTGAGGATAGATGTAGTTCTTGAGTCCAAGTGGTTATAAAGAATATAGTTTTGACCTAGAAATTAGAATTGCATCTGGAACCCTATCATAATGTACACTTTACAAGAGTTGACCTAAAAGTGTTGGCCTACGGACAAACTGGTTTACCTGCAAATCTATATTGATGTTCCATGATAGCATACCAGATAAATCCTGATTCATAATTGTTTAAATTCAAGTCTTTCCTCTGACATGTGGTATCTGTGAGTCACTTCAACTCTCAGTGAAGTCAGAGCAGGTGTTTGATCTGCTTTGGTAGAGAATTTCCTTGCTGTGAGTTCCACTGAGTGATGAAATCACGTATCCTGTATAACAGAAACTAACTAGGCTGAATGGCTTTTTTTGCCTAGTGCTACCCTATATTGAAATAGACTTTATGTTCTACATGTTGGCAAATTACAGTTGGACCTGCCATGGTGGAATGGTACTGATGAGAACAGGAACCAAGTGATAATCCTAATATTTTAATGTAAAACGAATACCCTTTCATTGATTGGCCAACAATAGGTACCAGATTAAGCCCTACTTGGTCATTGTTTGGGCCCTGATTGGCTCATAGTGAATGTAAATAGCAATTATTTTTGACTTCTGGTCTTCCCTTCCCAGATTTTTTTGACTCATTTCTTACCTAGCCTTACTCACTGAATGGGTGTTGCCTCAGTCAAACTGCATCAGGGCCATCTCCAGTCATCCTAATCTATATCTTGCCACTGGACCCAAATGACTCCGGAGGAGAAAGTGAGGCTGGCAATTTTGCACAGTCTTCCCTCACTTAAATCCAATTAACTTGCATATTATGGCATCACCTCCTTGATGGCATGGTCCTTTTCCAGAATGAAGGACAAACAACAATACTTAAATAATGGAAACAGAATTGACCAGAAGGAAACACAAAGAGCTAACTGTTTATTCAGGGGATCTTTAAGGATTTGCATCAGGTTGCAGTGGGAAGGAACTAGATCAGAGTTCATGGGGGGAAATGGGGAGTATTACAGCATTAAGGCTCCATATACAAAATGATACCTTGAAGAAACAACTCCATATTTTAAAAAAATTCCTATCCCTATATTAAAAAAAAGCCTTTGAGATTCAATGGACTGTATCAGGCAGGTATATTTTTAGAAACTCAGCTGATGGAATCATTTTTTTTCAGGTGAGGAAGACACAGGTGGCTGACAAAACCCATCTGAATCTCCTGGTTAACTGGGGAGAGATTAGAAGCAAGGACTACAGAGATGGAACTTTGCAGCAGAGAATCTATACCCATCTGTCATGAGGAAATCTTGCTTTTTGTAAATAAGCCTTGAAAAAAAATATTTACAGTGCTGCTTGCTGAGATAGAAAAAGTATATTATAGTCTAAAATAGAAGAACTTGACTTTAGGAGATACTTTTTTTCTTGAAAAAATATTAGATGCCTATGGGAAACTAAGGATTTAAAAAATTTGGGTTTAAAACATTCTCAGTTCCTCATCTCTTCATGAAGGGTTATACTAGATGGCCTCTGAGCTCCTTCTAGTTCTTAATCTATGATCCTATGGCCTTTGGATTCTGTGCCAGGTTATAAAGAGATACATTATATTTCTTTGACACTTTTGTGTCTCCATATCATAAGAAAAGCACAGGTATACATTGCAAAACCCTTTGCCTCTTTTTAACTGTATGACTTTGGTCAAGTTTACTTAACCTCCCTGGGCCTCTGTTTCCCCATCTTTAAAATGAGAGAATTATACTATATGACATCTAAGGTCTTTTCTAATTTTAAATCTATGTTCTTATAAACATAAAATCCTATGAACCCTCTTACCAGGGAGTCAGCCCAGGTTTATCATCTCATTTTTAGTATATATTCAATCTTGATTTTAAAATATTTCTTTTGTAATTCTATGTATTTTATTTTATGCATTAAAGAAAACATGATTTTGAGAAGGGGTCACTTGGCTTCACCAGACTGACAAAGGATTCTATGACACACAAAAAGGTTAAGAACACTCAATTTTTGAATGCAAATCATTGTTGGTAAATTTCTCACCATACACCCACCTTGCATCTTCCCATCGTTCTTTAATTTATATCCATAAATCACTATATATACATATAGAGGTACATCTATTCATATATATATGTATATATATATATATATATATACATACACACACACATTCAACCTTTTGACTTTGTTTTAATATTTATTGTTCTCATTGAACCATTAACTTCTGTTTGACCTACTTTAATTTTCAAGGAGTCTGTTTTCTTGGGTAAAGTTTTATTACTCTTGGTCTAAGCTGCAAGTTCTTGCTCCAAGTCTTTCTTCTACAGTTCTCATTTCTTTTCCTGTTCTTTCCTTCAGCACTCTAATTTCATTCATAAAATCATTTTTTAACTCAAAAAAACCCAATAATTTCTTGCTTTATTTTTCCCTTGGGAATGCTAGTTTGAACTTATCAAATGTATCAAAGCAAAGTTTTTCTTTTAGATTTTGTTTAATATTTTGGAGTCATTTTCTTCTTTTGGGCTTATGTTTTAGGCATCACTATCATGATTTCTTTTATGGTAGGTTTTGCTTATTTCTTTGTTTGCTCATTCTTCCAACCTTACTTCTTGAATTGGGATTTTGTATTAAGGCCTAGCTCTGTGTATTTCTGGAAAGAGTACATATGTCTTTTCTTGGTCCTATTTCATAGTTTCTTGGATCTTGGTGCTAATTTCTCTAATGATGAGTTGTCTTTCTTCCAGGATTTGAGGGTTAGTTTAGGGTGGAGATCGTTTAGCTTTCAGTCGATTCAGTGCTTCCTGGTCCAGGGTGACATCTGATCATCTGATCATGGTCTTCCTGGTCAGAGCTATGCAAGCTCTTGATGCAGGTTTGAGTCTGGGCAGCCCCACAGTAGCCTTACCTCCTTGGGTCTAACCTTGGGTGGACCTCTACAGACTACTGCTAGCCCCACCCATTGTCATCTGACAAGAAAGTTCTGCAGGTTCAGAGTGATAGAACTCAAGGCATCCTTTTGGTATTAGTTCTGATCTCTCCAGAAGGACAATGGGCTCTCAGAGGAGATAGCATATCTTCCCCCACTACCTGTGGAAGTTTTCAAACAAAATGGCATTGAAGAGGATAAGCATTTATATAATACCTACTGTAAGTCAGACACTGTGCTAAGCACTTTACAATTACTTAAGGCCTTCCTGAATCCAGACCTAGTGCTTTTCCATTGTGCTACCTAGATGCCTCAAAAAAGCTGGTACCCTAAGCTGTAGGGAGGATTCTTATTCACCTATTGTTTAGAGACTATAAGACTTCTAACTTCCCTTCCAACTGTGAGATTATATGATTCAGAGACCATGCACACGCGCACACACACACACACACACACACACACACACACACACACACACACCCCAAATGCTGGTTCACCTCCACAAGGTTGAAATATCCTTTGTGCCTATTCTTAGCCACCAGATGATAAATATTTTTTGATTACAGCAACTCAAGAAACCATAAACCATTGCTAAGAGGCATTTTAAACTATATCAGTGAAGGGAATACCCTAAACCAGTGAAACCATTAATCTTCTGAAATATTAAAGAAAATCATATTTCATGCCCTGTAGACTCAGCCATGGAGAATCCTGAGAGTGGTTTTGGTAGGAGCAGAATGGAGATTGGAGCAGAGTCAGATATGCAGAGCAGGGTGAAAAACACAAACTACTATGAATTCACAAATACTAGCCACTAGGGGAAGCAAATTACACTATTTTGTTTTTGTTTTTGTTTTTGTTTTTTGTTTTTGTTTTTGTTTTTGTTTTTGTTTTTGTTTTTGTTTTTGTTTTTCCCTAACCGGACACCTTGTTACTGCACATCCCAAGCTCTTTATATCTGAATTTTATATTTTCCTTTGTGTCTCCTGGCTTTGATACTGCTTATGGTGGTTATGCCACCTTTTGCCTTCAGCTCGTTCTCTTCAGGACTCATCTGCCTTTTTCTTGAATTTGGATATTTTCATCTCAAATATAACCCCAGTTCTCACACAGACTTTTCTGCTGTGATGTGGACTTTTCTCCATACTCAGACCCAACTCAATCTCATGATCAGTCACAGCCCTTGACAAGCAAAAGAGGAGGATCTGAGATTAGGGAGTGTGTTATAGTACAAAAATAAAGGCTCTATGTCCTTTTGGCTATAGTGTTTCCAGAGTATCTGGATCCCTTGCAGTTGGCTTCAATGACAACAGGGCTTGGTCAGACTAACTTTTAGGTAAGGTGTGCTGTAACCAGCTCGTACCATCTCACAACAGCCAAATGTGAAATTTCCAGTGTGAGAATTTATATCACAGAAATTGGCAAGTACTACAAACCAAAGCCTGACTTATTGTTTTGTTGACTGTCTAGCTTTAAGAATATTTTGGAAAAGTGCTAATGATGTAGATTAAACTTAAAAGTTTATTGTATTTTGTGGTGAGTTGGTTGCTCCATATGAAGCAACACAACCTTGATTACAGGTATAATGAAAATCAAAGCAATGACAAAGAGCTTAAAAGAATAAGGGGTAGAAACATGGTGGGAATGGGAAGAGATATCCTCCATTCCTAAGTCTATATGGGGAACACCACATTCCACTAGCCTATAAAAACACATAGATGTGAGCAGAACCCTGGTATGAGCTAAAAAGCAGGTGAACTACACAGATCATGACCTGGTGTCATGAGTCAGTAAAGAACAAAGTGGTATGACATGCTTAATTAATGTTAATATATCCCTGCTACCTTTCTAAGGAGTGAAAGGTAATTTCAAGTTTGTGAGTTAACTGGTAAGAATGATTATTATAAAATTTCCCTTTTACAATGGAGGTGAATTTTTTAATGGAGAAAATGAATTTCCTTGTTTTCTCTATCATTCATTCACTAAAGACTGAAAAGATAGGAAATAAATTCAAACAGAAATGATTCTATCTAAAATTACTTGCATAATTTCACTGTTTTCCTCTGACCTTGATGTTAGAATGACTAAAATAACATTCTTGACCTGTAAAGATAAGGATTGTAGGTGGTTAGGGGCTAGAATTAGTGAATTGCTAGATTAAGCCTGAGATAAATGGGGAAGGGTATTTTGCTGGGTGATTGAAATTCAAGCTATAAGAAATGATTCTTTTGGTGCATTCCTCTGACTTCTGGTAGAACCCCTTATGGGCAGAAAGACTGAGAAGTCATAATAATAATCACAATATAACTATGATGTTTCTCACAGTTTACAAAATTCTCTATAAGCCATTATTGAATTTGGTCCCCAAAACAGTAAACTCCCATGATTGTAGATAACTATCACTCTCATTGCACTTATGAGGAAACTGGAGTATAAGAGAGATTTAATGATTTTTTAGTGGCCACACATCTAATTTTAGATGCAAAGGAGACTGGAACAGAGGTCTTAAGACATTAAATCCAGTGTTCTTTTCGTTGTGCCATGCTATGCTACAGAGTCATGATTGTGACCTAAATCATTAGATTTTCTTGCAATGTGTTTATTATTAAAATATGATTTCAAAAAGCTCAAAATTTCTTAATGAATAGTTCTTTAAAAATTGAAAACCTCTTAAATTGTAGATAAAATACTTTTTAAAATTTTAATCATTCTTAAGGACTTTCACATTCATCTTATTCTCTGCTATTGACCTACACTCATCAAGCTCTGTTAACATCTATAAATGTTAAAAATGCTTTCTCAGCATGAATGCAGAAATTTAACTCCAATTTTATCATTTGACAAATATGTAATTATAGTTTTTCAAGAATAGGGAAGGTTGGACTTCAAAGTAAACTATATTTTCTGGACAACCCATCTTAGAGATTTGTCGACCTGTAAGATCATATCTACACAAAGTGTCATGTAGAATGTCTAAGGTTTTTTTCTAGTTTCTTGTAAAAAAAAAGCTATAATAATCTTCCAATATAATGACCTACATTAAAAGTGACATTCCAAATAGTTAGGTTCCCAAATACTATAAAAATGCCACTGTGCTATTCAGACCCAAAAGCTATGCATTTGAAAATTTTCACCAAATTGCATTGCTCTGATTTCTATAACTCCATCATGATTTTTGTCAAATATCTCCTGACATATTTTTAAATTCCTTTACCTGTCAGAAATATCATCTCAAACTAGTTAACATTTGGCTTCTTATTCAAGTATACTCAAAGCCACTTTTAGAATAGTTAGTAATCAACACAAAATAATGTCATCTTATTTACAGTCACTTTAGGGGAAAATCACTTAGTGTGTCTATTATTGTCCAATTCAGTGAATGTAAGCAATACTTCTTTCTCTTTTTTCCTAGAATTATATGTGCACAACAACTTTCCATATATGAATGATAGACTAGGAGATATTTAGCTGTACCCTATTCGAGTTTTATGAGTAATCTGACAGTGATCACAGTCAAAATTCCCTGCAAGCTATGAAATGGTTTCATGTGTTTGTTGGCAACATTTAATACAAAGTATTGCATAAGTCTCTCAAAAATTGTCTCTTGGGACAATAAAAAAGAGGTCAGGAGACTGTGGAAAACAAAAGACTATACCCAAAGTCTGTGAATATCCAAGGAACTCTGAGAGGGCAGGGTCTCAAAAGGAGAGAATCTTGTGGTTTTGAAAATATACCAGACTTAGTATTTTGAAAGGGGTTATTTTTTACCTATGACAGTGGGGAAAAAATACTATATTGTGAAAAGCAATAGTACAGGTTACAGAGACTAATGATCTTTTAAAAACTTCCCTCTTAGAGAAAAAAAAGTGTTCAACATCAATTCTCAGCATTTTTTTTAACATTAAAATCATATATTGACAAATCAGAGCAAAGTAGTATGACCCAATGGTTATAGTTATTAGTTTGTAGTCAGAATGACTAGCATTCTAGTCTTGTCACAGTGAGGGTGAGTAAAGGCAACTCTTTTAACTTCTCTCAACCTCAAACAATTCTCTAAGACATAATGATCTCAACCATGACATAGTGAGAAATCAGAAATAGCTTCAAATCACAAACGCCATGCTTTTACACCACAGGGAAAAGATTCTAAAAGTAAAGTTGCTTTAGGACAGATACTATATACAGTAAAATGATAAGTGGGAAAAATTAGTGTCTTGCCTTAATGGTACATGGAAAAAATACCAAGAGTGTGCCTGAGTTCACAATTGGTCTTGTCACTTTGATGATAAAATTTATTTTTTATGCTTCTATATTTTGTGCCTCCTTGTAAAAGAGGATAGTTTCTCATTAAGTTCTATTCTCTTATTTTCACCTACTTTCTGAGGAAATCTGGAACACTGATGGTAAGTAAAATATTTTTTATCAGGTTGATAATTGCTTTTCTGTCAGATATGTTTAATAGGACAGGGGAAGAGAGTGAGAAAAATGCCAAAAAGAATTTCTAACATGCTGGCTAAAATAATTATAGATAATGAATTTTGTTGTTAAAAGACAATAAAATTAAAAACACAAGCATTCATGAAGAAAAGATAGTTGGTATTTGTCTGGTACTAAAAATATGGATAAGTGATTCAGAAGTGACATTCTGTCTTTGAAAGTACATTTCTTATAGATCAATATAATTAGGTGGGAAATTTTCATTGAGTAAGATTTTGATGATCCTGTGTAATGACTTGTACTAAATGTTGCAAACAAACAGAATGAAATCAATTAATTGCTATGGTTAAAGAAAAAAGTTCAGCATGCAAGAACTCAGTAACTGTTGTAGAAATAATTACATATTCTCTACTTTGTTTACACTTTTGGCTTCCAAGGAAATCAATCCTCCCCTAAAAGTTACTTTAATAACTTTTAAGGACTAATCATTTATCTGGTGAGGATACACCTTGAAGTGATGCATTTTATGACTAGCCCCTTCACACCTCTTCAGCCTGTCTATTGTTGTTCACAAATCCGCTAGAGATGATTTAACCAACCATTTCCTATTTTTCATTGTACCTTCTGGATTCATTTATAATGAGAACATCAAGGTGAACATAGTATCTCCTCAAGTATAGTGTTGGTATGATGATGATGAAGATGATATACAGTATTTACACAGTGTTTTACAATCTATAAAAGAGTCTTACATATTTTATATCATTTATGACCTTCACAAAAACTCTTCAAGATATATTATTTACCCCTATTTTGCAGATTAGGAAACTACATCTGAAAGATGTAAAGTGTCTGAGATGACTCAAGTATTACGGTACTTAACTCCAATATACAATACACTATGCCATATGGCTGCCTTTTAGACTTGTACTCAAATACCTCTTTGTTATCAAGAATCAGGAAGCACCTGTCTTGAGTAGGCTGTTAGTAGACAGACACTGAGACCTTCATACTAGTTGGTTATACAAGTGTGCCTGTATACTCAAATATCCCTGTCTGGGAGAGCTCTGGGTGGGGGGGGGGAAGGAAAAGACATGAACACCTCAGCTGGAAGAAAGATGTTTTGTTTTATACAGGCTGTGCCTTATTCCTTAAATCTGTTTTTAAGGGGTCTGTGCAACAAAGCCAAGAGATCAGGCTTCTCTGAACTTCACTGTAAAAATATCCATAGCCTTTGTCACTGTCTTTTGTCTCTTCTGCCACACTATACTGCCATATCTGGCTGCATGGACTTGTTACTTTTTTTATTAATTTGGTAATTATTTTATTTTGTTAATTAACATTTCTGGAAAAGAAAAATAAGAATAGAGATCCCATGATGAGAGTGTAAGTAAATTAGTATATTGGCCCATGCTCCATTTCCTTTAAATCTTCTGTTATTAAAGTGACAGAAATAAATATAATTTTGCATATTTATACATTTTATGCTTTCCATTACCAAAGCTAACCATGTCCTATAGGTGAATCTTTGTAACATGAATCTCTCTAAACTTAGCTAGACTAGTTATCAGAGAAAAATACACATAAATGTCATTGAAACTTGACTAGAAAATTCTCCAAACTGGTAGAACTTCCTAGTCCTACTTTATAAAACTTTTACTATGCTTGCCACAGCATTTGAGAATACAGGGAAGGGACGAGGCCAAGATGGTGGAGTAAAAGCAGTGACTTGCTTGAGCTCTCCCCCAAAATCCTCAAATATCTGTAAAAAATGACTCTAAACAACTTCTAGAGCAGCAGAACCCATAAAAAGACAGAGTGAAACAAACTTCCAGCCCAACCTAAGTGATTGATTGGAAAAGTCTGTTGCACTGGGCTGGGAGAGGAAGACAGTTCAGCGTGGGTGTGCAGACAAAGACCAAGTCTTAGCAAACCCAGAGCAGGCCTCAGGGGACTGAATCACAGGCAGCTGTGGCAGTTTCCATACTTCTCAACTCACAAATACAAAAGATGACTTAGAAGGTCAGTAGGAAAAGTCTGTGACCAAGGTGAGAGAGAAACTTGGTCCCAGCCCCAGGGCAGCGGCTTGTTCCTGAGCTCTTAGCCCACAGAAGGAGGGGAAATTGAGTGGCTGATCAGAGAGCAATTGCAGGGATCTCTTTGCTAGTACTGAGACAGGATTCTCTCGCTTTGCCTGTGCTTGGATCTGGATCACAGTTCTGGGTGATGGTCTTAGGGTGAGGAAGAGCACTGGTGTGGTGGAGCTTGTACTGGCAGTGGAGATGGAATCTTCCTCACAGTTCCAAGGCAGAAAAAAAGTGTTTGTGTTCACACATAGACCAGAGCACAGGCCCAGAAAGAAGTAAACACCTCACCCCTTATCATACCTCCTTGGAAGAACTGAACATTTACAGATCCCTAGAAGTATCTCTGAAAACAGCTGCACAACACCCCTGAAGCTTGGACAGTACATCCTCCACACTGGAAGCAGATCCCTACCTTAACAAAGAGTTTAAAAATCAAGTAATTGGCTGGGATCATGAGCAAACTTCACAAAAAAAAATTCAGACCATACAATCTTTCTTTGGTGACACAGAAGATCAAAACATACAACCAGAAGAAGACAACAAAATCAAAGCTCCTACATCCAAAGCCTCCAAGAAAATATGAATTGGTCCCAGGCCATGGAAGAGCTCAAAAAGGATTTTGAAAAATAAGTAAGAGGAGTAAAGGAAAAATGGGGAAGATAAATGAGAGTGATGCAAGAAAATCATGAAAAACAAGTCAATAGCTTGCTAAAGGAGACCCCCAAAAAATACTGAAGAAAATAACACTTTAAAAAAATAGCCTAACCCAAATGACAAAAGAGGTCCAAAAAAGCCAATGAGGGGGAAGAATGCCTTAAAAAGCAGAATTGGCCAAATGGAAAAGGAAGTTCAAAAGCTCACTGAAGAAAATACTTCCTTAAAAACGAGAATGGAGGGGCAACTAGGAGATGCAGCAGATAGAGCACAGGCCCTGGAGTCCCTGCCTTTTCTCCATCAACTTGGTTTCATCCCAACAAGATCCCAATTTTTGCACATCCTACCCAATATTTATTATTTTCCTTTTCTGTCATATTAGCCAATCTGATAGGTATAAAGTGATACCTCAAAGATGTTTTAATTTGCATTTCTCTAATTATTTTGAGTATTTTTTTTTGTATGACTATCAATAGCTTTGATTTCTTCTTCTGGAAACTGTGTTATTCATATCCCTTGACCATTTCTCAGCTGTAGAGATTGACTCACCTTGACCTCTTAGACTCCCTAGTTTCATTCGAAGTTCAGATCAAACATGTTCTCCTAGATAAGGGTTTCTTTAACTTTTTCCACTCATGAACACTTTTCACATTTCAGGGCCTTTCTTTGGAGTGGCATGACCTGAGGGCATGTGTAGTGCAAAGTGTGCATGCTTTGTGTTCAGAACCAAGACTGCAATGAGATTGCATGATGCAACATGGGCAAGCACTGCCTTATGCATTTGATTTTTAATTAATTTTTTGTCATTGTGCATTGAGAAATCTTTTACTGTTACCAAATTTTTCATAACTTGATATGGGGTTGCAACCTACAATTTAAGCAGCACTCTGCTAGATGTTACCTTTCCATATCTCCCCAGCTCCCAATGCCTCACTCCTATACAAAATGACCTTGTATTTATTTCATATACAATAATATGCCTGACTATCATTTCCCTGGTAGAATGATAGTCCTTGATGGAATGGACTATTTTTCACTTTTGTCTTTATATGCCCCAGTGTCTAATACATAATAGGCACTTAATAAATTTTTTTTGGTGAGTTGATTTCCATTGCACTTTGAGTTAACTATTATTTTGATTTTTCTCAGATAACACTTTGCAATTATGTAATCATCACAGGGAAAATAATCTCTAAAATTTTCAAAAAACTGATTATTATTTTTTTCTTTTTTCTTTTTTTTCTTTTTAGTTTTCAGCATTCATTTTTATAAGATTTTGCATACTAAATTTTTCCTCCTCCCTTCCCTCTACCTTCCCCAAGATGGCATGCAATCTGATATAGGCTATACATATATAATCATATTAAATATATTTCCACATTAGTGATGTTGTGAAAAAAAAGAATCAAAACAAAAGGGAAAAACCACAAGAAAAAAAAAGAGAGAGAGACAAAATAGTATGCTCCGATCTGCATAAAGACTCTTCTCTTTATGTGGATAGTATTTTCTATAATGAATCTTTTGGAATTGTCTTACATAATTGCATTGCAACAGTCTTCTCCTGGTTCTGATTATTTCACTCAGCATCAGTTCATGTAAGTCTTTCTAGGATTTTCTGAAATATATCTGCTCATAATTTCTTAGAGCACAATAGTATTTCCATGATACTCATATACCACAACTTGTTCAGCCATTCCCCAACTGTTGGGCATCCCCTCAATATCCAATTATTTGTCACCACAAAAAAAGATGATATAAATATTTCTGTACATGTGGAACTTTTTCCCTTTTTCATGATCTCTTTGGGATACAGAACTAGTAGTGCTATTGTGGATCAAAAGGTACGCATAGTTTTATAGCGCTTTTGGCATAATTCCAAGTTACTCTCCAGAATGGTTAGATCGGTTCACAATTCCACCAACAATGCATTAGTAATCCAATTTTCACACATCTTACCATTTTCCTGTTTTGTTATGTTAGTCAATTTGATAAGTATGATGTAGTACTTCAGAGTTGGTTTGATTTACATTTATCTAATAGATAGTGATTTAGAGCATTTTTCCATGTGACTACAGACAGCTTTAATTTCTTCATCTGAAAACTGCCTGTTCATATCCTTTCACCATTTATCAATTGGGGAATGAATTATATTCTTTTAAATTTGACTCAGTTCTCTATATATTTTAGAAATGAGGCCTTTATCAGAAACATTGGCTATAAAAATTGTTTCCCAGATTTCTGCTTCCCTTCTAATCTTGGTTGCAATAGATTTGTTTGTGCAAATCTTTTTAATGTAATGTAATCAAGATTATTCATTTTTCATTTCATAATGTTTTCTATCTCTTGTTTGGTCATGTATTTTTCTTCCATTCTCCATAGATCTGACAGGTAAACTATTATTCTCATATGCTTATTGTATCACCCTTTATGTCTATATTGTATATCCACTTTTACCTTATTTTGGTATACAGTTAAGACCCTTGTTTCTGCCATACTATTTTCCAGCTTCCACAGAATTTTTTTTGTCATATAATGAATTCTTATCCTAGAAGCTGGAGTCTTTGGGTTAATCAAACAGTGGATTACTATAGTCATTGATTACTGTGTCTTATGTACCTAAACTATTCCACTCATCCACCACTTTATTTCTTAGCCAGGACCAAGTAGTTCTGATGATAGCTGTTTCATAATAAAGTTTTAGGTCTGGTACAGCTAGGCCACCTTCCCTTGCATTTCTTTTCATTAATTCCCTTTATATTCTGGACCTTTTTTTTCTCTTCAGATGAATTTTGCTATTGTTCTTTCTAGTTCTGTAAAGTATTTTTGGTAGTTTGATTGATAAGGCACTGAATAACAATTATTTTAGGTAGAATTTTCATTTTTATTATATTTACTCAGCCTACCCATGAGCAACTGATATTTTTCCAATTATTTAGGCCTGATTTTATTTGTGTATAAAGTATTTTGTAATTGTATTCACATAATTCTTGGGTTTGTCTTGGCAGGTAGACTCCCAAATATTTTATATTGTCTACAGTTACTTTAAATGGAATTTCTCTTTCTATCTCTTGTAGTTGGGCTTTGTTGGTAATATACTGAAATGCTGATATTTATGTAGGTTTATTTGACATCCTGAAACTATGCTAAAGTTGTTCATTTTTCCAATTGCTTTTTTAGTCGATTCTCTAGGATCCTCTAAATATACCATCTGTAAAGAATGATAGTTTTGTTCCTTCATTGCCTATTCTAATTCCTTCAATTTATTTTTCTTCTCTTATTGCTAAAGCTAACATTCCTAGCACAATATTAAATAACAGTGTATCACCACTAGACATCCTCATTTCACCCCAATCTTATTGGAAATGCTTACTCCAGTTATATATAATGCTTGCTGATAGTTTTAGATAGATGCTATCATTTTAAGGAAGGCTGTATTCATTCCTATTCTCTGTTGTTTTTAATAGGAATGGGTGTTTTATTTTGTCAAAAGCTTTTTCTGCATCTATTGAGATAATTATATGATTTCTGTTAATTTTGTCATTGATACTATACAGTGCATGGAACATAGTTGGCATTTATTAAACACTTCTTGACTGACTGACTTCTTCCTCATCACATGATAACACATATAGCCTGTGAGGATCAAAAAAGATAATATATTTAAAACACTTTGCAAATCTTAAAGCAATGTAGATACATACATGCACATATATATGCACACACCTATATTTGTGCTAATACATATTAGTTGTTTTTGTTGTTGTTTGCTATTTCTCAATCTTGTCTTCCATACTTCTACTTCCATACATTCTCACTGGCCATTTCTCCATGTCTAGGAAGCAAAAGGAGTTTAAGTTAAGTTGCCACTGATAACAATTCAAGTTAGGTGCAAAAGAAAACACTCTGTACTCCAAATAAGCATTAGAATTTCTTTAGCTCTTTGTCTAAATCAGCTTTTTAACTTTTTTTGTGTCTTTGTGTCTCATCAACCCCTCCGGCAATCTGGTGAAGCTTATGGATCCATTTTTAGATAATACTTTAACGTATAAAGTAATATAATAGGATTGCAAAGGAAACTTATTATATGCAAATATAATAATCAGAACACTTAAAAGAAGTTCACAGATCTCAGTTTAAAAACCCTTGGTCTAAAAGTATGATTATAAATGATTTATTCATAGTAAGGATTTGTTAATATTTTAATAAGTATAATTTTAAATACAAAAATAACTATGTGAAAATACTTGCATTCTAATTGAATTATTTATCTACACCAATGGAAATGCTAAGAACTTGGAACCTTTGATGATATCCAGAAAGCAACCCCTAACCTGGTGGCAGTTCTCCCAATTGCAATTATAGGTCTAGAAGGAAAAAAAATCTGGTTTACTAGCCTTTCTAATTTAAACCTATTCCTCATATACTGACCTCTGAATCTTTTTATAGGTTCTCCACTATCTTTAGAACATTTTCTCAAAGGGGCAGAGCCAAGATAGCAGAGTAAAAGCAGTGACTTGCTTGAGCTCCCCCCAAACCCCTTCAAATACATATAAAAGTGTCTCTAAACAAATTCTAAAGCAGCAGAACCCACAAAAAGACTGAGTGAAACAAATTTACAGCCCAAGACAACTCATATGGTTGATTGGAAAGGTATATCCCACCAGGTTGGGAGAGGAGCACAGTTTGGCATGGGCGCTCAGGCCTCAGTGAGGAGCAGCCCTCAGAGGACTGAATCACAGGCAGCTGTGGCAGTTTCCAGACTTCTCAACCCATGAATACCAAAGACAACTTAGAAGGTCAGTAGAAAAAGTCTGTGTCTGTGGTGAGAGAGAAGCTCCAGTGGTCCCAGCCCCAGTCCCCAAGCACAACCCTGGGGTGGCAACTGCCTCCTGAGCTTCTCGCACACAGACTGAGGGGTAATCAAGTGGCTGATCAGAGGGGGATTGCAGGAATCTCCTTGCTGGTACAAGAAAAGATTCTCTTGCTTTGCCCATGCTTGGATCTGGGTCACAGTTCTGGATAGCAGTTCTAGGGTCAGAAGGAGAGTTGACATGGTGGAACTTGTAGTGGCTGCAGAGAGAGAATCCTTGTCACAGTTCCAATACAGAAAAGAGTGCTTGTGGTCACTCATAGACCAGAGCACAGGCCCAGAAAGGAGTAAATACCTTGCTCTTGATCATAACACCTTGGAAGAACTGAAAATTTACAGGTCCCTAGAAGTATCTCTGAAAACAGCTACACAAAACCCCTGAAGCTTGGGACAGTACATTCTCCACACTGGAAGCAGATCCAGGAGAGAGAATTTAATAGTCATTGGACTATCTGAAAGCCATGTTCAAAAAAAGGACCTAGACATCTTCTTTCAAGAAATTATCAAGGAAAACTGCCCTGATCTTTTATAACCAGAGAGCAAAATAGAAATTGAAAGAATCCAATGACCATGTCCTGAAAGAGATCCCCAAAGGAAAATTAGGAATATTGTAGCCAAATTCCAGAGTTCTCAGGTCAAGAAGAAAATATTGCACACAGCCAGAAAGAAACAATTCAAGTATTGTGGAAACACCAACAGGATAACACAAGATTTAGCAGTTTCTATATTAAGGGTCTGCAGGGCTTACAATATAATATTCCAGAGGGCAAATGAGATAGGATTACAGCCCAGAATCACCTACCCAGCAAATCTGAGTATATTCCTTTAGGGGAAAAATGGTCATTCAGTGAAATAGGGGACTTTCAAGCATTCATGATGAAAAGACCAGAGTTGAATAGAAAATTTCACTTTCAAATACAAGACTCAAGTGAAACATGAAGAGGTAAACAGGAAAGAGAAATCATAAGAGACTTATTAAGGTTGAACTGTTTACATTCTTGCATGGAAAGATGATATTTGTAACTCATGAGTCCTTGGTCAGTATTAGAGTAGTTGGAAGGAAAAAAAACTACATGTATGTATATAGATAGATAGATAGAGGGCACCAAGGTGAGTTGAAGATGAAGGGGTGATATATGGAGAATAAAATTAAGGGGTGAAAGAGGATTATATGGAGAGAAGAAGAAAGGGAGAGTTAGAATGGAGTAAATTATCTCACATAAAACAGACAAGAAAAAGCTTTTACTGTGAAAGGGAAACAGGGGAAGGTGAGAGGGAATGAGTGAATCTTATTCTCACAAGATTTGGCTTAAGGAGAGAATAACATACACACTCAATTGGGTATGGAAATCTGTCTTACCCTACAGGAAAATAGGGGGGGAAGGGGACAAGAGAGCAGGAGGATGATAGAGGGGAGGGCAGATTGGGATAGGGGATAATCAGAAGCAAACACTTCTAAGGAGGGACAGGGTCAAAAGAGAGAATAGAATAAATGGGAGAGGGATAGGATTAAGGGAAATATAGTTTGTTTTTCACAATATGACTACTATGGAAGTGTTTTACATGACTACACATGTATAACCTAGATCAAGTTGCTTGCCTTCTCAATGAGGGTGGGTGGGGAGGGAAGAAGGGAGAAAATTTGGAACTCAAAGCTTTAAAAACAAAAGTTAAAAAAATTGTTTTCACATGCAACTGGGAAATAAGATATACAGGAAATGGGGTATAGAAATTTATCCTGTCCTACAGGAAAATTGAAGGGAAAGGGGATGAAAGAAAGGGGGGATAGATAGAAGGGAGGTATTCAGAATGCCATCTTGGAGTGGGGGGAGAGATGAGATGGGGAGAAAATTTGGAACTCAAAATCCTGTGGAAGTGAAAGTTGAAAATTAAAAATAAATTAATTAATTTAAAAAATTTAAAAAAGAACATTTTCTCTTCTTATTTCCAACTCTTGGAACCCCAACTCCCTTCAAAGCCCAGCTTATGTGTCACCTTCTAAAAAAGGCCACCTGAATTTGTGTGTATGTGTGTACATACATATACATATATGTATATAATATATATTATTATATTTATAATTTCCTTATTTATAGCTTTATCTATATTTATCTATATGTGTGAGCTGTCTTCTCACCTGCAACTCTAATGTAAAGCATTTATATCCACATGTTTTGCAGAGTGCCTGAAACATACTAAGCATTTAATAAATGCTCATTGAATCAAATTTTATAAAACTAATACAAAAGTCATACAAGTAACAATATGAAGTTTAGTAGTAACAAAATGAGACATCTGCCTTACAAGTGCTTTCTGAGCTTTGAGCTCTTCCATCTCTAGTTCAAAGTAGTTACCTCAAGATGATTGTATTTGCATCTTAGATAACTAAAATTTACTATCCAAATCTCTTCATTGACATGGACAACATATTTTTTGATACCTTACCAAACATTATTTTAAATATTTTGTCAATTATTGATATTGATATTGATTTTTATATGTGAAATATATACATATAAAATATTGAAATAAACTATCAATGAAAAATAAGGATTTAAAGAAAAAAACTCTAAGCATGATTAGGTGTTGATTCTAAACTTATTTCATCTATGGCTGTTTTCACTAGGTTTGATCTTACAACCTTTTGGAACTTGCTTTGAATCTTGCCTTGGAATCAAGAGCCTTCTCAGTCTGTCTGCTTTCCAGAATTCTTGTTTTACTTCCATTGAAACTGGGTAATCCTCACTCTGAAACTATTCACTGATGGCAGTTTAAACTTTTCATTATTTGACTTATTCAGACTCACAGCCTGGGGGCCAATGCATAAACTGCTTAAGACTTGCTGGTCAGTGCTGTTTAAAGCTCAAGTTTCAGAATTGTGTGTAGCTTGAAATATCTACCAACTTAGAGGCTGCTGCCTTCAATGATCCTAAATTTATCAGAATAATATACTCCCCAATACTTTATTTTAGATGATATTTAAAGAGATTTCAAGAGTTGGAATACAATGAGAATATTGTTCTCTAGATACACACAATATGCTTCCTTGTTGATCATTATAAAATCAGAAGACAGATATCTATTAAATATATCTATTGGAAAGCTAGTTAAAGACTGTAAAATATATATAAAAAAAGAGTGAGATATTTAAACCTTAACTTCACAATAAGTAATTTATTCAATGAGACCAGATAACTACAGAGCTCTACAGGAATGAACATAGTATTGTTAAATGTAACTATAAAATAATGGCTATCCTCAGGAAATAAATAGCATTTCAGCTCAGTAAGCAATTTTTACCACTCAAGAGATTACCAAGTAACATGAAGATAATTAATTTATAATTTTGCATTAAATACTCCTTGAGGAATACTTTGATTGAATTTACTTGGTCATTGATTTGATGGCCCAGAGTGAGTATAAAATGCAATTGTTTCTGTTTTGGCCAGAAACCCTGAGGGGCTTCCCCTCCAGATTGATTTTTTTTGACTAGGTAAAAGAGGCCAATTTTGTCCCTTTTTATACCCAGTCTTAGACACTGAATGAGTGTTGCCTCAGTCAGTTAGCTTAAAAGACCAAGGTCTTCCACAGCATCCAGGGCCATCTCCAGTCATCCTGATCTATATCTTGCCATTGGACCCGGACTGTTCTGGAGGAGAGAGTAAAGCTGGTGACTTTGTATAGTCCAGCCTCACTTAAATCCAATTCACTTGCAGGTAGAGACATCACCTTCCTGATGTCATTGGTCCTTTTCAAGAACGAAGGAAGAACAACAGTTCTTAATTGTTAATGCCATAACATTCAAATGAGTATCAGGTGGGTCAGCTGTCATGGAGTTTGTTTGCATAGGCCCATGGATAATATTGACAATATAATTTATTGGATCAAATTCAATTACATTGTAATTTACCTCCATTAATCACATTCATTATATATTTCATAAATATCTTTAGAACTAAGGAACCTTGGATATTTTATTTTAAAGAGAAGGGTAACCAGAACATCAAAAGATTTTGAGATA
Source organism: Vombatus ursinus (assembly GCF_900497805.2). Taxonomy (NCBI): domain Eukaryota; kingdom Metazoa; phylum Chordata; class Mammalia; order Diprotodontia; family Vombatidae; genus Vombatus; species Vombatus ursinus. The sequence goes on along the minus strand of NW_020954599.1, from coordinate 43,085,162 downwards.
AAAGGAACCTGAGGAGGTGTACCCTTCATTTTCTACTTTATTCTCCAGATCCCAAAATTCTCCAGAATCTTGCTAAGTTCATCCCCAGTGACTGAGCAATCAGCCTGAAAATGCCTTTTAAAATTATCTTCTATATAGCCATGCTCATCTTCCTTTTTAATGAATATTAACGTCCTTATTTTCCATAAATTCTTACCCGTGCAAACACAATTATCAGGGAATATTGTCAAGCAGACTGGAAAGAGAGACCATCATTCAGTATCTTCTACAATATAGTCTAAAATGAAGGCATTTATTTAGTAATTTGATAATTTATTTCAATTCCATTCACATTTGTTAAATGTCTAGAATATGACAGATACTATTCAAAGCACTGAGGACACTAATCAATGAATGAATCAAAAAGTGTTTATTAAGCACCAAACCCCCTAAATATAGAAAAAATGCCAAATTCCCTAGCTTCTTTGAAGTCTCAGCTAAAATCCAACTTTCTGTAAGAAGCCTTCAATGTTGTTGCCTTCCCTCTGAGAATACCTCCAATTTTCCCTATATGTATCATGGATGTACATAGCTACTTGCATGTTGTCTTCTACCATAAAATGTGAGCTCAAAAACAAGGACTATTTTTTTTGCCTTTCTTTGTTATCTTCAGCCTACTAGCACAGTGCCTGGCATATAGTAAGCACTTAATAAATGTTCAATGACTAGGCTTTTTTTTGCCTTGACCTAACTGCCCCAGACACACACACACACACACACACACACACACACACAAAAGAAATAATCCCTACTCTCAAGGAGCTTACATTCTAATAAAGATGAAAAATGAGAGGCAGTCTTTCAGATGTGTACATAAATAACAAAATAGAAGTTAAAATACAAGAAAGGCAGGTGGCATACTTGAGAGAGTGCTAGACTTGGAATCAGGAAAACTTGAATTCAAATCTTGCTTCAGATGTTTACTAGATGTGACCCTAGGCAAGTTATTCAACTTCTCTGTGCCTCATTTATAAAATGGAGATAGTAATAACACATATCTCAAAGGGTTATTGTAAAGAATTGAATGAAATAATGTGTTTTGCAAACATTTATATATATATATACACACATACATATGCATGTATACATATATACATATATACATATATATGTGTATATTATGTTGTATAAATTATTATATTTGAAATATATAAATTAGTATGTTTATTATTATAAATTATGTTATTTATAATACATAAATTATTGTTGTGCATAAAAGTTTTATAGAATAAGAGGTTCAAAGAGGATATTCAGAAGGAAAGGGTAAGAGATTTAAGGAAGATAGGATCACTTCTGCTTAAGGGGCAAAGGGCAGGGACGAGGGTAGGCTTTAAAAATAGATTAACAAACCTGAACAGAGCCTCAAGGTAAGATCAGGATTTCAATATAAGCTTTTGGAAAACAAAGACTAGTTTATTTTTGTCCTTATAGCTCCAATACATGACATGGTGCATAACAAATAATGAATTTTTAATAAGTGTTTTTTTAATTGGTTGATTGTTCAGTCACACTATGCACAGGGTGGCACATAGTAATCAATTAATAAATGCTTATTGACTATTGATTTGCAGACCAGTGATAGGCAAATACCTCCACAAACTCACACAAGCAAGCAAGGACAGGATGAGATCAACAACATATCTGACAGCCAGGTTTGGCTAGAATTAGAAATGAGCAAAGGGTAGTCTAAAATAACTCTGGAAAATCAGATTGCCTGAGATGCATTCTTCAAATCATAAGTTTCATTCAGGGTTCAACTCATAAGAAGATGCATGTATGTGCGCCAGTTTTATCTTCTAGTAGAATACAAGTTAATGAATAGTAAAGGTGGTTTGGCTTTTTGGCTTTAAACCCCTAATACCTAGCATAACATTCTATCCATAGCCGGTGCTTCATAACAGCTGATTGGGTTTGATAAGACTGTTAAATTTGGGGGAGAACCTTGAATTTCAGTGTCAGGAATTAATCCAGATGGTTCCTGCTTAATGAAAATATATTCTAGATTTTGAAATTATTATATGAACTTAATAAATTTAGATCATCTAACCCAGATAATTTAGAATCTAACATGGAGTGCATTCTGAGACAAATCATCTTTTTTTTTCATTTGCAATACATAATGAAATGAAAAGATTAGTTTGACCATTTTAATTGGTGTTTAGTATTGGCATTAATTTTAATCCAGATGTGATTAGTCAGGCAAGTTTACATCTCCCTAAGGGAATAATTTCACTTACTAAAAAGGAAACAGCTTGCTTCAGGAGAAACAGATTCCCATGAGAGATACATTATGTCTCCTACAATAAACACCTGTGAAAAGTAGAAAATGATTAAATGAATACTGACTTTGGATTGAAATCCAGGCTATTTTATTGCTCCTAAATAATAAAAGGGTGAAAGATAACCACAGATTTCTTTACTCTCAACTTTAAGAAAAATTTCCTGAAACCCTGTATCTGATTTTTCCAGTTTTATTGTTATTAGAAATTAATTTTATTAATTGACCTTGTTTCTTCATGTTCTGCATTTCTCTGATGGGAGTGTTTACACTGACATCAAGGAAACATAGAATTAGAATTTGAAGGCACCTCCAAAGTCATTTAATCCATCTTCTTGGTTTTACAGATGAGAAAATTGAACCCAAGAGAAACTAAATGATTTGGCTAAGATCAAATAAAATGCAGAGTTAGAATCTGAACATAGGTCTTCCAATTTCATATCCAGCTTTGCTTTGACTACACTAGGCTACAAAAGACAAAACCCCTCAGATCACAGCAGCCTATAGGACCACTCATGAAGGAACTTTGAAGATTTCAAACTGTTGTGTAATTAGTTTGCTACTGAAGAAGAAGTAGCAAGGTCCTACAAAATATTTGTGTAACTGTTGCTGACATCCAATTTTTCCTTCCCTACATATATAGTATATCATAACTTCCCCACCACCAAAATGTATACTCTCCCTCTTTATCTCCACCTAATGGATTTTCTGACTTCCTTCCAGTCTCAGCTAAAATCACATCTTTGATGAGACGTCTCTCCTGATTCCCTTTAATGCTAGTGTCTTTCCTCTATGGGTTATGCACAATTTATCCTTTTTAATTTGTTTGTACACAGTTATTTTTATGTTGTCTCTCCCATTGGACTGTGGTTCCTTGAGAGAAGGGCTTGTCTTTTTTCTTTCTTTTTACCTCCAGCATTTAGCACAGTACCAGGAATATAATAGTTGCCTAATAAAAACTTATCCACTGATTGACTAATTATATACTCAATCCATAAGCAGATAAGTACTGGGCAATGGAAACACAAATTAAAAAATGAACCAGTCCCTGACCTCTAGAAGCTTACTTACTATTGTGGAAGATACTGGGTATAAAAAAAAAGATATACAAACTGAATACTAGATAGCTTTCTTTTGCAGAGGGAAGAGTTGGAAAGCATTAGCACCTGGAAAATCAGAAAATACTTCACATAGAAGGTTTCATTTCAGCAGAGTTTTCAGGAAACAAAGATGAAATTGAGCCAGGAGTCCATTCTAGGCATGGAAGACAACCAGGGCAAATGAATGGAGCTGGAAATGGAGAGTCTAAGTATAAAGGACTTCAAGAAATCCTCCTTAAATGGAATGTAGAAAGAAAGAGAAACAAAGTGCAATAAGACTGGAAAGCTTGGTTGGGGCTGGGTTGTGAAGAGCTTTGAAAGTTAAAGAAATAAACGTATAGCTTATTATAAAGGCAGAAGGGAGCCACTGATATGTACAGACTATGGGAGTGACAGGGTCAGACATACACTTTAAGAAAACCACCAGCAGCACTTATTGGGCCTACTGCCCTCTTTAAAAAAAATTACCCAGCACCTGCCCCAGAAATCTACTTTCTTTAATCCTTCAATTTTTTTTTGAAATTTGAGTCATTTCAAATAAATATATTTTTAAATGCTGTATCTCAAATTTAATAATTTGTTGCAAATTTATGGGGTATTTTCTCTCATTGAAATTTCAATGACACAATATTGTGTCATGTAACTGTATAGTATCATATGGTAAATAAGTCATTACATATATAAATATATGAATATATATATATATATATATATATATATATTCCAGCAGATGCATGTGGACTTCCCAATAATGTGCAACACACTTGCCTGCAAACACTTGCTTGTTAAGACCTGTTAGAAGACTTGGTTATAACTTGCATTTTGTGTATTTATTTAGAAAATGATATAATCACTACCACTTTAACTGTTACACAGGAGATGAAACTTGTATGAATGATTTTTGAAAATTTTCTTATCTTCTCTTCTTTTCTTATTTTTATCCAATGCCCCCTAGTTGTACCTGAGACTACTATGAGCCCACTGGATCATTCCCACTCCCCTGGAGGGTGATATCATCCATGTTGGGAACCTATGCTTGAGCCAAGGATAATAAAGGCCAAGCCTAAGGTGTTAGCCATATGAGTAGAGAGAAAGGATTGGAATCAAGAGATATTGTGGAGGTAGGAAGAACAAAGTTTGTAATATGTGATATATGAATGAAAGGAAGTGATGAGACACAAGTAATGCTAAGATAGGATTAACTTCTTTATTCTTTTACATATCTTCAAAAGTTCCATGAAAGTAAAGACCATATTTTACAAATTTTGTATTTACTTCTCTCTCAAAATACCTTGAATACAGCTCTGAACTCTGCAGGTTTTTGATATATGCTTATCTAATTTAATTAAATTGAATACTGATTATTTATGATGGGTTCTGGCAACCTTTTTTCAGATGAGAAATGTCTTTATTGCATGTTTAAATATATAAAGTTCAAATGCAAATTATTGTTTTGTGTGTATATGCCATGTAAACTCAAACATTCCATTAAGCAAAAATGTAAGGGCCAGTTTGCCAATTCAGTTTAGAAGTCTGAAAACAGAAATAGACCACCACAGTTGGTTGATTGACCTACATGTTTTTTTTATTGAACAAAACTAAGAGCATTAAGTCTGGGCTCAGAGGACTTTGGTTCAAATATCTGTCATGTTTACTACTTTTGTGACCTTAGGCAAGTCATTTAACCTCTCTCAGTCTCAGTTTCCTATTCTGTAAAATGAGGAAGTTCAACTAGATGGCCTCCAAAGTCCCTTTGAGCTCTGTGATGCTGAACTTTAGAAGTGTACTTCTTTATCCCACTGAAAAAATAAACAAGTCATGTTTCATAAAAATAAACATTTGGAGCCTCAGTAACAGAATTAGCTCTGACACTTATGACTCAGAAGCATCATGAATATTTTATATCCCAAATATTGATACACTCCCATTTAAGTATTTATCTTATACATATGTATCTTATGAGAAGTTACTGAGGTATCATGGATACAGAATTGGCCTCAGACTAAGGGACACCTGGCTTCAAGTCTAGCCTCTGAATACTAGTGGCTTTGTGACCCTGCTCAAATCTCTTAACCTCCTATTGTACCAGGCAATTCTGTAAGACTATAAATTTCAAGCAAATGCTAATCTACCTTGCTGAGAAAAATACATCAGTATAAAACAATAAAATCCCAAGTCTAGTCTGTAAAATTCTGAGATTTTATTCCACCCATTAGCCCAATAGGATTTCTTTCTGTTCCCCATTCTCATCCTATCTGTGCCTGTTTCTGTCCCTAATGTCAGGAATGCACTCCTCAAAATCCATCTTTTGATCTATCTCTCTTCATTACAGGTCTGGCTCATAAGTTAACTCTTCCATGAAGCCTTGCCTTTCCCACCCAGAAGTGATATCTCTGTCCTCAAGTTTTTCATAGTATTTTGCCTCAACTTCTGCTATGTCCCTCTCCACTCTTAGTCAGTGAAGTAGAACTTCTTTTTATAATTCAATTTTGTTTTATTTGCTAGTGTATATTATCTCCATCCCCTCTCCACCAGGAATGAAAGAAAGAGAAAAAAATCATGACATATATGCATAGACATAAAAAAAATCCTCATTAGCCATGTTTTAAGAAAAAAAGAAGAAAAGGATCTGTACTCCAAGTTTCTCTTTCTCGGGGTAGATAGTATGTTTCATTGTAAGTCCTTTGGAGTTGTGATGAGTCATTTTTTAGATAAGAATTGATTATATTTACAGTATTGCCTTCATGGTATAAATTGTTCTCCTGGTTCCTAAAAGCCTGGAATGTAACAGGAATTTTGCTAAGCACTGGAGACACAAACAAAAACAAAAATCCAAGGTTTTCCTCTCAAGGAGCGCAAAGGAGATACATAAAGGATAAATTGAGAGTGATCTCAGCAGGAAGGTACTTAGATTAAGGAGGATTGTGAAATGCTTCTTGTAGGAGTGACTTTAGCAGAGATTAGCTGGGATTTAAAGTAACCAGGGAAGCTAGAAGACAGAGAGGAAAAGGGAGAACATTTAGTACATGGGGATAGCCAGTGACAATGTTCAGTTCAAAAACTCCCTACAAGTAGCAAAACAGGTGTTTAAATCCAGGTTCTCTGACTCCAAAATTAAGACTTTTTCCTCAGCATCACACATTCAAACACTCACTCACACTAAAACAGGACCCAAAGAATTTCAAATAATATCTGACAATGGGATGTGTTTTTAAAACAAAATAAGCAAGTAGAAGGCAAAAAGAACATGACTAAAACCCAAAACTCTTTATTTAAACTTGATATTATCACCAAAATATTGTTCATTTTTTCCCATCAGAATGAAAATACTTTAAGGACAGGGACACTCTCTTTTATATTTGTAACCCCAGTACTTAACTGGGGTGGCACGAAGGGGTGTTTAGCATATGGTAAATAATTAGGAAATGTCTTTTCATTTATTGAATGAACAAAAAGAATGAAAAGCATTGCCTGTGTTTTAATTATTGAATCAAGCACTATGGTTTAAATGAATGAAATTTTAAAAAAGCTTGTCTTTTTTTCCAGCTTATGAAAAAGGTCCCAAAATTCTTAGTGCCATTTTTGCACTAAGACATTTGGGATACCCTATATTTTAATTTATTTAGTATTTTATTTTCCCCCAGCTACATGTAAAAATGACTTTAGCATTCATTTTTAAAACTTTGAGTTCCAACTTCTCTCCCTTTCTCCCTTCCCACACACCCTCATCAAGAAGGCAGGGAATTCTATATAGGTTATACATGTGTAGTGATGCAAAACAATAAAGATTATGCAGGATTTAGCAGCTTCTATATTAAAGAATTGGAGGGCTTGAAATATGATATTCCAGAAGGGAAAGGAGCTTGGATTACAACCAAGAATCAACTATACACCAAAAATTCAGTATAGTCTTTCATGGGAAAAGATGTGAATGGAAATGTTATGATATATAGATAGCATGATGGTACCAGATCTAAAACTGTATTATAAAGCAGCAATCATTAAAACTATTTGTTACTGACTGGGAAAGAGTGGTGGATCAATGGAATAGGTTAGGTACACACGACACAGTAGTCAATGACTAAAGTAATCTACTGTTTGATAAACCCAAAGACTCCAGCTACTGGAATAAGAACTCACTATCTGACAAAACCTGCTGGGAAAACTGGAAAACAGAATGGCAGAAACTAGGTATAGACCAACAGCCTTACATTGTATACCAAGAAAGCATCAAAATTGGTACATGATTCAGACATAAAGGATGAAACTGTAAGAAAACTAGGAGAGCAATGAAGAGTTTACCTGTCAGATCTCTGGAGAAGGGAAGAATTTATAAACAAATAAGAGATAGAGAACATTATAAAATACAAAATGAATAATTTTGATTACATTAAATTAAAAAGATTTTGCACAAAGTCAATACAACCAAGATTAGAAAGGAAGCAGAAAGCTGGGAAACAATTTTTACAGCCAGTGTCTCTGATAAAGGCCTCATTTCTAAAATATATAGAGAACTGGGTCAAATTTATAAGAATACAAGTCATTCCACAATTGGTAAATGGTCAAAGGATATGAACAGGCAGTTTTTGGATGAAGAAATTAAAACTATCTATAGTCATAGGGAAAAAGATGCTCTAAATCACTATTGATGAGAGAAACATAAATTAAACCAACCCTGAGGTATCACATTGCACTGATTAAATTGGCTAATATGACAAAACAGTAAAATTATAAATGTTGGAGAAGATGTGGGAAAATTGGAACACTAATGCATGTTTGGTGGAGTTGTGAACTGATCCAACCATTCTGGAGAGCAATTTGGAACTATGCCCAGAGGGCTATAAAACTGTGCAAATCCTTTGACCCAGCTATACCACTTCTAGGTCTGTATCCCAAAGAGATCATAAAAAAGGATAAAGGTCCCACATGTACAAAAATATTTATATCAGCTTTCTTTTGTGGTGGCAAAGAATTAGACATCAAGGGATAACCCATCAATTGGGGAATAGTAAAGTAAGAAGAGCCAGGAGAACATCGTCAATAGGAACAGCAACATTGTGTGATGATTGACTTTGTTAGACTTAGCTCTTCCCAGCAATGCAATGATCTAAGACAATTCCAAAAGACTCATGATAGACAATGTTATCCACATGCAGAGAAAGAACTAAGATTGAAGCAAACTATTTTCTCTCTTTTTTTTCTTTTCTTTTGGGGGGGGGCGGTTTCCTCTGTTGTTCTGATTCTTCTTTCACAACATTAGTAATTTGGAAATATGTTTAATGTGATTGTACATGTATAGCCTATATCAGATTGCATGCCCTCTTCAAGAAAGGGGAGGGGAGAGAGGAGGGAAAAATTAAAACTCAAAATCTTATAAAAGTGTTGAAAACCGAAAATAAATTAACAAATTTCAAAATAAACAAATAAATAAATTTCCCTACCCCTTCCCAACAAGTTCACGATTCCACCAACAATGAATTAATGTCCCCTTTGTCTCACATGCCCTCCAACATTTCTCATTTTCCTTTTCTGTCCCATTATCCAATCTAATAGGTATGAGGTATTACCTCAGAATTTTTTTAATTTGCATTTCTCCAATCAATAGTGAGTTAGTGTTTTATCATATGGCTATAGATAGCTTTGATTACTTCATCTGAAAACTGATTGTATCTTTTTATCATTTTTCAATTGGGGAATGGCTTTTGTTTTTATAAATTTGACTCATTTCTCTATATATTTATGAATTGAGGGCTTTATCAGAGGAAGTTGCTTCATTTTTTTTTAGAAGTTACTATTGATAACTGTATTTCCCTACATCATATCCACCCCATTTATTCTATTCTCTCTCTCCTTTCACCCTGTCTTTCCTTAAGAGTATTTTGCTTCTGTCCACTCCCTCCCCCAATCTGCCCTCCCCCTTTATTACTTCCTCTTCTCTTTTTCCTGTCCTCTCCTACTTTCCCATAGGGTAAGACAGATTTCTTTACCCAATTGATTGTATGTTATTTCCTCTATGAGTCAGTTCTGCTGAGAGTAAAATTCACTCATTCCCTCTCACTTCCACCCCTTCCCCTCCACTGTAAAAACTTTTTCTTGCCTCCTTTTTTTTTATTAAAAAGGTTGCTCAAACTTTATTAGTTTCTGTTGAGTACAAAGTAAACAAGTTACTGAGGCTGCTGGAAAACATATAAGTGATTCAAATAGTAAAAAAACAAACAAACAAACAATAACAGTGTGGTTTCTTTAATTGTTTTTGGTGTTTTGTTTTTGTTTTCCTTTAAAAAAAACTACATATACATAACACAACTACTTCTAGTAGGGGAGTGGGATGGGGGAAACAAGGAGGGTGCTACTACTCATGTAGAAGGCCCAGTGCTGGGCTTGCTGGACTCGCTGACATGCTGTGTCCTCATGGCCTCCTGAACCAGGTCATAGGTGATCGTGCCGTGAGCAACCTGGAACATTCCTGAGTGCTCTGGGGATGCCAATGCAGTTGTCATGAATGGATAACTCGACTTCTTAAAAAAGAAGCTCACCCACCAGTGGCCTGGGTCTGATTTGAGAAGACCAGGGTGATGGGGTATCACTTCCCTAGAATCCTCAGCACTTCCATAGGAGCTGTTGCTGGAAGTGGAACTCAGACACCTTCAGTAGTAGTCATGGGTTGCTATGAGTGAATCGCTGGATGGGAGTGCTGCCACGGTCCTTGTTCTTGTTGTGATGGTGTAAACCTTAGTGGCGACTCCAGAGCAGCCCCTGTCAGGCAGTGGGCTGGGGTGGACAATCACAGGTGACCATGCTGGAGGAAGGGGGCACTAGGCCACAGAGCCCATTTGTAAAGGAGATCACAGGAGGATACTCCACGACAATGAAAATGAGAGAGTTCTTTTTTTTGTTTGTTTTTTTGTTTTTGTTTTCCTGCCTTCTTTTGGGGAGATAATTTGCCCCATTCCACCTCTCTGTTTCTCTTTCTCAGCCCTTAATTTTATTTTTCAGATATGATACCTTCATATTTTACTTATACCTGTACCCTCCGTCTTTATAGACTCCTTCCAATTACCCTAGTAATCAGAAAGTTCTTATGAGATACAAGTATCATAATTCCATGTAGGAATGTAAACAGTTTAACCTTATTAAGTCCCTTATGATTTCCCCTTGCTATTTACTTTTTTATGTTCTCTGGAGTCTTGTATTTGAAAGTCAAATTTCCTAATCAGCTCTGGTCTTTTCATCAAGAATGATTGAAAGTCCTCTATCTCATTGAGTATGCATTTTCCTCCTAAAGGATTATACACAGTTTTGCTGAGTAGGTGATTCTTGGTTGTAATCCCAGCTCCTTTGCCTTCCAGAACATCAAATTTCAAGCCTTCTGGTCCTTTAATATAATACCTGTTAAATGTTGTGTTATCCTGACTGCGAATTCATGGTACTTAAATTGTTTCTTTCTGGCTGCTTGCAATATTTTGTCCTTGACCTGGGAACTCTGGAGTTTACCTATAATATTTCTGGGAGATTTTATTTTAGGATATCTTTCAGGAGATGATTGGGAGATTTTTTCAATTTCTATTTTACCCTCTGATTCTAGAATATCAGGGCAGTTTTCCTTGATAATTTCTTGAAAGATGACGTCTAGGCTATTTTTTTGATCATGGCTTTCAGGTAGTCCAATAATTTTTAAATTATCTCTCCTGGATCTATTATCCAGTACAGTTGTTTTTTCAATGAAAAATTTCATATTGTCTTCTATTTTTTTCATTCTTTTAGTTTTGTTTTATTGTTTCTTGATTCCTCATAAAGTCGTTAGCTTCCATTTGCTCAATTCTATTTTTAAGGAATTGTTTTCTTCAGTGAGCTTTTGAACTTCCTTTTCCATTTGGCCAATTCTGCTTTTTAAGGCATTCTTCTCCTCACTGCCTTTTTGGACCTCTTTTTGCCATTTGGTCTACTTTATTTTTATTTCGTTCAGTATATTTTTGGGTTTCATTTAGCAAGCTGTTGACTCTTTTTCATGATTGTCTTGCATCACTCTCACTTCTCTTCCCAATTTTTCCTTTATCTCTCTTGCTTGATTTTCAAAATCCTTTTTGAGCTCTTGCACAGCCTGAGACCAATTCGCATTTTTCTTGGAGGCTTTGGATGTAAGAACTTTGACTTCGTTGTCTTCTAGTGAGTGTGTGTTTTGATCTTTCTTGTCACCATAGTAATTTTGTATAGTCATAGTATTTTTCCATTGTTTGCTCATTTTCCCAGTCTTTTAGTTGACTTTTAACTCTTTGTTAAAGTAGTGCTCTCCTTGCAGAGTGGTGGGCACTGTCCCAAGCTTCAAGGGTTTTGTGCATCTGTTTTCAGATATACTTCTAGAGACCTATAAGTTTTCAGTTCTTCCAAAGTGGTATTAACCAAGGAGAGGTGTTTACTACTCTCCTGGCTTATGCTGTGGTCTAAAAAAAAAAACAAAAACAAAAACAAAAAAAAAACATTTACTAGCTGTGTGACCTTGAGCAAGTAACTTAACTCTATTTGCCTCAGTTTCCTCATCTGTAAAATGAGCTGGAGAAAGGAAATGTTAAACCACTCCAGTATTTCTACCAAGAAAACCCCAGTGGGTTCATGAAGAATCAGACATTACTCATCATCATCATTATCAACAACATATAGTGTATATTATAAAATGTTACATTTAACATTATATTAATCATAGTATAATTTAAAGAATAATATATTTAGGTGAATTTAAAACTTGTTGACTGGCTAGAAAGAGTTCTATTAGTTGAGATTATTGGATGCAGGTCAATTTGGAAAGAGGCTTCCACTGGAATGCCCTTGGTCCTGTGCTATTTATTAGTGTTATCAGTGTCTTAAATAAATCCATGAACAGCATGCTTATCAAATTTACAGATAATACAAAGCTTAGAGGAATGGTTAAAATATCAAATAACAATTGTTGGGATATAAAAGATCTTGACAGGTTAGATTAGAACATTCAGATATCTAATATAATAGAATTGAATGTAGAAAAATGTAAATTTCTACATTTGGGCTCAAAATAGCAATATTATGAGTACCAGATGGGAAAAACATAGCTTGATAGCAGCTGACATATTTCTATGAGTGCAAATTCAAAGTGTAAATAATGTGACCTAGCATCCAGAAAAAGTTAATACAGGTTTAGATTTCATTTAGAGAATCATGGTGTCTAGGACTGTGACACATAATATTAACATGCCAACATGCAAATGAATGAATGAATCCTAGCAAGAGGCAAATTCAAGAAAGGCTATCACCACCCTAGCCACATCCCCTAGGAAAGATCAATTTTTACTTAGCAAAGAAGGCCAGAAAGAAATAACATTCAACCTCTTTGAAATGCTGAGGTTTGAAAGGTATTTCATCAGAAGACATTAAGTGTAAAGTCAAACAGCAAAGCAAAATGACAGAGTTCTCTGTGTCTGAAAAGCATTTCCCACAGAATTAACATTTAACAAAATTTGGCTCATGAACATTTCATAAAATCAGTATGTTCTTAGACAATCTTCCCTAGGTCATGATGGTCACTTCAACTAGCCAACAACTGTTTCATTTTAATAAATAGACCCAAAGTACTACTACCTTTTAATCTTTGTTTGGCAGAAAACAAAACAGTTGATTCTGTCAGTTGAACAGTAAATAGAAGGTAAGTTTGTATAAATGTGTGCATACCTATGTGTATATATATATATAGATATGTATGTATAGGGATATGAAATATACATGTATTGGGTATATACACAGAAACATATGTGTATGGTGTATTATATGTGTAAATTAGTGTCTACACATATATAAATGTGTGTTCATATGTTTGCATACATAAATACACACACTCACAAAGAGTAGGAAAAGGTAGGAAATTGAATGAAAGGAAGAGAGTAAAGTGGGGGAAATTTTAGGGAAAAGGGAAGGATACAAATACTTACACCTCAAATTGGGCAAATAACCCATTCTTTCATTCATTCCACAACCACTCATTAAGATCTTCCTATTTATTGAGAGATATCATGATGTAGTAGGGAAAATTAAGGAAGAATTAGATTTAAATTCTGCCTTACTAAATATACCACATGAGCAAGTTATTTAATACCCCTCAAACTCAATTTCCTCATCAATAAAATGATGGAATTGAAGTGAATGTTTTCTAAAGTTTGTTCCTACCCTATATCTATGCTCCTATGATTACTACTATGGGTGAATCTCTGCACTAAGTGCTGTGGGAAACTGCAAGTATAAATAAGGCAATATTCCTTTACTCATTAATTAATATAACTCACATTACTCAAGGTCACAAAACTACTATATTAAGTGCCTGAAGAAGGATTCAAATTTTAGGTTTCACTCTGGGACTTAGGTCTCACTTTTAATTCCACTACACCATTCTGTCTCTCAGGAAACTTATTTTCTGAACTTGTGGAGTTTACCATGTCTCCATTTTATTGTCCAACTTGATCAATACCAAGCATCTTAAAGATTCACTCCCAAGGCCTTCAATATACATGATTCAAAAGATGCATGCTTACATACAGATCTGTCAGTGAAGTTTGTAGTCATTGATGTCAAGGAGCTTCAATTCTAATGGAGTCAAACAACACCTAAAGGGAGCTATAAGGGGCAGTAGGGGACACATGTGGTGGTACAATGGTTCAGAAATTGCCTAGAAGTGGCATATATACTTGGTTCTAAGCAAAATAAGTCAAAAGCCTACCCAGTAGAGCCCAAGACCCAGGGGAACAGTCCAAATGGTTTTGATGAGAAGGAATTGAGGAATACGGCTGATGTAGAGGTAGCATAATCCAGAAATATCTGGAGAATTAACATGGAGGTATAGTTCTGAGCAAGATTAGAAGAAAGTTTACATTTCAGAGCACAGGGACTCAGGAACAGAGTATTTCAATGGGAGAGAATTAAGAAGATGGCTAAAGTGGAAGCAATGTGCTCTGGAAGAACAATGAACAATGAGAACATTAACAAGAGTCACACATGAAAAATAGACATGAATGTGTTGTGATCTACATCATTGCAGGGGATGGTCATATAGATGAATTTGACAAGAATTTGGAATATAATCTATTTCTAAAGACTGGAAAATATACTGAGCTCACATTTAAAATAACATTAATTCATAAGGTGCTTTCTTTGTCATAAGTGTATGGTGGCCTGTGCTATTATTATTATAGTCATTTCACAAATGAAAAAATGAAACTTAAAGAATCTATTGGATTTGTGCAATATCCACAAGGTTGATAAGTGTCAAAGCTCAAAATTCAAACCTAAGCATTCTTCCCCTCCAGATGTTTAATAGGACACCAGTCTGTGGGGGTATTATGCCACTTGTCCTGCCACTTTCCCCTCTCCCTTTCCCTGCAGGAAAATCAACCCTCCAGTCCTGCACTTCCAGAAACTCTGCTCCTTAGTCCTGGTGGAAAGAGGGATGAGAAATTAATTTGCTTTGGACTCTGCTTGGGGCTTAGCTCTTCTAATGTGTGGGTGAATGAGTGAAAACCTCACTTCATTGTTCATTACCTAGGCATTCCCCACACCATTCTGCCATTCAACAGGATACATGGACCCTCCAAGGTTATCTTGCCATCTGCCCTACTACCACCTGAATCCATCATTCTACTACCTTCTAGCTCTTGCTCTTCTTATGGGAGTCATAATAAACTCACTGCTATTGGATTTCAGTCATTTTTCAGCTGTGTCCAATTTTTCATGACCTTATTTGAGATTTTCTTAGCAAACACACACACACACACACACACATACAGACAGACAGTCACATATACATATATATATTTAATCTTCATGGGCAAGTCACTCAGATGCTTTAAGTCTCAGCTTATTCATCTGTAAAATGGGCATAATAATATCTGTAGTACTTGCCTCACTACATACACAAATGATAAATATCACAGTCTTTTCCCTCAAGGAGCTGATGCATATAAGTGAGCATGATACCAAAGGAAATAAACAAAAATATTATTTTAAAAGATTAAAAAGGAGAGATTACTTTCATTTAAAAGGGTCAAAGTTTTCTGAAATAGGTGGCACCCAAACTGGACATTTAAAGACAATAATTATTTCAACAAACAGATATGAAGAAGATTCCAGTCAAAGTGGATGTCTTTTATGAATGCATGAAAGTGGGAAATTTCCAGATGAACTCAGGGACCAGAGGCACCATATTATATAGCAGAATGAGTATTGGACCTGGAGTCAGGAGATGTAAGTTCAAATTTCACCTTGGGCATTTACTAGCTTCATAACCTTGGGAAAATCCCTTAGGTTATAAAAAGTTCAATTTCCTCTTCTGTAAAATGGACATAGTACTTGCTCTGATTGCTTCAAAGATTTGTTATGAGGAGAGCACTTTGTAAACCCTGGAGTTTCACATTAATGTGAATTGTCATTAATAGTGTTAATTGTTTGACTGAAATATATAGTGCTTGGAGGGGGTGCAATGAGCAATCATTTGGGAAAAATAGCTTGGAGTAAAATCATGGAGAATCTAAAAAGGGAGCAGGAGAGTAGCATGGTAACACTTAGAAAGATAATTTTGTTAGTCTTGTGAAGGATGTGTTGGAAAAAGGAGAAGGAGATCAATTAGGAGAGTGGAAAGTACATAAATTAGTGTGGTTCCATTGTAAATGAAGAATAGGAGATGGATGCAAAAAGAGCAGGTCAAGGCAGAATTGACTTAACCGGGCAAATGACTCAGTAGGCAGAGGAGTCAAAAATTCCCGTGATGGTAATAAGCCTTAATGAGTAAGAAGAAGTTATCTAAAACACTATGACATAGACATAGTCCTATTGTCCCACCATAGTATTTAAATGTAGCCTTATTGAAATATAACTATGACCTTTTAGGTACCAGAAGCATTACAGAATAGTAATGAGTCTACTGGCTATATTTTGCTCAACTACTGTATGAAATTGTGGTCCATATCCCATGTTGCAAAGCAAGAGTATAACAATACACATTTTTTCCAAGATCCTATTTTAGCTTTAATACCAACTTGATTTTTATTTGCACTTTAAAGTACTATAAATTCATGGAAGAGTATTCAGTAAAATAAGTCAGTAGATTAGCTGAACCATAATATAGTGCTATAAATTTACATTTATATGATACTCTGAAATATTCCATTTTTCTTAATCTTTTGGGAGGTTTTTAAAGGTAAAAGTGGGAAAGGATAACTATTCTGTTGATGTTCACTTTACATACAAATGAAACTAAAATGTCTATTTGTATTTTGTTTTCAAATCCTCTCTTGAAGGAACTCTAAATGTTTTACCAATTTAGTTTATGGATGAATTATTCTTCATATTATATATCTGACTATACTGAAGTGAAAAGGGAGTAAGTAATGTGCTCCTTATCATGCACTGGATCCATTCTGTGGGGAGAAGTGTGTATGTGACTAGGTCATACAGCCAAAGCAAAATCCAGATTAGATTACAAAAGTCAATGATGTGTCCCCTAAAAAGTTATTATCAAGTTTCTCATAAAGGTGGTGGCCAGAAATAGATGATAGATAGATATGAATATATGAATGAAAAATACTTATTAAGTACTTACTAATATGCAAAGCACTGTGCTAAGCACTGATAATACAAATAGAAAAGTAAGACAATCTCTGCTTTGAAGGAACTCACATTCTAATGGGTGAGATAACATAAATGGAAAATTTCAACTGCAAATCAAATGGAAAGTTCCCATTTGACAGAGCAATTTGGGCTAAGAAAAACTTAAATTTCTGGGTCCTCAGAAGCTATGGCTTTAGCCTCTGTGGGAACAATTTCCAGGTTCCATATTTACAAGGGTTGCTTCCCAGGATAATGGGCATTGTATGGAAAGCCTTGTTATTCCTAAGGCTCTTGGGCTTAGGATCCTGGTTTGTCTCCATAATGGTCTGGGGTAGGGAAGGTGGTTGAAGTGGTGGTGATGCTGGTTTGACTTGCTTGGCACAAGCTGCCACCTGTCAATATCCCTGAAGGTATCTTGAACACATATAACAACAGGTGATGTTTTTTGTTAACATCCATCCATCCATCCATCCATTCATCCCATCCATCTCTGTCTCTCTCTGTCTGTACATATACTTATATACAGAATCACACATACATGCAACACCTGGAACACTTGCAGTATTGTAAGCAGTTCAAACTGTTTTGGGTGTAACCTTCCTTACATCTACTGAAAGTAGTATTAATTATCAGACAAATGGGTAATATTTAAGTTACTAACCAAGTGGTGTTTTACTAAAGACATAAACTGAGTGGTCTCAAGTGAGTCTGGAATATCAATGGAATAATCTTCCTATAATGAAAGGCAACAGCATGCTTACTAGTCACCAAAATATATTCAGCCTACAAATATCTAGACTGCTCATATTCCCTGTGCCAAATTCCTATATCCTGTTCCAGTTATTCCTCAACTTCTAGAAATGACACTAGACAGGGTTAGATTATAATCTAGGGAATGTAATAAACATTACTCCTTTACATTCATAAAACTGATATCACATTGTTTATTGAATATAACAAAAAAGGAAAGGAAATGGGTCACTTCCTCCAATATGCAGCCATTCTTCTCCAAATAACTCCCAACCCTCTTCCTTCTTGCTCTCCTAAAAATGCCAGAGAACATTCCCAAATCACCTGCTTTTACAAGTCATGGAAAAGAATAAGAAAAGGGAAGGTGTGTATAGGTGTGTGTTTGTGTGTGTGTGTGTGTGTGTGTGTGTGTAAAGCTCCTTACGTACAAGGAAAAACAGCGAGTATTGGAGATTAGTCTTCTCCCTTTGTTCGCTGGCCTATGTCTGAATAATAGCTAGCAGTGAGGGTACATGAAATCCCCCTTTGCCGTCATTCCTGCTTTTGACTCTTGATACACACTATTATGCGACCCTTGGCAATCTGGCAATATGATGATAACAATGACAACAACTAATAACAATAATAATAGTAGTTTATTTTGCACTTTATAGCAATAATATATTGCATTTTAAGATTTGTGAAGCATTTTACATATATTTACTTATTTTATACTCACAACAACTCTGTGAGTTGAGTAGTATTATTATCTCAATTTACTTAGGGAAAAGTTTGAGAGAAGTTAAGTGACTTGCCCAGAGTCACACAGTAAATAAGTGCCTGAGGCAGGGTTTGAACTCATTTTCCTGACTCCAAGTTTAGCAGTCACCTAGCTGCCTAGAAAAAAAAAATAGTAGACAAACATATATATGGGTGTATTTATGTATGTATATGTATATACACACACATATATACATATCTACTCTCAAGTTATAAATGTGTATATATACTGCATATATGTATGTCTGCATATATATATATGTATTAAACAAAGAATAAATTATTTTGTTGCTTTAGAAATTCCTAGTTTGAAAATTCCCTCTCCCAAATCAAAATAAAACTCATATACATCAGATAAATCACAGGTGCTTGCCCAGGTCTCAAAGCTAATAAGTCTCAGAGGCAGGATTTAAACTCCAATCTATACACTATACAGTGTGCTGCTTCAATATTTGAGTTTGTGTGTCAGAGAAAGAGTCAATAAACATTTATCAAGTGCCTACTGTGTGCCAGGCACCATGTTAAGTGCTAGGGTTATAATATAAGTCAGTCTCTACTCTCAAAAAGATAACACAAATGAATTAGCTGAAAATGGGAAGGAGGTTACCAGCAGGGCATGGGGGAGGGGTATGAGGGTGGGCTAGGGAGGATGATAAAGTCATACAGCCCAGATGGGAAATGATCTGAGGAAGTATGAGTTTCTGAGTGCATTTTATCCTGCAGAATGATGAGTTTCTGGAGGTGATGAAGTCCAGGAAAGTAACCAGGTGGGAGATTGTGTGTGTGTGTGTGTGTGTGTGTGTGTACATGCATATATTGCCACAAACATATGATTTTATTAGTGTGAAGAACTGTTGGTATGAAAATTATCACAATTAGAAGATGGCAGAGTAATCAATAAATCACTGACATTCCCTGATATTCACCTCCAAGCAACCATAAAATAGTGCTCCAAAACAAATCTTGGAATAACAGAACCAGCAAAAGGATTGAATGAAACAATCTTTCAGCCCAAGAAACTTGGATTATTGGCAAGAAATGTCTCTCCATCACATTTGGGTGGAAGGAGAGCACAATCCAGGATAAGAAGCATCCCAGAATGCCAGAAGCAAGCCCCATCTCAGTAAATCAATAGGAGATCCTGAGCCTCAGTGTGGTTGAGCAGAAAAATGCCAATACCAGGGCCCCTATGTGGTTTAGCATAGCCAAGGGAAGCAGCAGACTGCAACTCCCAGAACCACTATTTGCTTCAGTATAGCCTTAGGCAAATAGGCATCCTCCAGCATCCCAACTTCCAGGTGACTCAGCAAAATGCTGGGCAAACAGATAGATGCCAACCCTAGGGGTACGTAAGCAAACAGGCAGCCTAGACCAAGGAAAACAGGCAGCCTCCAGAGGCCAGAACACCATGTGTTCCAGTGAATCACTGGGGAAACTCAGAAACAACCCACCAGCCTCAGCACACACCAGACAGCACCACTAGGATCCCAACTCAGCACCACCTAAGCTGCCAGACTCCTATGGTCTCCAACAATGACAACCAACCTCCACCCCACACCCTTAGCATAGCACCAGACACAAGAGTCCCACTGGATCTCAGGGTAACATCAGTAGACCACCAGATAAATAGGCAGAACCTACAGCCCCTGGCAGAAGAAGCCTGAGACAGTGCCTCTTCCACCCCAGAAGCAGAGCTCAGATCTAAAAGAAAGGAAAAACATAAAACAACAACAAAAAAAGAATCTGAATTTAGAAAGTTATTATGATGACAGGCAAGGCCAAGACACAAACACAGAGAAGGACAACAATTTCAAAACACCTATGGACAAAACCCCAAAGAAAAATGGGAAGTGGTCTTAAGCCCTGAAACAACTCATGAAGGAGTTCAAAAGGAACTTAAAATCGTATGAAAGAGGTAGAAGAAAACATGAGGGGAAAATAAGAGTATTGAAAGAGAGGCATGAAAAAGAAAGTCAACAGCTTGGAAAAAAAGAAAACAATTTCTTAAAAAATAAAATTGTACAAATGGAAAAGGAGATACAAAAATCAACAGATGAAAATAGTTCCCTAAACATACAATTGGCTAAAAGGAAAAGGAAGTACAAAAGATAACTGGGGAAAAGAACTCCTTAAAAGATGGAATTAGGCAAATGGAATGAAGCTAACAATACTAGAAAACATGATGAATGAATCAAACAAATTCAAAAAAATGAAAAAAATAGAAGAAAACGTAAAATGCCTCATTGGAAAAAAAAACTGACCTACAAAATAAATACAGGAGAGACAATTTCAGAATTATTGGACTATCTGAAAACCATAATCAAAAGAAGAACCTGGACAGCATCTTTCAAGACATTATCAAGGAAAACTGCCTTGATATCCTGGAACCAGAGGGCAAAATAGATATCGAAAAAATTCACCAATAACCTCAGAAAGAGAGCCCAAAATAAAAATTCCAAAAATATTGTAGTCAAATTTAAGAAATATCAGGTCAAGGATAAAATATAGCAAGGGATCAGAAAGAAAAAAAATCTAAATATCTGGGAGCCAAAATCAGGATTACACAGGACTTAGCAGTTACAACATTAAAGGATTGGAGGTTATGGGGCATGAGGTTCTGGAAGGCAAAGGAGCTAGGACTACAACCAAAATTAAGGGTAATATTCCAAGGGAAAAAGTGGTCATTCAATTAAATATAAGGATTTCAAGCTTTCATAAGAAATGAGCTGAAGAAAAATAAATAGCTCTAATATCAAGATGCAAGAGAAGCCTAAAAATATAAAAAGAGAAAAGAAAACAGTGGATTCAATGGAGCTGAACTGTTTATATCCTTATATAGAAAGATGATGCTAGTAATTCTTAAAAATTGTACCACTAATATTACAACTAGAAGGAATATACATAGACCGAGGGTGCCAGTATAAGGTGAATTTGAGGGAATGACATAAAAATAATTAAAGGGGGGCAGAGCCAACTTGATTGAGCTCTCCTCCAAATCCCTCCAAATACCTGTAAAAATGAGTTTAAACAAATTCTACAGCAGCAGAACCCACAAAAAGACAGAGTGAAACAACTTTTCAGACCAAGACAATCTGGAGGGTAAAGAGGAAAGGTCTTTTGCACCAACCTAAGAAAGGAGCACAGCCAGTGCAGGTTGAGCCAGTACAGACTGGTTTGCCACAGCAAACCCAGAGCAGGCCTCAGGGGACTGAATCACTGGCAGCTGTGGCAGTTTCCAGATTTCTCAACCCACAAAAGCCAAAGATAACTTAGAAGGTCATTAGGAAAAGTCTGTCAGATCTGGGTAAAAAAGGAACACAGTCAAGCCCCGGCCCCAGCACTACCCCAGACAGCAGCACTAGCGGTACCAGCAGGAGTAGCAACAATGGTGGTGGTAGTGGCTGCTTCTAGCCATCAAACAACTAATCAGGAGATTGCTGGGGTCTCTATGCTGGCATTGAGGCAGGATTCTGTTCCTTTGCCCTTACTTAGATCTGGGTGGCAATCCTGGAGCAAGGAGAAGCACTGACATAGCACAGCTTGTGGTAGCAATGGAGAGGCAATCCTCCTCACAGTTACAGGCAGAAAAGAGTGCTTGTAGTCACTCACAAACCAGAGCACAGGTCAGGAGAAGATTAAACACCTCTCCTTAGAGTATATAATCTTGGAAGAAGTGAAAATTTACAGGTCCCTAGAAGTATCTCTGAAAACAGCTGTATAAAACAGCTGAAGCATGGGACAGAACATCCTCTACACAGAGCCCTAACTTAACAAAGAGTTAAAAAGTCAAGTAATTGGCTGGGAAAATGAGCAAACAATGGAAGAAAAAACAGACTATAGAGACTTACTTTGGTGACAAGGAAGACCAAAACATATACTCAGAAGAAGACAACAAAGTCAAAGCTCCTACATCCACAGCCTCTAAGAAAATATGAATTGGTCTCAGGCCATGAAAGAGCTCTAAAAGGATTTTAAAAAGCAAGTAAGAGAAGTAAAGGAAAAATTCAGAAGAGAAATGAGAATGATGCAAGAAAATCATGAAAAATGGGCAACAGCTTGCTCAAGGAGACCTCAAAAATACTGAAGAAAATAACACCTTAAAAATAGACTAATCCAGTTGGCAAAAGAGGTCCAAAAAGCCAGTGAAGAGGAGAATGTCTTAAAAAGAATTGACCAAATAGAAAAGGAAGTCCAAAAGCTCACTGAAGAAAATAACTCCTTAAAAATTAGAATGGAGCAAATGGAAACTAATGATTCTATGAGAAATTAAGAAATTATAAAAACAAAACCAAAAGGATGAAAAAAAAATGAAGACAATGTGAAATATCTCATTGCAAAAATGACTGAACTGGAAAATCGATCCAGGAGAGATAATTTTAAAATTATTGGACTACCTGAAAGCCAGTATGAAAAAAAGAGTCTAGACATCATTTTTCAAGAAATCATCAAGGAAAACTGCCCTGATATTCTAGAAACAGAGGGTAAATATAGAAATTGAAAGAATCAACCGATCACCTCTTGATTCTTAATATCTGGCCCACTTGCATTAGCAATACAAATGCTTAGATTCCTTAAGAGTCTGGTCAATATGGCAGATATTCTAATAAACCTTGTCTTTGGCTGAAAGAAGATTTGGCTATAATTCATTCAGGCAGAACTCACGTGTTGTGATTTTGGGGTCCCAGCACCCTTAACCTGTAAACCTCAACATTTTGATGGCTCATATGGGGAAACTACCTAACCCCAAGTTCTTCTCTAGCCAAGACTGGAAGGTATGTAAGCCTCCCTTCCTTTCTTTTTTTTTTGTCCTGCAGTTTGGGTCACTCTCCAAGAACCTAGGAAAGTTTGGAGGTGCTTTTTGGGCAGACAGTTATGAAGCTGTCTTACACTTGGCCTGATGTTCTCAGGTTCTCAGTCCACTGGTTTGGTTCAAGTCCATGGACCTGATACACCTTCTGCAACTTAGAGGACAAGGACAGATGCCCTATCTGGAAGCATATGCCCAATTCTGTCAATTCTGAAGGCACTAGGGAATTGGGAAAACTGCAGATGGTTTTTGGTTCTCTAAGTATTACTTACTCCCTTCCCTCTACACCCCTGAATCCTCCTTCATGGAGGTTATAGGGAAAAGTTAGAACAGAGCTAAGGTTTTTTACACCAGGGCAAATTTAAATTTGAGATGTAAATCCTGGAAAAGTTTTTCCTAAGTTGTGATTAGTGAAACTTTCTGTTTGAGGTAAAAGCTCATGGGATTTTGAGTTGTCTGATGGATCATAATCCATCAGTAATCGATAATCCACCATCTGAGAGAAATGCCACAACCTATTCAAAGAGAATGTGATACTGGTGGGAAGTCAGCATTGGGAAAAGCTGAGAGGACAATTTTAGCATCAGTCTAAGATGGGATCCTCCTTGGCTCAGTTTCCCCATTATGTTTCTTTGAAAAGGAATGTTACCCACCTGGCTATTCCTGAGTCTGGCTATGAAGTAGATTTGATACTGCATGGTTGGAAAACTGAATTATCTGAATCCAAACAGAGCTATGGATGTTTTATCATGTCATATTTGGACACTAAATCTAGTCCCTGCTTTATCCTTTTATAGCAATTTTCTATGATCAGAGTAATTGATCAGTAAAAGATCAATGCAAGTGTTTGAGATCTTGCTGTTTTGACCTGAATGTGTAGTCATTCAGTACCATCAAAAAACTGAAATTAAATCAGAAACATCATCAATTTGCTTTGGGGAAGAGAATTTTAGTGATAATTGAAGTGAAAGTCAGCCTCTGGCAAATTCAAATTCATTTGTATAACTATTGAATCCAGGAGTGGAAAACTTCTACCGGCAAAAGTGTTACTTAAACTTTAGAAAAAGTAACAAGATCAGATAATCCTGCAGGTCAAATGTAAATGATTTTAATGGGGCTCTTACACTTTTACTTCTCCCTGTATCTGGGCATTGCAGTCTTTTCTGTCAGATTTGTGTCTTCCCAATTACAGGCCATTCACCTACAGTTGGTAGCAAATAGTGGGTACCAGCCAATGTCCCCTAACCATCCCCTGGATGCAGCCTGTGCTCTGTTCTAGTCAACCTCTTTGGGAGATTTGGCATAGCCACAATGAAAGGCTAGTTGATAGGATTATAACCTCACATGAACACCAGAGAGTTGGCCAGGATTATTAGTCTTGCTCTTTCTTTTTTTTTTTTTTTTTTTTTGCTTCTGCTGAAGCATAACAGTTTCTGCTCCAGTCCCGTACCTTTACTCCCTGTGTGTCTCTTTGCATCAACTGTGTTTTTTGTAAGTAACAAATTGTAAGACTCTGGCTTTTGATCCATTCTGCTGTCTGTTACTGTTTTATGGGAGAGTTCAACCCATTCACATTCATAGCTATGATTACTACCTGTGTATTTCCCTCCATCTTATTCTTCTTCCTGTTTCTCCTTTCACCCTTTCCCACCTCACCAGAGTTTTATGTCTACCACCTCCCCTGATCTGTCTTCCCTTCTGTCAACCCCCAACTGCTACTTTATTTAGTTTCCTCCCCTCCTACTTCCCTGTTGGGTAAGATAGATTTCTAAATTCAACTGATTGTGCATATTATTCCCTTTTTAAGCCAATACTGATGAGAGTATCAAGTGTTCCATGTTGCCCACTCTCTCATCTTCCCCTCCACTGTAATAGGTCTTTCTTGCTTCTTCATGTGAAATAAGTTACCCCATTCTACCTTTCCCTTCCTTCTGCTATTTTGTACCCACCACCAGCACTCAGGCTGATTTTTAATAACAGTGACAGTGGTAGGGATTTGAATACTACCCTTTAATTTTGGCTTTTGTGAAATTGCTCCAGACCACTTTAGTAAACAATTTATTTTTATCTCACTGGGAGGCATGAACTTTGATCAAACAAGAGCCTTTTCACATTCCTTCAAAGTACTATTTAGTTTTAAGAAAATACTTTCTTGGTCTTTTGAGGTCTCCAATGCCAAACATAAATGTCAACATTCATAGTATCAAAATGGATAGGTGGATAGAACTAAAATAGCCAGGTGAAAATGTTTCTATTTCACAGTGGTGTCTGATTTCTACAAAATGCTGGAAAATCTAAAATATATATTTTGACAGATTTATTTATTTCCTGTTACCATGAAAACAGTGGTACCTCTGAAGTAAAAGTTTAAATTCCACCTCTGATAGTTACTGCTTTTGTAACTTTCGGCAAATGACTAAATCTTAAAGAAGATCAGTTTCCTAAGCTGTAAAATGAGAGGGGTTGAATGAGATGACATGAAAGGTCTTTTCTAATTCTCAATGTATAAGTGGTAAAATATTAATGAAACAAATTGAGCTTGACCAATGAGTCCACCGTCTACTTGATGAGATTGCAGAATGTAAAGGACAAGTAGCAGAGACATCATATGGTTAAGCTGTCAAAATATACTACACATACGAATATGAAAATTCATAATACTATATTTTTACATCTTTTATGATTCATTTAGGTTTAAAAAGTATAATATACTTGAGGAAGTTATCAAAAGGAAAAGCAATCATTTGACTGAGATTGTATGTAATAGAGATTTTTAATATATTTGTTATTCTGGAAAAAAAACTGTTAAAATTATTGCCTGAACTCATGTGACATATTTATATTTTTGAGTATTTTAAAATTTCATCCTTAAATGATATAAAAAAATTGATGGGAGAGGCTATCTAAATCTAATTTTCACCACAAAGAAGGAATCCTTTGCTATAATGGAAATGATTAAAACCATGAGGAAAAGTGACCACTCCATCCTCAAATTTGTATAAGCAGAAGAGCAAAAAGTTGTGAATATAGTCTAACATGCAACTTCGTTTTTTTAGAGACAATATTTTAAAGGGTGCTGAAAAAAGATAGATTGGATCCAGCGGAATAAAATTCCACAGGGACATCTGCATAAGAGACATAGAAAGTCTGAAGAATGAAATTCTGAAGACACAAAAAAAAAACAATACTTCTGAGGAAGAAAAAGGAATTATCTAAAGAGCTCAATGTGAATGAGTTCCAATAAGGAACTCATCAATTAAATTAGATTTTAAAATATACATTGAGAGGATTTATACAACAGTATAGAGCATGCATTCTAAAACTGGGATGTTATTAAAACAAACAATAAAAAAATCATAAAGTACCTTTTATGTGCCAGTATTGTGTTAGGCTCTGTGTATATGAATACAAAGGATGGGTCAATTCCTGCCCTCAAGGAGCTTACTTTTATTGTGAAATAACATATACACATAAATATATGCGGAATAAATATATACTTAATATCCTCTGGCTATACCTCCTATAGCTGGGCTTACTACATCTGTACACATAACATTCTAGGGTACCCTGAGTTCAAGCCCTAACTTCCTGTGTTCTCTTCACTGTCAGATGCCATTGACTAGCACTCCACTTCCATTTAATCAGTTAATACCAATTAGCATTTGTGAAGGAATAATTAGTTTGAAGATACAGTCATAACAAAATACAAACATTTATATATCAGAGGTAAACTCTCCCCTATCTCATCTCAGTCTCTGAGATGGGGAGAATGGGTGCAATCTTTCCACAGGTGCTACCGAACATTGGTCCCATAAAGTTCCGGTCCATTGAACATGGCCACCAGATGAGTCCATGTGCCATCTATTCTTGGCTAGATTTTGAATTTCACTTAACAAATTCACTCCTTGCTCCTCAGGACATTCATGGATACTTTTCTTTTTTTAATTAAAATTAAACGGAATACTGGAGGAAGCGAAGAATCCAAGGTCACAAGGTGGCCTCAGTAGGAAGGGCCCATGGCCTTTCCATTATAGTATTCTCTCACTATCAACAAAGTTTTTTTTTCTTTTTTTCATTTTTTTTTTAGTTTTCAACATTCACTCTTATAAGATTTTGAGTTCCAAATATATTTCTTGCCCCTCTTCTTCCCTCATCCATCCCCAAGATAACAAGGAATATGATATAAGTTATACGTATACACTCATATTAAACATATTTCCACATTAGTCGTATTGTGAAAGAATCAGAAAAAAGGGAAAACCAACAAGAAAGGAAAAAAAGTGAAAATATTATGCTTTGATCTACATTCAGAATCCATAGTTTTTTTCTCTGCATATATATCGCATTTACCATCATGAGCTTTTTGGAATTGTCTTATATTGTTGTATTGCTGCAAAGAGCCAGGTCTATCAAAGTTGATCATCACAAAATATTATTGTTGCTGTGTACAGTGTTCTCCTGGTTCTAATCACTTCACTCAACATAAGTTCATGTAAGATTTCCAACTTTTTTTTCCCTGAAATCCACTTGCTTATCATTTCTTCTAGCACAATAGTATCCCATTGCATTCGTACACCACAACTTGTTGAGTGATTCCCAAATTGATGAGCATTCCCTCAAGTTCTAATTCTTTGCCATGACAAAAAAAAAACTCTGCTATAAATATTTTTGTATTTTTTAATGTGGATTCTTTCCTCTTTTTTTATGATCTATTTCAGTTACAGACTTAGCAATGGTGTTACTAGATTGGAGGGTATGCCCAGTTTTTTAGCCCTTTGATTGTAGTCCCAAATTGTTCTCCAGAATGATTGGATCAATTCACAACTCCACCAGCAATGCATTAGTGTTCCAAATTCCCCACATCTCCAATATTTATCATTTTCCTTTTCTGCCATATTGACCAATCTCATAGGTCTGAAGTGGTACCTCAGAGTTGTTTTAATTTGAATTTCTCTAATAAATAGTCATTTAGAGTATTTCCATGACTATAGATAGTTTTAATTTCTTCATCCAAAAACTGCCTGTTTATGATCCATTTTGTATTTCATAATATCCTCTATTTCTTGTTTGGTCATAAGCCCCTCCCTTCTCCATTGACATGACAAATAAACTATTCCATAAGGAATAGTTAACTTACTTATAATATCACCCTTTATATATCAATCATGCATATTTTGACCTTATCTTGGTCCATGATGTAAGATGTTGGTCTATACCTAGTTTCTGCCATATTATTTTCCAGTTTTCACAGCAATTTTTGTCAAACAGTGAGTTCTTATCCCAGAAGCTGGAGTCCTTGGGTTCACCAAACAGTCATTTATTGTAGTCTTGTATACCTAACCTATTCCACTGATCTACCATGCTATTTCTTAACCAACACCAAATAGTTTTAATGATTTTCAATTTATAATATAATTTAATATCTGGCAAGTCTAGGCCACCTTCTTTTGCATATTTTTTCATTAATTTCTTTGATATTCTTGATCTTTTGTTCTTCCAAATGACTTTTGTTATTTTTTTTTCTTTTTATTTATTAATTTATTTTTTGGTTAGGCAATGGGGTTAAGTGACTTGCCCACTGTCATACAGCTAGTAAGTGTTATGTGTCTGAGACCAGATTTGAACTCAGGTCCTCCTGAATCCAGGGCCAGATCTCTATTCACTGCACCACCTAGCTGCCCCCTTTTTTGTTAATATTTTTTTTTCTAGCTCTATAAAATAATTTTTGGTAGTTTGATTGTTATGGTACTGAATAAGTAAATTGATTTAGGTAAAATGTTTTTTTTAATTATATTGCCTCAGCTCACTCATAAGCAATTGTATTTTTCCAATTATTTAGATTTTATTTTATTTGTTTGAAAATATTTGTAATTGTGTTTAGTGTTCATGGTTTATCTTGGCAGGTAGACTTCCAAATATTTTATAGTGTCTACAGTTACTTTAATGAAATTTCTGTTTCTATGTTCTCTTTCTATGTCTTGCTGCTAGGTTTTATTAGTAATATATAAAAATGTTGATGATTTATGTGGATTTATTTTCTATGCTAAAACTTTGCTAGTTGTTAATTAAGTAGTTTTTTAGTTGATTCTCTAATATTTTCTAAGTATACAATCATATCATCTGAATAGAATGATAGCTTTCTTTCTTCATTGCGTATTATAATTTCTTCAATTTATTTTTCTTCTCTTATTGATAAAAGCAACATTTCTAGTACAATATTAAATAATAGAGGTGATAACAGGAATTCTTGCTTTACCCCTGATCTTATTGGGAAAACTTCTAGCTTATGCCCATTACATATAATGCTTGCTAATGGTTTTAAATAGATACTATTTATTATTTTAAGGAAAACTTCATTTATTCCTATGCTCTCTATTGTTTTTAATAGGACTGTGTGCTGTATTTTCCCAAAAGCTTTTTCTGAATCTATTGACATAATCATATGATTTCTATTAGCTTTGTTATTGATATGGTCAATTATGTAATAGTTTCCTAATATTGAATGAGCACTACCTTCTTGGTATAAATCCCACCTAGTCCTAGTGTATTAGACAAATTACTCTAATCTCTTTGCTAATGTTTTATTTAAAACCTTTGCGTCAATATTCATTAGGAAAATTGATCTTTGTTTTGGCTGTTCTTCATTTAGGTATTAGCATCATATTTGTGTCATAAAATGAATTTGGTTGGACACCTTCTTTGCCTTTTTCCAAATAGCTTAAAGATATTGGAATTAACTGTTCCTTAAATGTTTTTTTAAAATTCACTTGTAAGTCCTTCTTGCCCTGGAGATTTTTTCTTAGGAAGTTCATTGATGGCTCATTGAATTTCTTTTTCTGAAATGAGGTTTTTTAAGTATTTTATTTCCTCTTCTGTTAATTTGGATAATTTATATTTTTTTGTAAATATTCATCCATTTCTCTTAGATTGTCAGATTGATTGGCATAAAGTTCAGCAAAATAGTTCCTAATTAAAAAAAAAGAAAAGAAAAAATAGTTCCTAGTTATTATTTTAATTTCCTCTTCATT
This sequence comes from Vombatus ursinus, assembly GCF_900497805.2. NCBI lineage: Eukaryota > Metazoa > Chordata > Mammalia > Diprotodontia > Vombatidae > Vombatus > Vombatus ursinus. Next base: position 43,054,781 of record NW_020954599.1, on the reverse strand, counting down.
GATGGCAAATTCACTCTTATCATTTTTGATCTGGTAAATTGGTTTTGTTCGTTCTTTTTTTAAATAAAATTAGCGAAATCATCTATTTTACTTTTTTTCATAAAACTAGCTCTTAGTTTTATTCATTAGTTCGATAATTTTCTTATTTTCAATTCTTTTAATCTCTCCTTTGAGTTTCAGAATATCTAATTTGGTATACAATTAATAATTTTTAACTTGTTTCATGTCTAGCTTTTTAAGATGCATTTATCTCCTCTTTCTCTATTTTATTCATGTAAGCACTTAGAGATATAAAATTTCCCTAAGAACTGCTTTGGTTATGCCCCTTAAGTTTTTTATATGTTGCCTCACTACTGTCCTTCTCTTTGATGAAATTGTTGATTGTTTCTATGATATATTGTTTGACCCATTCATTCTTTAGGATTAGATTAGTTTCCAATTAATTTTAATCTATCTTTCCATGGTCATTTATTGCATGTAATTTTTATTGTATCATGATTGAAAATTACGCATTTAACATTTCTGCCTTTCTGCATTGGATTGTGAGGGTTTTATGCCCTAATATATGCTCAGTTTTTATGTAGGTGTCATGTACCACTGAGAAAATGACTAATTCCTTTATTAGGTTTCTCCCCCGTTTCTCCAGAGGTCTACCATACATAACTTTTCTAAAATTTTACTCACCTCCTTAACTTCTTTCTCATTTATTTTGTATTTTAGATTTCTCTAGTTCTAAGAGGGAGTGGTTGAGGTCCTCCACTAGTATAGTTTTCCTGCCTGTTTCTTTCTGTAACTCACTTAACTTCTCCTCTAAGAAGCTGGAAGCTATACCACTTGGTGAATGCATGTTTAGTATTGATTACTTCATTGTCTATGGTACTCCTTGGCAGGATGTAGTTTCCTTCCTTATCTCTTTTAATTAAAGCTATTTTTTGCTTTTGCTTTATCTGAGATCAAGATTGCTACCTCTGCCTTTTTTTTTTTTTACTTTACCTGAAGCATAATATATTCTGCTCTAGCCTTTTACCTTTACTCTTTGTGTATCTCTCTGCTTCAGATGTTTCTTGCAAACAATATATTGTGCTATTCTGGTTTTTAATCCACTCACTTATCCACTTCTATTTTATAATAGAGTTCATCCCATTCACATTTACAGTCATGATTTCTAATTGTGTCTTTATTTCCATCCTATTCCCTCCCCCCCATTTATGCTTTCTCTCTCTCCTTTCTCCCTTTCACTCCTCACTAGTGTTTTGCTTCTTACCACCATCTCCTTTAATTGATCTTCCTTCTATCAGTCTCTCTCCCTTTTCTTTCCTCTTTCCTCTCCTGCTTCCTATAGGATTAGATAGATTTCTATACACAAATGAGTGTGTATGTTATTTCATTTGGGCCAAATCTGATGAGAGTAAGGTTTAAACAATGCTTACCTCCCTCCCTTCTTTCCTTCTACTGTAATAGGTTTGCCCACCTCTTAATGTGATGTAATTTACCTTTTTCTGCCTCCTCCTTTCCTCTTCTCCCAGTACAATCCTTTTTTTATCCATTTATTAATTATCTTTTTTGTCATCACATCAAAGTCAAATTATACCCATACTCACTATGTACATCCCTTCTAAAAGTTATGATAAAGATACAGTGATCAAGAGTTACAAGTATCATCTTCCTATGTTTCCTGTTTACCTTTTTAGCTTTTTATGTTTTTCTTAAGTCTTGTATTTGAAGATTGAATTTTTTGTTGAGATACAGTTCTCAAGAGTTAATAAGTATCATCTTCCCTTGTAGGGATGTAAAGATTTTAACCTTATTGAATAACATATTTTTTTTCTTTTACTGTTTGCCTTTCTATAATTCTCTTGAGTTTTTTATTTGAAGACCTTAATTTCTCTTCAATTCTGTTTTTTTTTAATCAGAAATGATTGAAAGTCTCCTATTTCATTGAATGTCCATCTCATCCCCTGAATGATTATGCTCAATTTCTCTGGGTAGTTGACCCTTGGTTGTAATGCAAGTTCCTTTGCCTTATGGAATATCATATTCTAAGCCCCTGATCCTTTAATACAGAAGCTGCTAAGTCCTGCATTATCGTGACTGTGGTTCCATATTAAAGTGGTTTCTTTCTGCCATTTGTTGTATTTTCTCCTTGACCTGATAATTCTGCAATCTGGTCACAATATTTCTTGGAGGTTTCATTTTGGCATCTCTTTCAGGAGTTGATTCAAGGATTCTTTCATGAATATTTTACCCTCTAATTCTAACACCTTGGGGCATTTTTTGATAGATGCTGTCAAGAATCTTTTTTTTTTTTTATCATGCCTTTCAGGTAGGCCAATAATTCTTAAATTATTTCTTTTGGATCTGTTTTCCAGGTCAGTTGTTTTTCCACTGAGGTACATCACATTTTCTTCTTTTTTTATTCTTTTGACTTTGTTTGACAGTTCTTGCTATATTATAGAATCATTGACTTCCACTTGCCCAATTCTATTTTTTTTTAACAAATTGTCTTCTTCAGTTAGCTTTTATATCTCCCTTTCCATTTGGCCAATTCTACTTTTGTAAAGAGGTCGTCTTTTCAGTGTATTTTTGTACCTTCTTTTCCATTTGGCTATTTGTATTTTTTAAGGAGTTGTTCTCTTCATTCAACTTTTGTCCTTCCTCTTCCAAGCAGTAGACTCTCTCTTGTATACCTTTCATTTCTTTTCCTAATTTTTCTTCTACCTCTATTATTTGACTTTTAAAATCCTCCTTGTGTTCTTCAAAGAAGGTTTTTTTTTGAGCTTGGGAACAATTCATATTTCCCTTTGAAGTTTCAGATGTAAGCATATTGACAATGTTATCCTCTTCTGAGTTTGTGTTTTGGTCTTCCCTGTCACCATAATAATTCTCCATGTTCTTTTATGTTTTTTGCTCATTTTATTTGCCTATTTCCTGTCTTTTAATTTTGAGCTCTTCTCTTTCACAGGGATCACCATCCTAAGCTTCTTGCACTTCGTCTGGGTTCCATTCTGGTACTTAAGTAGACTTTGTTCTTGAAGTTATTACTTTGGGACTCAGTAAAGTTTCTTGTTGTTCACTCTGATTCCTTGAATTCTTATTGTCTTGGAATTCTTTTGACCAAGATCAATGAGACCTCTTGGAGACCTCTTGAGAGAGATATAAGTGTCAGTGAGGTCTGATGACTGTGTTAAAATGAAAGAATAGAAATGTATAAGCATGCTAAAGAAACTGCTCATAGCACCTTCAACTTTCCATGTGTGTTTTTTTCTTAAGTAAATTTTTACTGAGGCCTTATATTTCTTACATTATCATAGTTATCCCAAATATCCCTTCCTATAATCCTCTCAGAGAACCATCTAATATAACAAAAAGTAGTTTAGAAAGAAAAAAAAAAGCACAACTGAGCAATACATTGGAACTGTCCAAAAAACATGTGCAAAGTGTAATACCCGAAGACGTCCTACCTAAAAGGGAGGGGTGTCCTCTCATATTTCTTCATTTGAATCTTGCTTGATCTTTTTAACTTTGTTACTTTTGATTTCTGCTTTTTCTTTTTTTAGTGTGTAGTTGACCTTTCCATTTACATAGTTACAGATATTGTGTATATTGTTTTTTTCTGTTTTTTTTTACTTCACTTTATATCAGTTCATATAGATCTTTCCACGCTTCTCTGTTTTCATCACACATATCATTTCTTGTAGCACAGTAATATTTCATTACTTTCATGTTCCATGATTTATTTAGCCATTCCTCAATCGATGGGCAGATTTAGTTTTTATAACTTTTCAAGCCTGCTTAAAATACATAGCCAATCTACAACATGTTTTGCAATTATTTACAATAGATGAGTAAAATGTTTACCAGATTTTGAAGGCATAGACAAAGGGAAGCTCATTCAAGGTCAAAAATGAGAGTTTCTTGGGGAATATTTGCCATGCATCTGTCAGGTATTTTATTGGGATCATAAGCCATTCCCTATTCAAATGCAAAAACTGAGAGGAGGAGACCAAACATGTTTACACTATGAAAGAGGCCCTTTTAGACAAAACTGCAGCATTGAAGTAAGCAGATCAAACTCTAGGTGTTTCTTATTCAAAGATGAACAATAGTTGTTATAACAATGGATAAAATTATTCACTTTATGTAGTTCATTCTATTTCATTTCTCATTCTGATATGAACGTGACATAATATTAAGTCATCAAGTGATTGCGGCATTTCTACATTGTTAGTCCATCAAGATGTCATGAAATGATTGTGGGCTCTAGTTTTCTTCCACATTACATAGGGGCAATATGTTCTAAAAGGAGGCTAATAAGATTGAAAGCTCTGAATAGGAGTGCTCTGTGTCATCAAAGTCTATACAGCATAGTTAAATATTGTAACAAACATCCTAGTCACACCTACTTTACTTTTGCCTTAGATGGTCAATAAACTTGCTGTAGTTTTTTAAGCACACATCATAATAGCACCATCAATCACAATAACTCATTAGCATGCTACTTTGTGGTCAATAAAGCATACTCCTTACAACAAACCCATAAGGTCAATTTTACAATAATCATGCCCATTTTCCAATGGTAAAATAAACCTCAGAAGGGTTAAAATGACTTGCCCAGGTTAGCTGGACCTGTAAGTGTTAGAGTCAGGATTCAATACTAAATTTCCCCTAAATCAAAGACCAACTTTTCTCTTCTTTCCTACTTCTAATCAACAGCCTGGTGATGGCATTATTTCTTATGATACAATATAGCAACATGCTACTTTCTGTATGAAGCCTTTCTTAGTATCTCCCCTTCCCCAGGTTATCTGGTCTCTACTTTGTGTTTTATCTCTCTCTCTCTCTCTCTCTCTCTCTCTCTCTCTCTCTCTCTCTCTCTCTCTCT
>NW_020954599.1:43049440-43049889 GCF_900497805.2 Vombatus ursinus | reverse complement strand
TCTCTCTCTCTCTCTCTCTCTCTCTCTCTCTCTCTCTCTCTCTCTCTAAAATACATGCACACACACACACACACACTCACACATACATACATACATACATACACACATCTGAGCAGGGGGAGCTAAGTGGCACAGAGGATAGAGTGCCAGGCCTGGAATTAAGAAGACTCAACTTCTTGAGTTCAAGTCTGGACTCACACACTTACTAGCTGTTTGCTTCAGTTTTCTCAGCTGGAAAATGAGCTGGAAAAGGAAATGGCAAACCATTCCAATATTTTTGCCAGGAAAACCCCAAATGGGGTCATGAAGAATTCGAAAGAAAGGAAAAAAGAAAGAAAGAAAGAAAGAAAGAAAGAAGGAAGGAAGGAAGGAAGGAAGGAAGGAAGGAAGGAAGGAAGGAAGGAAGGAAAGAAAGAAAGAAAGAAAGAAAGAAAGAAAGAAAGAAAGAA
>NW_020954599.1:42946466-43049340 GCF_900497805.2 Vombatus ursinus | reverse complement strand
GAAAGAAAGAAAGAAAGAAAGAAAGAAAGAAAGAAAGAAAGAAAGAAAGAAAGAAAGAAAGAAAGAAAGAAAGAAAGAAAGAAAGAAAGGAAGGAAGGAAAGGAAGGAAAGGAAGGAGGGAAGAAGGAAGGAAAGAAGGAATATGGAAGGAAAGAAAATAGAAGGAAGGAAGGGAGGAGGGAGGAAGAAAGGGAGGAAGAGAGGAAGAAAGAAAGGAACCCATAATGAAGTCTAGTACCTGTCCTAGTCCTCTACATCACTTGGTATCAATTGATCCGAATTATTCCCACAAGTAGAGCCATAAATGAAGAAGGATGGTGAAAATGCTATATACATAGCTGATGAGGAGATGGCCAGGAATAAAGTGAAGAATGGCTGTAGCCAGCCTGGCCTAATATAATCGGCCACATGAAGCACTTGGCAATCAAGACAGTGTCCACCCTAGGACAGGAGTTCAGGAAGTAAGAAGCTTAAGTTACTCTAGGGCCTCTTCTCTGGAGGTTCTCATTGTGGTACAGTAAGAAAATATCGCTCCCACAGTATTTGCTTAAGGTGCTCATTACCAATGTTGTTGAAGTTGCTGCATTTATACCGCACTTTAAAGTTTGTAAAGCATGTCACAAATTTTGCCCCATTTTATCCTTACAACAATTCTGAAAGGTGGGTGCTCTTATTATTCTTATTTTGCTTGCTTAGTATCACACAGTATCCGAGGCTGGATGTGAACCCAGATCTTCCTGACTCCAGATTCACATTTGCAAATATAATCCTCCCCTATTCAGAGAATCTTTAAAAATATTTTAAAATAGTTCAACAAAACTAATAAACACATTAAACAAATCTGAAATTGTATACAATGATCCATGCTCATGGTGTCCCATCTTTGCAAAGAAGGTAGGAAAGTACACTCTCATGTCTTCTTCAGAGCCAAGCTTGGACGTTATGATTTTACCGAGTTCAGCTTTGAATCTTTTTTAACATTGCATTTTTCATTTACATTGTTTGTAGTCAAACTGTATATTATTTTTCACCTTTTACTTACTTCATTTTCCATTAGTTCATTTGTCCTGGGTTTGTAAAAATGTCCACGATCATCCAGGTGTTATTTCTGGAACTTGGGCTGTGAAGTGTCAAGGTGCCCTTTTCCATTTGTTTCCATTCAATCTCACTAAGCAATGACAGAAAAAAAAAAACATCCAAGAAATTGCTCACACCAATAATATCATTAGAACTCAACTATAAGAGTTTCAATAGAATCAAAGTGTTTTATTTTCCCCTCATAAGAATGTGTGGCTTCTAAATATGAGGTAGCTGTCTATAGTTGATTATTTTAGGGAAATTACAACATTATTCTTTAAGGTAGTGGTCGTTATCTTGGCAAAATCCCATGCAAAAAAAAAATCCATGAACTACTCTTATACCATCAAGTAGAAACTTTATCTATTGGCCCACAACTGAATCCAATATTGAAAAAAAATTGTTCCACTATGCCCCACTGTTTGGCATACCATGCCAAAGGAAACACACACACAGATGCACACATACACACATGTACACATGTTTTGTATAGTGTATATACATACATGTATGTATATTCATATGTGTATACAAATATGTATATACAGGAATGCATTGTGTTATATAACTGAGACCCTTTATTCAAGAATTCATATTATCTAAGCACAACAAAGCAGAGTATATGTTAGGGGTATTTTATCCATAGCTACTTCTTACAACTTCTCACAAAAGTGTTCTAAACCTTTTTGCTAGGAAATATCAAATATGCATAGTTGTATGCTTGCCACAATATTTGACACAGTAACACAGTAATAGAGCGATCATTGAAGTCCACATTTCAAATGAGTTTGTGAAGCATTACCACTTTGATCAAACAGGAAGACCTATATCTAACAGTCATTCACAATAGCAAAATCATCCAAAACATCTTATTAAAAGCCATTTGGCATAATTTTGGAGGGGTCTTACCATCTAAGATAAGATGCATCAAAGCCATGGAGTGAATAAGTTGTTCAGATAAAGGCTGAATAATCTCCTGTCAGGTATATTTCAGTTAAGGCATAAATGAAATACACTGTCAGATGACTTCAAAATCTGCTACTGTATGATACCATGATTCTATGAAGCAGTTTTATTTTCAGTCTGGTAAAATTACAAAAGTAGATTCACCTGGTATTATTAAATCATATTATATCTATGTTACACCATATTGTATCTAACACAATGATAGCCTTATTGGTTAAAATTATGTATGTTTACAACAATAACAGTAATTGTAATTATTGTAATAATAATTATTATTATTATCAGATAAAAATGAGATCTGGTTTTGGAAGTTTAAGGAACTCCCAAGTGAGGAAAATCCCTTGAACAATTCAAGTTAGCTCCTTCTTAGAGAGTTACCTAGAGCACTAAATGACTTGCCCAAGATCATACAGCTTGTGTGTGTCATGGGTAGGACTTCAATCTAGGTCTTCTTGGCTTCAAGACTAAGTCTCTAGCCAACATGTCATACCACCTGACAGTAATTTGAGACTTAAGCACTTTATATTTGTATTTCATTTGGGTTTCCCAACATTCCTGGGAGGAAGGTATTTCTATTTTTATTTTACAGATTAGGCAACTGAAACTCAGAAAAATTAAATGACTTTACTTACAGCAAAAGTTGAAAGGTAGAATTTGAACCCAGGTCTTCTTCACATTAAGTCTAAATATAGGGAATAATGGTATAATGTATGCATCACAATGAGTACTATGTGTGTTGTTCAATTATTTCAGTCATGTCCAACTATTTATGGGGTGTTCTTGGCAAAGAAAAAGAGAGATAAAAGATATTGGAGAAGTTTGGCATTTCCTCCTCCACCTCATTTTACAGATGAGGAAACTGAGGTAAACAGGCCTAAGTGACTTGCCCAGGGTCATACAGCTAGTAAGTGTTTGAGGCTGGATTTGAACTCACGAAGATGAGTCTTCCTGACTCAAAGCCTAGTACTCTATCCAGTGCACCCCCTAAATGCCCTAGGAAAATAGTAGGAGGATGGTATTACTTTAAGTCCTTTAATATTTTGTCCTTTATGAATTACTATCTCTAAAACTATAACAGTATTTTAAAATTTGATTTTATAAAGTGATTGCTCACTACTCTCAAACTTACTTTGCAATAAAACCACCACCATTATTTCTTTCTGACCCATTTCTGAAGCTTAATAAGTAAATGCTTATTGATTTAGCTTGAGTCTATTTGATCTGATGATGGTGGAACAATTTGCTATTTTTTTTTGTTCTCAAGGTAATTAGGTCTATAGGTAGGGCCCCAAAAGATTATGATCAATGTGATCAATTCTATTCCAATACACACACTTATGCATACACACACACATACACACATACATACATGCATATATATGTATACATACATACATATGTACACAAATGTGTGTACACATATATATTTATATATTAAACTCCTAGACTCTGTATTAAGCATATAGTGAGATGATACACAGGTTCTGGCTCTAATGGAATATGACATATCGTCCTGGCCTGTTTGCCCAAGGATAACCAATGATGGGAATTGTCACACTGATCAAGTCTATAGCTCCAAGCCCATGACACCACACATAAATTTCTGTCTTTTCTTCTGCCAGACTTCTGGTGGACTTCATGCACTGGTATCTCATTTGAGATTCTAGTTGTCCCCACCTACCCTTTCTTTATGGGGTTTCCCAAGTCCTCAATTTTAGGAGAGAATGCAGTATCTCATGCAATGCATAATATCAGCTCTGTCTCTCTATCTCTCTGTCTCTCTCTCTGTTTCTCTCTCTCATACACACACACAAAGGTGTGTGTGTGTGTGTGTGTGTGTGTATATATATACATATATAGTTATAAAATGATATTACTTATTGCCTCTTCTCATCTATGTCTCAGACATTCAATGATATTGTTGGGCCTATCATAAACCTACTCTATAACAGTATACAATCATATATAGTAATAATTCATTTATATGGTGCTTCTTATTTATAAGGCTCACATTTATTTTGCAGACTTTTTAAATTGTGTTGCAGGAATAAAGATATAGAGATGTTTCTAGTTGGTAGTTTTATTGCAAAATAAGTTTCAGAATGTTGATTTTATAGCAAAATAATTTCCAAAATTTATTAACTGATATTGTGAGGTTGATGTGGGTTAGGAAGTATAAGAATATTATTTTTTAAAAAATATATAGTTTTATTTCTCATCCCTAAGAGCAAGGGCAGGATATTAGTATCACATTTCAATACTCTATGACAACAAATATTTGTTGAATGATTGAATCAATGAACGCTTGATCCTTTCTATTATTTCATTGGGAAAAATAATTGCCTGCTGCAGCTCTAATTGTCACAGAGAGGCTGTTTATTTTACAACCTGATATACTTTTGAAATGACTCAATGCAGTTAATTTTTTTTTAATTATTAGGCAATTTCTATGTGCCAGAGACCATAGTAGATTCTGGGGACACAAAAAGGGTTCATCAACATCTCTGTCAGGTTTTGCCCAGGAAATAGTGATTAAGTGAAAATGACTTTTACCTCTACACAAATAAAATTTGTAGGATAGAAATAATTTGGGGATCATCTCTGGGTGTACTAACTAGAATACATTTACTAACTCTTTTGTTCATGACTAACTGATTCTATAATAAATGAATTAAATATATCAATTGCAGCTTTATTATAAAGCTTCTTAAATTTTCATTTTGATCATGACAGTATTTTATGAGAAAGAGGAAAAATGTCCAATTAGGCATCATCCTAACTGATATCACTATAAAATCATCACTCAGAAAAATCTCTATTCCTGGAATACATTTGCAGAAATCTGCAATTTGGCCTAATGAATCATTTTTCAGGATTCATAGCCCAAAGTATACTCACAACAATCAAGAAAATAATATGGTTTGACAAAATGTGGGCTGTGTGAGGAACAGAGACCTAGAGGGTAAATAAAATAGCGGGGTAATTATGAAGATTGGATGAACCCAAAGTACTACTATTAAAACTATTGTTTATTTCATTTGGGAGGTAGGGGAGTCTCTGAGAATTACAGAACAAATTGTTTTAAATGCTGAGATTTAGTCTTTTATTCAGAGTACAGAATGTGCAAACTTTACAGCCTCAACTAAAATAAATTATTTAGAGCCAAATTTGGAATGGTATTCAGTGTATAGGAGGTTGCTGAAAAGGCAAGCAACAGGGAAAAGGCTGTTTTCTCCAAATAAATATGGGGTGGAAATGCAAATTCCATCCAAGGCATACCTTTCAATGTAAAGGTGCCTATGATGCATGTTAAAATATGGCAATCCATGTTTTGTAACTGGGTGTTGTTGCCTGAGAAGACAAAAAATCCCTATTCTTTATTTTTGCTCTCTTTTCAAAGCTTAATGGAGGCTTTATGATCTAATGGAGTTTCCCTACTGAGAAAAGCCAACTTTTTCTTGCTTGCTGATTCTTTCTATTTTGTTAAAGACATAATGATTTTGGGGGCTGGCTGTAGTGCACATTAAAAAAAAATCTGGTGCAGCAGAGCCCTCTATAATTATATAATCTGCTTCCATTGTCTCTAGCTCCTGTTTGGAAACTTTATCCCCATCCACGGTTCTATAGTGATAATTAACAAATATAATTGGGATTTCCCCAAACACATTTCTGAACATCATAGTAGGAACTCCCAGTGTGAATCTGTGTGTGTGCATGTGTGAGTGCATATGTGTGTGTGTGTGTGTGTGGGTGTGTAAAAATGTATCTACTCTTGAAAAATCTGATATTTTGTTTCATTTTTTAATTGCAACATCACTAAATTTCAAAATTGAAAGTGACCTTAGTATCTCTTCCAATCATGCCTGTGGCATGAATATTCTTTTACAAGAAGCATAGATTAATTAATAAATGAAGAAATGACAAGTGGCCATCCAGCATCCTTCTCAGGACCTAGTGAGGGAGAATCACTACCTCCTAGGGAAACTATTCCACTTTCATTAAGAAGTTTTTCCAACCATCTATCCAAAATCTATCTTCCTAGTGTATCTAGTTTTGCCTTAAAGCTGAAGACTGAATAAGTAAGTATACAATTTTGTCTTCACCAAGTTCAGTCACAGCAGCACGAATTTCATAGCCCAAGTAGCAAGCTTTGGTTTTGAAGGTATAGAATGATACATAATCAATAAGGCATGTCTGTGAGCCCCAATTACCACCAATGCAGATCTTTAAAAGAATAATACCTATTTGGTTGGAGTCAAGCATTTTGAAGCCCGGAAGAAAGAACAGCTAGCCACCTCCCTCTGCCTATCTTTCTATCCCACTATCACACCATCTAGAAATCATCTACCTATTCAGAATATTCCCTCTCAAATTTTACCCAGATTATTTTAGGGGATGGTCTTGGCCTGGGACTTTAGTGTTATAGGAGACATCCAATGTGGAAATTCCCTCCAACTATTCTGATTGGCAACTCATCTATAACACGATAATTAAGCTAGTAAGTACTGAGAGGTTAAGTGACTTGATCACTCAATTAACATGTGTCTGAGGCAAGACTTGAACCCAGGTCATCCTTACTCCAAAAATGGCCTTTTATCTGTGGTGGCACCATGACTCTTTCATCCTGGTGTTAAGTCCAACTACTTATTTCCTTTACACTTTTTCTACTTCTATATAACTAAGTAATTAAATTATAGGGTTTTTAAATGGAAGCCTTAGGTAATTTCAAAAAGAGAAAGTACCTTGTCTATTATATATTCTGACCTTTACTTGAGATGAATCTTTTCTCACAACATGAATTAATGAATGAATGAATGACAAGAAATTCTTTGAAGACCAAAAGTGATGGGGAACTCACTATGTACCAATTCATTAGGAAGATTTTCCTTGTATCTATCCAAAATTTCCCTGCAAGCAACTGGTAGAAACTGGTCTGGAAAGAAAAAAAACAAACAAACAGGAATAAAGGAAAATAGTTAAATCTAACAAAGCAATACTTTAGTTCTGTGAGGTAGAGTCCACACAAGTCTAATCAAGCAAAGTACTTGGGTTTGTCCACATCTAATTGACAAAGCAAGTCAAAACTGCATTACTTTTAATGAAATGCTACTGTTGATAGATTTGTCACATTTACTATGGCACAGTAGAAAAAGTACTGTACATGAAGGGAAAAGACTTAGATTGGAGTCTCTGCTCTGCCATATATTTAATGTGCTTGTGCAAATTAATCCACCTCTTTGAGACTTAGTTTCCTCCTCTGCAAAATGGGTATTCCCTCACAAGGTTGTTGTAAGGATGAAAAGTATTAATGTGAAATATTAACAAGATCTATTCTAATGTAACTATTAGTTTCTTTGTCTTATTTTTATAGTTTATAAGGTCTATCTAGTGTGGTAAGCACTGTAGCTTATTTATCTTTGTACTTCCCCAGGTGCCTCGGCAAAATGGCTTTGAACATAGAAAATTATGAATAAACGTCTTGAATGTGTGTATTAGACACGTCCATCCATTCATTAATTTATGTTCATTCATTCAAAAAGCATTCCTTAAATACACAATGTGATGTTAAGCTGGGAAGAAGTTTAGAGGTCCTCCCTCACCAGGCTCAGTTTACAGATGAGAAAAGTGAGATGTGGAGAAGTGATGTGATTTATATAACTTCTAATAAATTATAAGGAAGAGAGAATTTTTTCTAAGTCTAAGTCTAAATCTTCTTCTTTCTAAGTCTAAGTCTTGAAGACTCAAAATCCAGCATTTTGTGATTTTCTTTTATACCAGATACTCTCCTAAGATGTATGAGGCACTCTTGTTTATTTGTTTATACTTTGGACACACAATCTTCTTTTGAGAGAATTTAAGGCAATTAATAATAGGTTAAAACACTAATGAAAAAGGATAAAACAGAACAGGGTTGATTGAGCATAGATAGTGACTATAAGCAGCCATTTCAGATGAGCTAGTTACTATTCTAGGGCATTGAATTTGACTTTTAAATATTTTGGAAGTTAAGGCAAGAATGACAATAGTTTGAGTTACACTGTTCTCCATTTTTGAAGAAAGAAAAAAAAAGATAAATCAAATTCACAGGGGAAAATTGGTTTTGGAATGTTGACGTACTGTTATAAGCAAACCTGAAGTTATGAATCCCAAAAGGATTCATTCAGACAAATTGCTGCTTCTTCTATTTTTTTTTTTTTGACAGATGCTGGATGGCTCTCTCAGATGAGAGAGAACATAGTCTTTCTCAAAAAGAGTTCTAATCTCACTACAATCTTGTAAATGCATAAAGAAGATACATAAAGAAGATGTTGCTTAGTATTCTGAATTTTAATTCATCTAATATACTTGCAAATAGTAAGGAAACAGACAGTTTACATGATAAAGTGGTCAATAGACCTACTCTATATAGACACAGGCAAAAAATCCTATTTTTATTTGAATAACTTTGCCCTCCTGGTCCAACTTACTCAGGGATTAAGGTTTCTTTTTTTATGTAAATTTATTTATTTTTACTTTTTAGCATTCACTTCCATAAATTTTGAGTTTTAAATTTTCTCTTTCTCTCATTTTCCCCCACCCACCCCGAGACAATATACAATCCAATATAGGCTTTACATATACATTCATGTTAAGCATATTTTACCATTAGTCATGATGTAAAGAACTATTAGAACTAACAGGAGGAACCACGAAAATGAAGCAATAAAATAAAACAACAAAGGAAAAGGAGAGCAAATAGTACTCTTCCATCTGCATTCAGACTCCATATTTCTTTCCCTAGGTATGGATAGTAGTTTCCAGCATGAATCTTTTGGAGTTGTCTTAGATTCTTGTGTTATTGTGAAGAGTGAAGTCTATCAAAGTCAGTCATCCCATAATGTGGTTATTACTGCGTACAAGGTTCTCCTGGTTCTACTGATTTCACTCAGTATCAGTCTATACAAGTCTTTCCAAGTTTTTTTTTTAATTCTGCCTGCTCATCATTTCTGATAGCATAATAGTATTCCATTACATCCATATACCACAACTTGTTCAGCCTTTCCCCAATTGATGGACATCCCCTCAATTTCTAATTCTCGGTCATCACAAAAAGAGCTGCTGGAGGGAGTGGAGGCAAGATGGTGGAATAAAAGCAGTGATTTGCTTGAGCTCTCCCCCAAATCCCTCCAAAAATATGTAAAAATGGCTCTAAACAAATTCTAAAGTAGCAGAACCCACAAAAAGACAGAGGAATTTCCAGCCCAAGACAGCCTGGATGGTTGATCAGAAAAGTATATCGCACTGGGCTGGGAGAGGAACACAGTTTGGCATGGGCCCACAGGCCTCAGAGTACTAAATCATGGGCAGCTGTGGTGTTTTCCAGACTTCTCAACCCAGGAATGCCAAAGACAACTTAGAAGATCAGTAGGCAAAGTCTGTCTGTGGTGAGAGAGAGAAGCATGGAGCTAGCCCCAGTCCCCAAGCTCAGCCCCAGGGTGGCAACTGCCTCTCGAGCTTCTGGCCCTCAGACTGAGGCAGAATCGAGTGGCTGATCAGAGGGGGATTGCAGGGATCTCTCTGCTGGTGCAGGGTTCTTTTGTTTTCCCCATGCTTGGATCTGGGTCACAGTTCTGGTTGGCAGTCCTAGAGCCAGGAGGAGTGCTGGCATGGTGGAGCTTATAGTGGCAGTGGAGAGGAAATTCTCCTCACAGTTCCAAGACAGAAAAGAGTGCTTGTGGTGACTCATAGACCAGAGAACAGGCCAGAAAAGGAACTTATTAAGTTTGAACTGTTTACATTCCTGCATGGAAAGATGATATTTGTAACTCATGAGACCTTTGTCAGTATTAGAGTAGTTGGAGGGGAAAATATATGTATAGATAGATAGATAGATAGATAGATAGATAGATAGATAGATAGATAGAGGGCACAGAATGAGTTGAAGATGAAGGGGTGATATCTGATGAATAAAATTAATGGGTAAGAGAGGATTATACTAGGAGAAGGAGAAAGGGAGAGGTAAAGTGGGGTAAATTATCTCACAAAAAGCAGACAAGAAAAGACTTTTACAGTAGAGGTCAAGTAAGGGAAGGTGGGAAGGAATGAGTGAATCTTATTTTCATCAGATTTGGCTTAAGGCGGGAATAACACAGACACTCAGCTGGGTATGGAAAGCTATCTACCCTACAGGAAAATAGGGGGGAAGGGGATAAGGGAGCATGGGGATGATAAAGTGGAGGGCAGATTGGAAGAGGGGGTAATCAGAAGCAAATACTTCTGAGGAGGGACAGGGTCAAAAGGGAGAATAGAATAAATGGGGGGTGGGATAAGATGAAGGATAATATACCTAATTTTTCACAACATGACTACTACATGGAAGTGTTTTGCATGACTACACATGTATAATCTGTATTGAGTTGCTAACCTCCTCAATTTGTTTTACAGTGCCTTGATTTCTCATAAAGCCACTAGCTTCCAATTGTTCCATTCTAATTTTTAAGGAAGTATTATCTTCAATAAGCTTTTGTACTTACCTTCTCAATGAGGATGGGTGGGGAGGGAGGAAGGGAGAAAATATGGAACCCAAAGTTTTAAAAACAAATGTTAAAAAATTGTTTTCACATACAACTGGGAAATAATATATACAGGCCATATGGTACAGAAATCTATCCTGCCCTACAGGAAAATAGAAGGGTAAAGGAATAAGAGAAGTGGGGTGAGGGGGGGAGATACAGAGGCAGATTAGGGGTAGGGATATTCAGAATGCATTCTGTCTTGGGGTGGAGGAAGGAATGAGATGGGGAGAAAATTCATAACTCAAAATCTTATGGAAGTGTATGTTAAAAACTAAAAATTAATAAATTTTACAAAAATTTTAAAAGAAATTATTTGCCTAGAATACTTAAAAAAGCACTTACTGGAAGTGTAAATTATTAGCATAATGAAAAAAGCAGTTAATGGCCAAGTTAAAATTAGAACCCACATCCCTACATTTCCAGTTCAGTGCTCTTTCCATTACACTGTTTTGTCTCCATAAGGATGTGCTAAAATAATCCATATTTTACAACAAAAATTCAATAAATAATAAAACCAACTTGCGACTGCTCTTCCTAATACCAGGAAGTTGTGATAGAAAAATACGAAATGTGCTAGTAATCCCTTTGTCTTTAAACTTGAAAAGAAGCTATACATTTTTTTCAGCCAAAGACAAGGTTTAGTATAACATCTGCCATATTGGCCAGACTCCTAAGGATCAGAATGTTACTGAGCTATTGGCTAGATTATAAGAATCTGAGCAGTGGCTAGATTTTAAGAATCTGAGCACCTTAAAGGAGACAAGATAGACTTTACATACAGAAAGATTTTGGTAGAAATCTAGGAGTGGCCCTGTCCTCTGCAGGGACTATGAGGTAATAGAATGCCAGGAACCTGGATCATTTGACCAAGGAAGAATGAAGCCTAGCTAGGATTAAGGGTGGGAAGTGGCCAGGGGCCATAGGGAGCTAAAATAATGGAGGGCTAGGCTAGGGTAAGGGTAACAGAGAATTGGGAGATTGGGTATAGCCACAATGAAAGACCAGTTGATGGGATTATAGCCTCAGGCAAATGACAGAGCTTGGCTATGTGGGAAAGTCCAGGTTTTTCCTTTCTAGGGTCCAGATGCCAACCCCATCATTTCTCCCTCAAACAAATGGGACACAGATTATTTTGGTTAAGGGGTGAAGGTCTTTGCTTCTGAAATTGCTTCATGCTGGCAAGGGATATAGAGCAATATCTGCCTTGAGGGGGTCCCGAAGAGGAGGTTGACTGGAACTGAGCACAGGCTGCATCCAGGGAACAATTTGGGGACATTGGCTGGTATCCACTGTTTGCTACCAACTGTAGGTAAATGGCCTGTAATCTGGAAGACACAAATCTGACAGAAAAGACTGCAGAGCCCAGATATAACAGGATAAAACATCTGGAATTCAGATAACTCAGTTTTCCAACCATGAAGTACCAAATTTACCTCATAACCAGACTCAGGAATAGCCAGGTGGGTAACATTCCTTTTCAAAGGAAAATAATGGAGAAACTGAATGAGGAGGATTCCCTCTTAGACTGAGGCTAAAATTGTCCTCTTAGCTTTTCCCAGTGCTTACTTCACACCAGTATCCCTTTCTCTGGGTAGCTTGTGACATTTTTCTCAGATGGCAGATTATTGATTATCAATGGATTATGATCCATCAGACAACTCAAAATAAAATCCTATGAGCTTTTACCTCAAACAGCAAGTTTCACTAATCACAGCTTAGGAAAAAAATTTCCAGGATTTACATCTCAAACTTAAATTTGTCCTGGTGTAAAAAGCCCATCATTAGATGTTATTTCTATATACTTGCAAATTTTCAGCAAGACAAAACCCAAACAAGCTTTTAGGCAAGTTTATACAATAAAACAATAATCAACATTATTAGTTATTATTATTAATAACCAAATTATTTTAGTGGTAACCAAATTAAGAAAAGTTGCTTGACATAACTGATACAAAAAGTTCACTAATTTGAAACTTGAAACAAGCCCGATACCAATCAGGTGATTTCAATTTTGTTAAATGCATTTCCAAATTACTTTACATAGAGAATCAACATTTCATCATTAACAGTTAACACTATAACTTTAAAAGAGCGTGCTTACCCAAGTTCAGAGGTTAGCTTCTTACATTGAGCAGGATGTGCTGAACCTGGGTGATACTTCCAAGCAAAGGCTGCCCCAGGGCCCAAGGCCATTGCCAGTGGGGCCCATGCCAAAGAGGGCAAATTCAGAGGTGGGGGGGTGAAACTCTCTTCTCCTATGAGAGGGATTAACAAGATACCCTCTTCACTCAAGGGAAGGGAATGGGCCTTAGCTCTGTTCTAACTTTTCCCTGTAACCTCTGTGAAGGAGAATTCAGGGGTGTAGAAAGAATGGTATAAGTAAGCTTCAAGGAATCAAAAAGCACCTACAGTTTTCCCAATTCCCTACTGCCTAGAGAATTGACAGAATTGGGCGTATGCTTCTGGGTAAGGCATCTGTCCTTGTCCTCTATGCTACACAAGGTGTAACCATGTCTATGGCCTCAAAACAAATCAGTGGACAGAGAGCCTCAGAGTGTCAGGCCAACTGTGACACAGCCTCATAACTGTCTGCCTGAAAAACACCTCCTGGCCTTCCTGGGTGCTTGCCCAATTGCATGGCAAGACAGAAGGGAGGAGGCTTACATACCTTCCAGTCTTGGCTGGAGGAGAACTTGGAATTAGGCATCTTCCCCTTATGGGCCATCAAAATATTGAGGTTAAGAGATTTAGGGGTTCTGAAACCCCAAAACACAACATGTGGGTCCTGACCAAAAGAATTTGACCTAAACCATCTTTCAGTCAAAGACAAGGTTTATTAGAACATCCACCATGTTGGCCAGACTCCCAAGGAATCCAAACATTACTGAGCTATTGGCTACATTATAAGAGGCTGAGCAGTGGCTAGATTTTAAGAATCTGAGCCTATTTTTTTTTCAGTCATTAGTGGATTTGAAAACCAGGTTACCCTCCTCCATATCACCAACAATCAGATCATCAGATCATAGTTTTAGAGCTCCATATTGCCACTTCATATTTTTCTCGCTCATTTCTCTCCAGTCTGCACTCTGGACTTCTAGCATCCTAAAGTCTCACCATGCCTCAGCTTTTCTTATTGAAGCCTCATTCCAGCCATGGAATTCACAAGCTGAAAGAACTCTCTCTCTGATTGGATGACTCCTCCCAGTATGTACTCCCAGTATTAACTACCAAGCCCCACACTCAGGATAACTTTGTCCCCCCCTTTTCAGCTTTCTTTTAAGTGTTGTCATCCCCCATTAGACTATAACTTCCTTGAGAGCAGATACTCTCTTCTGTTTGTATTTGTATTCCCAGCAGAGTATTTGGCACACACTAAGAACTTAATAAATGCCAGTTGCTGGGTTTTTTTTGTTTGTTTTTAATAAGAGAGATTTCATTCCATTATAAAAAGTTTCCCTCCCCACCAGTGGTCAATAGGAAGATAATGTGGCACTTTCAATAAATATCTTCCAAATAATTTCTACCATCATTTAAACCCAGGTACCTCAAAGATCTGTGGTTTCATCTCCTATGCACACTCCCTTTATTTATACAAAGCACAAGCCCCTCCATGCCTTAGCAACTAATCTTCATGAGTTTTTGAAATAAACAAACAAAAAACCTATTCAGTCATTCCCTAATCAATAAGCAATCATGAAGGTGCCCAGTCTTCTGGGCATGACTTTCTCCACATTTATCTAGACTGCTCCTCAGGTAAGAAATATACAGCTCATTACCAAGTCTGTCCAGTTTAGAAGAAACCTATCAAGGTTTGAGTCCCACTAGCATAACCTCAAGAACTAAGTTATTTCCATGTCACACCATGAAAAGCTATCAGAGAAGGACTTTAGAGGAGTCCCCAAGTATTTCAAGAAACTTCAGATTATGTTGCAGAGCTGTAGTTAGGATATATTTTAATCTACTGCAAAAATAGTAAGAAGAGGGCAGTGAAAAGTG
Source organism: Vombatus ursinus (assembly GCF_900497805.2). Classification (NCBI taxonomy): domain Eukaryota; kingdom Metazoa; phylum Chordata; class Mammalia; order Diprotodontia; family Vombatidae; genus Vombatus; species Vombatus ursinus. Next base: position 43,034,746 of record NW_020954599.1, on the reverse strand, counting down.
GTAGCATAATCAGTCTTTGGCTCCAATTTCACAGGAAGAGGTAACATGGTATAGTAGATATGGCACTGGGCTCAGAGTCAGAAAGTCCTGGGTTCCAATCCTGTCTCAGATTCTTAGGAGCTATGTTACTGAGGTCAAGACACTCGATCTCTCTGTGCCTCAGTTACCTCATCTGTAAAATGAGGTAGTTGGACACAATGGGTTCTAAGGTTCTGCTAATCTCTTAATCTCATCTCCATGTTGATCTGTTATGCAGACAAGATAGGCCCAATGAAAAGGATATCACAGGCTCTGTTGGGTCGCAGTAAGGTGGCAAATTGAGGTAAGAGGAATGCAGTCACCATGAAGAGAAGCAGTTCCACCTAGAAGTGTCTTGGTGTAAAGGCCCATGAGCTCAATTTATACCATACTTCTTATGACTGGTAATTTGTCTATTGTACCTATATTATTTCTTGTAAATGAGATCTATTATTATATTTAAAACCTTTTTAAGCTTTGTCTTTCTAAATGAAAAAATATAACTTGTTCTTTATCTTTGAAAATACTCTTAAAATGTTAAATTAAAACACAGCATGAGTGTTTTCTAAACTTCTCATTCATTTCTACTAGGTTATTTCTTCAGTTTACTACTTTCCTGTAAAAAGTCTTAATGATCTACATACAAGAAACTTTATAAAACTTAATTTGTAATGCTTCATGCACATATTATTTTGCTTCATTATCCCACCTCAAAGTACATATATAAGTGTTTCTCCACTTTCATATAAATCCATCTTAAAATAATCTAAACTCCTCCCACAGTATTTTTTCACTTTTAAAAACCCACATAATTTTTTTTCTTTATATTACAATCATGCTTAGAACAGATGGTATGAATTCACTATTCAGCTGTGTAATCAGTTTGTAAAAGTATTCAACAAACACTATAAGGTACAGCATGCATAGAAATACTGTTTTTTTTTTTATTCTTTTGTGTTAATAAGAATCTCAGCTTCAGCTGTTTTGAAAGCAGAATGGAGAGACAGAAAGGTGGGAAATTCGGTAGGGAGTATTTATCACCTTCTAGTATCATTAAGTAGCTATCATTATCAGATGATATTACTCTTTATAATTGAAATTGAGGTTTATATACCTTTATCTGAACAACAATAGACTCTTTACTAAGCTATCATTTTCATACCCTTGGTAGCCTGTATTAGAATATGTTCAAGTTAAGAATACTGAGACCTATGGTTATGCTTATAGGTCATTTATTATGCCTCCTATTCAAAATTTATTGTCATGAATATTCTCAAATTCTTGACTATTATGATTAGATTAGATTCTATATAGTCTCACCTTCAAGTTATACAACATATACTTATTTCTATATGCACATGACTGTAAGATACCAGTCCTGTGTCATGAAACTTTTTTGTGGAAAAAAAATTAAATGGTGATTAACATTTGATTTCTTTTAAATTTTTAAACATTTTTTATTTAAAGTATTGAGCTCCAAATTCTATTCTTCCCTTTCTACCTCTCCTACACTTCCCTGAGATGATAAGCAATCAGATATCAGTTATACATGTGTAACTATGTAAAACATTTCCATGTTAGTCATTTTGCACAAGAAGAATCAAATAAAAGAAAAAAAAGAAAGTGAAAAATAACATGCTGTAGTCTGTACTCAAATAATAATTATTTCTCTGGAAGTAGAAATATCCTTCATCATTAGTTCTCTGGGATTTTCTTGGATCATTGTATTGCTGAAAATAGCTAAGCCATTCACAGTTCTTTATTGAACAATATTTCTGTTACTCTACAACATTCTCCTGGTTCCATTCACTTCACTTTGCAATGGTTCTTGTAAGTCTTGCCAGGTTTTTTAGAAATCATCCTGTTTGTCATTTCTTATAGCACAATAACATTCCATTACAATCATATACCACAACCTTTTTAGTCATTCCCCAAGTGATGGACATCCCTTTGATTTCCAATTCTTAGCCATCTTGGCACCAGAAGTCCAGCATTTGTTTTAATGCCATGGAATGTTATTTAACTAAAGCAATGGTTCTATTTTCTCATAATGAACTGGAATACTTGAAAAATGTACATACTGCATCATGTCAAACAGCATCTAGTGAATTATTTTCAAAACATGGGTACAATCCTTTACCATCTGGTGTGAATTTCAAAGAGAGTTTTTGCTCTGATGTGAAATGAAGCAAAACAAATAATGGAGTATTATATATACCAGTTAATGCTTTTTTTTTTTTACTGTATAGCTTCTGAAAATGAAGACTCAATTTAATTGAGAAGTCCTCTGCAGAAATCACCAGCATCCCACTCACAACTGAAACATTGGTGAGTGCCTAATTTTTGTTAATAGAAGTTAATTTTACTTCTGGTGCCAACATGGCAATGGGAGCAAAGAACCCTCTGAAGCCCTCTCAAATTCCCCTCCAAACAACTTGAAAACCACCTCAGAACTGATCTAAGGGCAGAGAAGAATCTTATCAGCACATGAGGAAAGGTCTCTCTCACTGGGGTGGGAGGGGAGCAAGGTCCAAGAGCAGCAGAAGCAGCAGCCAGCCTAGCAGCAAGGGGCCTGCTTCAGGGCTCTGAACCTGGGGCAATCCACCAGTGAGGTCCTGCCCCCCTGAAAACTAGCAGCCCTCTAGGCAAGACAGCAATTTCTGAAGCACAACAAGGCCCCAACCCAGTGGCCCTAACTCCAGCACAAGCCACTATGTAGTCCTTGACCCCTTTGCTAACAAGTAGTGAGGCTCCACCCTAGGGTTGGTCAACATCAAGATCCCACCCCAAAACCACACACCCTAGGAAGATCAACAGGCAGCCTCACCCCCAGTATAAGTCAGAAGGGAAGAGAACCCTAGAGGACAAGCAAGAAACTACTTCCAGAATCCCAATGAAAGTCAGAAGCAAGACCCTGAGTCCCAGCACAAGGAGCTTGGAACAGTGCAAGACCAGTGACCAACTCTCACATAAAAACACCAAGTCACTAAACAGATAGGAGAAAAAAAAGTGAGCAAAAAACTTGATTATATAAAATCACTATGGTGACAGGGAGGATCAAGGCACAAACTTAGAAGAGGACAGTAGTGACAAAATGGCTACATGTGGAGCCTCAAAAAAATGTAATTTGGCCTCAGACCCCAAAAGAACTCTTGGAAGAGCTTAAGAAGGATTTTAAAAAGCAAATTAGAGAAGTAGAAGAAAAATTGGGAAAATAGATTGGATCATTGCAAGAGAATCATGAAAAAAAAAAAGAGTCAACAGCAGGGAAAAAGATGTACAGAAGTTCACTGATGAAAATAACTCCTTAAAACATAGAATTGGCCAAATGGAAAAGGAAGCACCAAAAACTCACTAAAGAAAATAATTCCTTAAAAATTCGATTTGAGCAAGTGGAAGCTAATGATTCCATGAGACATCAAGATATGATAAAACAAAATCAAAAAGTAGAAGAAGAAGAAGAAGAAGAAGAAGAAGAAGAAGAAGAAGAAGAAGAAGAAGAAGAAGAAGAAGAAGAAGAAGAAGAAGGAGGAGGAGAAGGAGAAGGAGAAGAAGACAATGATGACAACAACAACAAGAAAATGTGAAGTTTCTAATTGGAAAAACAACTGACCTAGAAAATAGAACCAGGAGAGGCAATTTAAGAATTTTTGGACTATCTAAAAGCCATGATTAAAAAAAAAAACAGAGGGGCAGCTAGGTGGCACAGTGGATAGAGCACCAGCCCTGAAGTCAGGAGGACCTGAGTTCAAATCCAGCCTCAGGCCAAACACTTGACACTAGCTGTGTGACCCTGGGTGAGTCACTTAACCTCAACTGCCTAAAAAAAGGAAAAAAAGTGTAAAAAAAAAAGCCTGGACAACATTTTTCAGGAAATAATCAAGGAATACTGCCCTGATATACTAAGCCAGAGGACAAAATATAAATTGAAAGAAAACAACAATCACCACCTGAAAGAGATCACAAAGTGAAAACTCCCAGGAATATCACAGTCAAATTTAGAAGCTCACAGATCAAGGAGAAAGTGCTGCAAGCAGTTAAAAAGAAACATTTTAGATATCATGGAACTACAGTAAGGATTACATAGGTTTTGGCAGCTTCCACATTGAAGAATGGCAGACCTTGGAATATTATGTACTGGAAGGCAAAGGAGTTAGGATTACAACCAAGAATCACCTACCCAGAAAAACTGAATATAATCTTTCAAGGGGGAAATGGACATTTAATGAAATTTAAGACTTTCAGGAATTGCTAATTAAAAGACAGAGCTGAATAAAAATTTGACCTCCAAATACAAGACTCAAAGGAAATATTAAAAGGTAAAAAAGAGACAAAAAAGAGAAAACATAAGAACTATACTAAGATTAAATTTTATATTTCTATATGGCAAGATAATATTTGTAACACTTAAGAAATTTATTGCAGTAAGGACAATTAGAAGGAGTATACATAGACAGAGTGTGGATATAATGTGACTTTGATGGGATGATACCTTAAAAAAATAAAGGGGTGAGAAAGAAGATCGCAGTGGAAGAAGGATGGGGGGAGATAGAATGAAGCAAATTATCCCACATAAAAGAGACATGAATGAGCTATTATAATGGAAGGGAAGATGGGCAACACTTAAACCTTATTTTCATAAGAATTGGCTCAAAGAGGGAATAACAAACACACTCAGTTGGATACAAAAATCTATCTCACACTGTAAGAAAGTAAAAAGGAACAGAGATTATAGAAGGGGGGCTGATAAAAGGAGGGCACATTGGGAGAGGTGGTAATAAGAAGTAACATACTTGTGAGGAGGGAAAGGTGGGAGTAAGAAAGAGAGGTATAAGCAAGTGGAAATAGCATGGAGGGAATTACACAATTAGTTACCATAACTATAAATGTGAATGGAATGAACTCACTCATAAAATGGAAGTGAATACCAGAATGGATTAAAAACCAGAATCCTGAAAAACATTTTATATAAGAAACATATTTGAAACAGAGAGACACGTGTGGTAAAAGTGAAGGACTGGAGCATCTGTTATGCTTCCACCAAAGCAAAAAAAGCAGGGGTAGCAATCATGATCCCAGACAAAGCAAAAGCAAAAAACACATCTAATTAGGAGATAAAGAAGGAAATGATCTTGTTGAAAGGTACCATAGACAATGAAGTAATACAAATATGAAACTTATATGTACCAAATGGTATAGCATCTAAATTTTTAAAGAAGTTGAAAGAGTTACAGCAGAAAATAGACAATAAAACTATATTAGTGGGGTACTTAACTTTCCCCCCTCAGACTTAGATAAATCTAACCAAAAAATAAACAAGAAGGAAGTTAAGGAGGTGAATAAAATTCTGGAAAAAGCAGATGTGATAGATCTCTGGAGAAAATTGAATGGGAAAAGAAATTAACATACCTTTTTCTCAGCAATCCATGACTCCTACACAAAAACTGATAATGTATTAGGGCATAAAAACCTCATGAACAAATGCAGAAAAACAGAAATAGTCACTGCATCTTTTTCAGATCATAATGCAATAAAAATTATACTCAACAATGGGCAATGAAAGCTAGATTAAAAATTAATTGGAAACTAAATAATTTAGTCATAAAAAATAAGTGGGTCAAAGAACAAATCAAAGAAACAATTGATAATTTCATTAAAGAAAATTACAACAATGAGATAACATACTAAAATTCATGGTATGCAGCAAAAGCAGTACTTGGGGGAAATTTATATTTCTAATTGTTTATATCAATAAAAAAAGAAACAACAGATCAATGAACTGGGCATGCAACTAAAAAAAAAAACAGAAAAAAAATTTTAAAACCTTCAATTAAATGCCAAATTGAAAAACCTGAAAATCAAAGAGATTAGTAAAATTGAAAGAAAGATTATAAGCTGGTTTTATGGGGAAAAAAACAATAAAATAGATAAACCATTGGTTAATTTGATTTAAAAAAGGAAAGAAGAAAATCAAATTACTAGTACCAAAAATAAAAGAGGTGAATTCACCACCAACAAAGAGGAAATTAGGACAATTGTCAGGAGCTATTTTGCTCTATTATATGCCAAAATTTTGACAATTTAAATGAAATAGATGAATATCTACAAAAATGCAAATTATACAGATTAACAGAAGAAGAAATAAAATATTTAAATGACCCAGTCTCAGAAAAAGAATTTGAAGATGCCATCAATTAATTTTATAAGTAAAAATTTCCAGGGTGAGATGGATTCACAAGCAAATTCTACCAAATATTTTGAGAACAATTAATTCCAACGTTATACAAATTATTTTGAAAAATAGGTGGAGTCCTACCAAGTTCCTTTTATGACACAAATATGTGCTGATACGTAAACCAGGAACTGTCAAAACAAAGAAAATCATAGACCGATTTTCCTAATGAATATTGATGTAACATTTTGAAATAAAATATTACCAAAGAGATTGCAGCAACTTATGAAGATATTACACAATGACCAGTTAGAATGTATGCCAGGAATGCAGTACTGGTTCAATATTAGGAAAACTACCAGCATAATTGACTGTATCAACAACAAAACCAACAGAAAATATATGATTATCTCAATAGATACAGAAAAAAACCTTTGACAAAATACAACACCCATTCCTATTAAAAACACTAGTGAACATAGGAGTAAAAGGACCTTACCTTAAAATGATAAGTAATATTTATCTGAAATCATCAGCAAGCATTATTTGTAATGAGGGTAAGCTAGAAGCATTTCCAATAAGATCAAGAGTGAAGCAAGGATACTCATTAGCACCTCATTAGCACCTTTATTCAATATTATATTAGAAATGTTAAATGTAAAAATAGAAGAAAAAGAAACTGAAGGAATTAGAATAAGCAATGAGGAAACAGAAACATCATTCTTTGAAGATGATATGATATTATAATTAGAGTAGCTAATCAACTAAAAAACTACATGAAATTATTAAGAATTTTAGCAAAGTTGTAGGCTATAAAATAAACCCACACAAACCTTCAAAATTTCTTGTATGACTAACAAAGCACAGAAGCAAGAGATAGAAAGAGAAATTCCATTTAAAATAACTATAGACAATATAAAATACTTGGGAATCTCCCTTGCAAACACTAACCCAGAAACTATATGAACACAACTACAAAACACTTTTCACACAAATAAAATCAGATCTAAATAATTGGAAATATAGATAGATAGATAGATAGATAGATAGATAGATAGATAGATAGATAGATAGATAGATAGATAGACAGATGGATAGATAGATAGGTAGATAGATAGATAGATAGATTGATTGCTCATGTGTAAGCTAAGCCAATATAATAAAAATGGCAATTCTACCTATATTAACATGTCTATTCATTTCCATACCAAACTATCAAAAGATATTTTATAGAACTAGAAAAAGTAATAACAAAATTGGAAGAACAAAAGGCCAAGGATATCAAGGGAATCAATGAAAAAAAATATGAAGGTAGGCAGTCTAGTTGTACCAAATCTCAATATGTATTACAAAGTGATAATTATCAAAATAATCTGGTACTGGCTAAGACACAGAGTGGCGGGTTAATGGAATAGATTAGGAACAGATTACATTACAGTAAATGACCAAAATTATCTGCCATATGATAAACCCAAAGATCCAAACTTTTGGAACAAAAAAAAATCATTATTTCACAAAAAAATGCTGGGAAAACTGGAATACAGCATAGCAGTAACTAAATATAGACCAGCATCTCACAAGATATAACAAAATAAGCTCAAAATATGTACATGGTTTACACATAAAAGATGTTTTCATAAGCAAATTAAGAGAGCATGGAATAGTTTATTTATCAGATTTATGCATAAGGGAAGAATTTATGACCAAACAGGAGAAAGATAGCATTACAAAATGTAAGAGATAATTTTGACTATACAAAATTTTTTAAAACATTTTTTATGAACAAAACCAATGTAACCAAAATTATAAGGAAATCAGAAAACTGAGGAACATTTTTGCAACTGGTATTTCTGATAAAGACCTTATCTCTCAAATATATACAGCACTGAAGCAAATTTATAAAAAATACAAGTCATTCCCCAATTGATAAATGGTCAAAGGATATGAACAGGGTGTTTTCAGACAAAGAAATCAAAGCTATCTATAGTCAAATGAAAAAATGCTCTATATCACTGTTGATTACAAAAATGCAAACTAAAACAACTCTAAGGTACCACATCACACCTATCAGACTAGGTAATAGGACAGAACAGGAAAATGATAAATATTGGAGGAGCTGTGGGAAAATTGGGACACTAATGCACTGTTGGTGGTGTTGTGAACTGATCCAAACATTTTGGAGAGCAATTTGGAACTATGCCCAAAGGGCTAGAAAACTGTGCACACCCTTTGTTACAGTAATACCATTGGATTTAAAATCAGGTCATCTTGTCTCAAGACCCAATGTCCTCTCCTCTGTACCATCTAGGTGCCATTGGGTCAATCTGTAATACTTTCTGTAGCCTGGTGATTTTTGCTATCTTTTTATTGACCTATGCAGACTGAGTAATTTGTGAATGTAATGTAAATAGACAAACAAGGGAAAAGAGAAACGTACAACTCCACATATACTTCTATCCTCACTATCATGGGGAAGGATTCTCAGATTATAAATAACCATAAAAATGATAAAGAGAGAATTAACTTGCAAGATAAGGGAAAAGATAGTAAGACAGTAACTAGATATATTGTAAAAAAAATGAGGGACGTGCCTATAATGAAAGGTTCTCCATATTACTAGAAGAACTTGTAGATATGATACTTAAATGATATTTCATGGTCTTTTAGGTATCATGGACTAGGGAAATACTAAATGACTAGAGATGGGAAAACATTTTCTAATCTACAAAATACAAGGGTAAAATGTTATTTTAGACAAACTGTACCAATGGCATTGACATTAATTCCCAAAAGAATTTTACAAAACCTAATCAAATACATGGTTTGTTGATCTGAAATGGAGATAGTGATCACCCATCCTAGGACCAAAATAAATTCACTGAGAGCAATTACGAGTAGTACACAGCCAAAGAAGGGAATACAACTAATTGAGGCTAACATTTTCTAGTAATGAATCACAATTCAAGTATAAGAATCTCCCAATATGGTAAATGAGTTAAAAGAAGCAGAGAGAATAAGAAAGTATGTTTGGTGCCATAGCTACATTTCAACTTAAGGGTAGCCCAGTGTATCTCCCACATAAACAAAATTACCCATTCTCAGAGATTAGAATAGAAAATTGTGGTTCATGCAAAGAAGGTTAGATTTAATGTTTGAATCAAAGTATTCAGAAGCTGGGGAAGTGTGAGGGACCATTATTCTTGGCATCCAAATCTTGTTAGTATCTGCAAGCATTTTGATCAAGTTTACAATGTCATAGTTCTAAGCCAGATACATCCCAACTATATTGCCAAGGTAAATTTAAATAAAACCTGTATTATTAAAAAGGTGGTAACTTCATTTCCATTTTTTCTTTTTTAATTTGATTTTATTTTATGTTCAGTTTCTGTATTCTCTCCTCCATTCTTCTATCTACCATTGAGAAAGCAAGAAAAACAAAACCTATTCTTGTTGTTGTCATTTGTCCCTCATACACAGAATATCAATGAAATCATGATGTTGGGGTCAAGGCACAGTATGTTCAGCTGACTGATCAGTCCAACAAAATCTTGGAAGACTCTACCACGGGTCAGGCACAAATAGTACATTTGAACATTTAGCATGTAGTTATCTAGATTTGCACATCTCATGCTTCCTTTATGCTACTGCGATTCTGCTTTGCTCATAGAACGAATGCCTTCTTTGATGTGTGAAGGCTATGGTGGGCAGTCCTGTGCCAGCATCACCCATATCTCACAATAAATACTAAAGTGCTTCAGAGAGACCTTGAGAGTGCCCTTGTACTTGTTCTCACTTCTGTGTGAGTACTAGTTAAGCAACACAAATCCTTACATATATGCTTCCATCCTCACTCTGGGTCCATCTGCTCTCTATTTGGAAGTGGATAGCATGTTTTATCATTAGTCTTTTGTATATGTGATTAGTCTTTGCATTGATCAGAGTTTCTAAGTCTTTCAAAATTGTTTATCTTTACAATATTTGCTATTGTGTAAATTGTTCTCCCCATTCTACTCACCTTATTTGCATCAATTCATACAAGTTTTCTCAGAAGGAATTTTTTTATTAAGCTATTTCCTTCATCATTTCTTACAGAACCATAGAATTCATCACCTTCATGTGTCATAACTTGCTCAGATATTCTCCAGGTGATAAGAGTCACCTCCATTTCCATTTCTTTGCCACAATGAAAAGAAATGTTATAAATATTTTTGGATATGTGGATCTTCTTCCTCTTCTTTTGATCTCTTTGGCATGTTGACCTAGTAGCAGAATGGCTGCATCAAAAAGTATAAATATTTTAACAGTTTTTGACACATCATTCCAAATTGATTTCCGGAACAGTTGGTCCAGCCAGTGCCTGTTTGCCCACGATTCCTCCAGCCTTTTTGTCAACTCATCATGGGCCAGCTGAATCCTGAACTAAGTTCAAAAGAGAAGTATGACTTAAGCAGTTATAGGACAAAATCAACTAATTGCCAGTAGTATCAATAAATAAATGATAAAAATCAATCAATCATTTCACTACCTCTCATGTTGTGAGGATTATTGTTTAACAATGCATAGTTATTGGGGTTGTGATAATACCAAACTTAGAATAGTAGCTGGTATAAAACAAGAATAAAAGGAGTCAAAAGCTAGGAAAGGAATTGAGAGATCTTCTGGTTTAATTTTTTTTTTTTTTACTTTATGGAAGAGAGGCAGCAATATGTAATAGGAAAAGGAGGATATTTGTAGTCAGAAGACCTGGATTACAATCCTAGTCCCACCAGTTACTATCCATATTTGTAACAGCTACCTGTGCAATGGGCAGCTAGGCAGTAGAATGGATAGAGTGAAGAGCTTGAAATCAGGAATATTCATCTTTCTGAGTTCAAATCTGGCCTCAGACACTTACTATGTGACCCTGGGCAAGTCACTTAATACTGTTTGCCTCAGTTTTCTAATCTGTAAAATGAGCTGGAGAAGGAAATGGCAAACTGCTCTTTGCCAATTCTTTGCCAAGAAAGCCCTAAATGGAGTCACAAAGTCAGAAACGACTGAAACCACTGAACGACAACTTATGAAATCTAACTGCAAATAACAAGAATATATTTGTGGCAGATAGGTGGCTCAGTGGATAGAGTGCTGGGCCTGGAGTCAGGAATACTCATCTTCCTGAGTTCAAGTCTGCCTTCAAACGTTTACTAGCTATGTGTACAGGTGAAGATGAAATAGTTAGAATTAAACATTTAACAACTGATTCATTTAAGATTGGAAAAGGAGTACAACAAGGCTGTACATCGTCACTTTGTTTAACTTATGTGCAGCATACATCATGCAAAATACCAGGCTGGATGAATCAAAAGCTGGAATTAAGGTTGACAGGAGAAATATTAAAAAAAAAATCTCAGTTATGTAGACAATATCACTCTGATGGCAAAAAATGAAGAAGAATCAAGAAGCCTCTTGATGAAGGTGAAAGCTGGTTTGAAACTTAATATAAAAACAAAAACAAAAACAAAAAAACCTAACATCTTGGCCATTTGTCACATCACGTCCTGGCAAATAGAGGGAAAAGAAATGGAAGTTGTGTAAGATCACTGCAAATGGCAACTGCAGTCATCAAATTAAAAGATGCTTACTCTTTGGGAGAAAACTATGGCAAATCTGGACAGTATACTAAAAAGCAGAGACATAACCTTGCTAACAAAGGTCCCTATATTCAAAGCTATGGTTTTTCCAATGACAATGTATGGCTGTGACAGAGTTGGACTACAAGGAAAGCTGAGCACCACAGAATCAATGCTTTTGATTTGTTGCACTAGAGAAGACTTTTGAAAGTCCCTTGGACAGTAAGATCTAATCAGTCAATAATCAATAAAAATAATTCAGACTATTCACTGGAAGGTCAAATACTGAACCTGAAGCTTAAATACATTGGCTACACAATGAGAAGACAGGACTCATTGCAAAAGACCATTTGAAAGATTGAAGGCAAAAGGAAAAGGGGATGGCAGAGAATGAGGATAGAAAATGTTATTGAAATAATGAATATGAACTTGGACAGACTTCAGAGGATAGTGGAGGACAGAAGAACCTGGCATGCTATGTTCCATGGGGTCACAAAGAATTGGACACAACTGAATGACTGAACAACAACAACAATAACAACAACCTGTGCAATTCACAAGTTTTTGCAACGAACAAATGGAGTCAGACAGATCAGGATTTAAATTCTGCTTCTGATACTTAATAACTACATTGGGACTTTGTGTTCTGGCCAGTCTCTGTGTCCTTGTGGCTTGACTCCTTTGGCCTTAAATAATCCTGGCCTGTCTTTGGTCCTGTCACTATTTTCTCCTAATATTGTGTCTCCAGTCTTCAAGGTTCACAAGAATCATTCCATGAGGGAGCTGCAAACTTTTAGCAGGCCCGTTGTGGTATATGACCAAGAGCATAGAATGATAGCTGCCCTCCTGGGCTTTCAAGGCTATAGAAATTGGTTTAAGTCTAGGTAACACAGCTTTAGACTTGACCTTGGTATAACTTCAGTAGATTCTTCCTAGCTCCATTCTCTACCCATAGCCTATCTTTGGAAGTCCCTGTAGTTTTAGAGAAACAACAGCTGCCTGCTTGCAATTGTTCTAAGCCAGGTAGGTTGGTATATAAGCTTACTCTGGGATCAAACAAACATCACAAATATGGCTGGCCTACTCCCTTCTGAGAATGGTAGTTGGATTCTTGATACTGCTCTGTGGGAAGAGGGCTATTGCTGCACTCTTGTTCTGAGCACAGGGTTAAGCCCATGATCATCTTACCAAGTGTCACAGCAAAAGCATTAAAGCTGAGTCCGCAATCCTATCCTACTCCTGTTCCACATTTTCTGATCTGTTCACTTGCCCCTAGCTCAAATTTTTGATCTTGGGATGGAACCATGACCTAGCATGCTTTATTTTTAGATTACAAATCACTAGTCAATCTGCCATTCTTTTCAGGTATTTGTTGGAATAGTTATAGAAGGAGTTGAACTGTACTGCTTTTTCATAATCTACCATCTTTGCTAGCCTCTCATCCACAAATTTAATTACCCTATTGCTTCTTCCTTTATCCAATCATTTATAAAAAAGATTAAAGAAATCAGAGGTAAGTACAAATAATGGATTCACTATATACGTACCTTTACCAGGGGAGTCAGGAAGCCTTTCAAAACATACCATCTCTGTTTATAAAGGAAACTTGTTTTTGTCCCAAGCTTGATATATGTCTACTTTAAACATGGGAATTTTTCATCAATCCAACTTGAGGATTTAAGTAAGAGAAATGAGAGGTTTTGACTTCCCCTTTTTCCCTTCTCTTCCTCCAGCAAGAGTCATTTTTACTGGAAGCAAGCTTAGCAAACTTGACAAGCTACAATCCATAAAAAAAAAAAAAAAATCTACTCATTCTGAATAAAAACTGAATGGCTAAAAATGAGAGGTCAAATGTTTCATGTTTTAACAAAGGAGCTTATTGTTGTATAAGTTATCAATCAACCTAAAATATGTCTTAAATATTATTGAGGAGGATGAAATTTAATTACTTGGACTTGGAGAGGTCTGACACATTGCCGTTATCAGTTTTCAGAACACTTACTTCAGCTAAGCAACAAGGAACAATTAAGCTCATCATATGTACCAGGCATTACATGACGTGCTGAGGATACAAAGTTAAAAATGCAAATGTTCTTAATGATGCTATAATCTACATGGAAAGAACAAAATGTACATAGATAAATAAATAGAAAATAACTGCAATATAAGCAATATAACTGGATATAAGTACTAATGAATGGGAGAATTAGGAAAAATCTCTAGTGGTATCCAGCATTTTACTGAGCCTTGAAGGGAAACAGGAATTACAAGAGATAGAGTTGAGGCAGAGAGCGTTGCAGGCATGAAGGACAACCCAGCCAAAGACCCAAAGGCAGGAAACAGAATGTAGTACACAGGAAAGAGCAAATAAGCTTATTTGGCTGGAACATAAGGTGTTCAAAGGAGAGTAATCTAAAATTATTCTAGGATTAGAAGTTGGAGACCAACTGGGAAATACTTTAAATTCCAAACAGAAGTTTGTTTATTACCCTAGTGGCAATAAGAATGCACCGATACTTCATGAGCACAGAAATAATGTGGCCATATCTTTGCATTAGTACTAGCAATTTGGCAGATTTGTAGAGGATGGATGAGATAAAGAATAGATTTGGGGCAGAGAGTGAAAGAAGCCTTTACAGTATTTTGGTAACTCATGATGAAGGCTTAGACCAAAGCGGGCTCCACGTGATTGGAAAGAAACTGATGTAGGTTAAAGAGTGTGTGTGGACCAGCAATGTCCAGCAGGCAGCTGGAGATCCAGGACTGGAGCTCAGGAGGGAAACAAGGAAAGTATATATAGATTGGGGAGCTGTTTGCATAGAGATAATAATTAAATCCATTGGAATTGTTGAGAACAACAAGAGAAAGAGACGAGAGAAAGAATTAAAGAAGGCCAAGGACAGAGCCATATGGTAAAACCACACATAGAAAACATGATCTGATTATTGGTCCAGCAAGAGAGACTGGGAAAGACTAATTAAAAAAAAAGCAGGTAAGAGGAGAACCATGATATACAAACCAGTGTCATGAGAACTCAGAAATCAGAGATGAGGTATTCAGGACCTGGGAATGCTCAACAGTGGCAAAAATCTGTAGAATGATTAAAAAGTAAGAGGATTGAAGAGCTGGCAATCTAAAATAGCAAATTGAAATAAGAGCATGAAAGGGTAACAATAATCTATTAAAGAACCACCCAAGAAATCTGTGACTATTTTATGAAGATAATCATATTTCCAAGGCACTCCACATATAAAAGCATTAAGAAAATGGGATTTGTCTCAGATTCTTAAAATCTAACCACTGCTCAGATTCTTATAATCTAACCAATAGCTCAGTTTTAACTGTTAATGATGAGATGTTGATTCTCTTTGTAAAGTAATTTGGAAATGCATTTAACAAAATTGAAGTCACCTGATTGGTAATGGGTTTGTTTCAAGTTTCAAATTGTTGAACATTTTATATCAATTATATCAAGCAACTTTTCATAATTTGGTTACACTAAAATAATTTAGCTACTGTTGGTTATTGTTTTAATGTATAAACTTGCCAAAAAGCTTGTTTGGGTTATGGCTTGCTGAGAATTTCCAAATATATATAGAAATAATCTCTACCAATTGCCTTTTTAAACCAGGAAAAATTGAAATTTGAGATAGTAATCCTTGAAAAGTTTTTCCTAAGGTGTGATTAGTGAAACTTGCTGTTTGAGGTAAAAGCTCATGGGATTTTGAGTTGTCTGATATATCATAATAATCCATCAATAATCAATAATCCACCATCCGAGAGAAATGCTACAAGCTACCCAGAGAAAGGGATACTGGTGTGAAGTCAGCACTGGAAAAAGCTGAGAGGACAATTTTAGACTCAGTCTAAGAATGGGAGCCTCCTGACTCAGTTTTCCCATTATGTTCCTTTGAAAAGGAATGTTACCCACTTGGTTATTCCTGAGTCTGCCTATGAGGTGGATTTGATACTGCATGGTTGGAAAACTGAATTATCTGAATCCAAACAGAGCTAAGGATGTTTTGTCCGGTCTGGGCCCTGCAGTCTTTTCTGTCAGATTTGTGTCTTCTAGACTACATGTCATTCACCTAGTTGGTAGCAAATAGCAGCTACTAGCCAGTGTCTCCCCATCATTCCCTGGATGCAGCCTGTGCTTGGTTCCAGTCAACCTCCTCTTTGGGACCCCTTCAAGGCAGGTACAGCTTTATGGCCCTTGTCAGAAGGAAGCAGTTTCAGAAGCCAAGACCTTCACCCCTTACCCCAAAAGTATTTGGCTCCCTTTTGTTTGAGGGGGGAATGATAGGGTTGGGATATGGAACCCAGAAAGGAAAAACCCTGGACTTTCCCACATGGTCAAATCTCTGGTGTTTTGCCTAGAG
Organism: Vombatus ursinus; assembly: GCF_900497805.2. Classification (NCBI taxonomy): domain Eukaryota; kingdom Metazoa; phylum Chordata; class Mammalia; order Diprotodontia; family Vombatidae; genus Vombatus; species Vombatus ursinus. The sequence goes on along the minus strand of NW_020954599.1, from coordinate 43,018,568 downwards.
TTATAATCCTATCAACTGGCCTTTCATTGTCCCCTAAGCCCAATCTACCTCCAGATGGCCCCTGGCCTCTTCCCATCCTTAAAACTATCTAGACTCCATTCTCCCGTGGCCAGGTCCCGGGCTTTCTGTTCATCCCAGCTTACTGGCCACTCCCATCCAGATCTTCCTCAGACCCCTCCTCCAGTCATCCCAAACTTTTTGGCCATTCCTGGATCCCTCCCATAATCTTTTTGTATAGAAGGTCCATCTTGTCTCCATTAAGGTGCTCAGATTCTTAAAATCTAGCCACTGCTCAGATTCTTATAATCTAGCCAATCGCTCGATAATATTCTGATTCCTTAAGAGTCTGGCCAATATAGTGGATGTTACAATAAACATTGTCTTTGGCTGAAAAAAAATGGGATTTAAGTGGGAAAAATGCCAGGAATATGAGCAGCCCCTAGAAATGGTTCCCAGTTACTAGTAGAAATTTATCTGCTCTTTTGAATTGCAACTGAGAAAAGGCTATGTGTATTAGAACCACAGAATCCTTCATATTCTTTGGAGAAATCTGTAAAACTGTTCACTTAACAATTTATCAGGAAAAAAAAATCCCTTCTTAGAATAGGAGAAGGTTGAGAGAAGAGTGCATAAGGGGGTCCAACCTTGTTTTCATAAAGCACTGACTGCCTTTGGGAGAAAAACAAGCCCTGCAATTTATCCCTTACTGAAAAGTCATAACTCTCCAATCAGAAAAGAGCCAAAGTGGAGAGAATTTCACCGATCACCACAGTTCTGACAGTGCAACATACAGGTGGAGGGGGATCTTAGTCCTGGTGAGAGGAAAAGACAATAACTAAGATGACCTCAATGATGGAATATGTAGCCAAAAATAGTAAGTAACATTGAAATTAAGCTCTATGGTCCACAAAATGCTTCATATATTTTACCTCATCTATTTCCAATGGCATTTAGCTGCTTCCAAGATCAAGAAGACCAAGAATGTTCCAATTAGTCCCAGTTGAAAAAAAACTTCAACATTCTTTTGCCTTCTACCTAGAAACTCTAAAATAGGGTGAACCTAAACTCATAACTTGGGGCAGCTAGGTGACAGATAGGTTCCAGATTTAGAGTTAAGAAGGTGAGTCTTCCTGAATTCAAATCTGGCCTCAGACTGGACTCATAAGCTGTATGATCCTGGGCAAATCACTTAACCCTGTTTGCTTTGGTTTCCTCATCTATATAGCTGGAGAAGGAAAGGGCAAACCAACCACTCTAGTATCTTTGCCAAGAAAACCAAAAATGTGGGTCAAAAAGTGTCAGAAATAACTGGGAAATTAACGAACAACAACAAAAGGCATAACATTCCTTTGTTGGCTGTCAGTTAAAACCAGGCAAAGGATGTGTAAGTGCTGGGCTTACAATCAGAAAGACTCATCTTCCTGAGTTCAAATCTGGCCTCAGACACTTTCTAATTTTGTGACCCTGGGTGAGTCACTTAACCTTGTTTCCTCAGTTCCTCAACTATAAAATGAGCTGGAGAAGGAAACAGCAAACTACTCTAGTATCTTTGCCAAGAAAACCCCAAATGGGGTCACAAAGAGTTGGAGGTGACTGAAAAAATGACTGAACATTAGGTTGAACAAGTCTTCAAGTAAAAAACAAAAATAATTGCTTCAAATCTCTTTTGGACTAATTCCATAAATCTCTGCAACATGCAAATCATGGGATTTCATAGGTCTAAACAATTTAACACTGAAAAGAATTAACATTCTTTTAACATTTCATAGGGTTATCTCTATTAAAATAGTGGTTATAGGAATAACCAGTGACTACACTTCAGTGATTGTTGCTCCCCAGCCTTTTCTTCATTGTGGCAAGTGTTAGAAATAATGTAGAGAGATTTTGGATTTATCTAGGTAGTTTATTGACCCATTCAGCTCTAAGTAGAAATTACAGAGAATACATTTATTGAACCAAACATAGTTAGAAATTTCCACTTCTTCTGAAAAAATGGAACTTCACATTGAGCAAGGCAAATACATTCTCCCTCTCATTCTCATGATACTTTAGGCATCATTGTAACTGTCAGGCTCTTCTTCACTACCCTTGACCCTTGCCAAGTTATTCAAATTGTCATTCAAGATATCCCTCCTCTCTTGTTCACTCTCATCATATCATTGATATACACGGACACAGCCCAATGTTTTCCCACTTTAAGATGGTCTTGTTTCTCCTTTAGCCATAATGTCACACACTCATTAGCTCATCCTCCTCCTCTCCCCATTGCTATCACACTGTAAAGAAAAGCTTTTGGGCTGGGGATCAGGAGACGGAGAGAAAGAGAGAGAGAGATACAGAGACAGAGACAGAAACAGAGAGAATCACAGAGAAAGACAGAGAGACAGAGATAGAGGCGCAGAGAGACAAAGACACAGAGACAGAGACAAAGATAGACAGAGACAGAAACAGAGACACTGAGACAGAGATGGAGACAGAGAGACAGAGATGGAGAGACAGAGAGAAACAGAATTAGGATACTATTAGATCAGAGAGAAGAATACTAGGGCAGTATGCTGTCAGAACAGAAAGGGAAAGGAGTTCCATCCCCAGGCTTTCTTCAGAGTTCATTCACAATAGACTAGTCCAAACTAGAATTGGTCAGAGGATTCTGTCAGTAAAGGGACAGTCAAAACAACAGAGACTAGAAACCCTGAGTTCCAATCCTGACAATTATGACCCAAGCTGGCCAAGATTCTTAGTCCAGTCTTTCAGAAACCATACCTGATGATATCAATGCCATAAAAGTTAAATAAATCTTCAGTGAACTATGTGTCTGAGAAAGGTAGAGGATAGCTTGGTGTTAGAAGAAAGCACTGAAGATTTTGAGAGTAGCACACCTTGGAGATTTCCCCCATACCCATCCTGCTAGACTACAGGAAATAGTTTGGGGAGAGGTACTTGGGTTGATGACATTAGTGCTTCCTCCAGAGGCCCAATGTTAGCCAGGTAATTTAGTGTATCATTGATTAAATTTGGGGAGATTAGAGACATGATTCCTGGTAAAGTCATTAAGACTTACTAATTATAGCATTTTGGCACCTGAGTATATCACTCCTGTTTGTGACCCCACTCAAAAGTGACAGAGTTTTGTGGTATTTATTTCCATGAAATATATATATTCCCTGAGGTATATGAAGTTTATTTCTAGCCTCATAATAAAAATAGAAACAGTGTTTGTAAAACTTTAAGAATTATAAATTGCTTTTGATACAGTAACTCATTTGATCTTCACAACAACCCTGCAAGTAGGCATTCAGTATTATTATTATTGCTATTATTATTATTATTATTCCTTAATTCCACTTATGAGTAAACTGAGGCCCATAGAGATGAAATGATTTGATCATGACCACACAGCTAATAAGTGTGAGAGGCAAGATTTTTAACATGGATCTTCCCTAGCTCCAAATCCGTTGCACTTTCCATGGTTTGTTGCCTTATGAAACATGATTAAAACATTTAATGAAAATGTTTGAAATAATCTAATGTATGCAAGGTAATGTCTTAACTTCTGGGAAAACTGAAACACTTTGGTAAGATATGGCTTCTGCCCTCATGGAGCTTATAGTCTAGGAAACTTCTGGAAGAAGCTATGATGCCAAAATATGCCATATTGTTGCTTTCCTGATAACATGCTCTATGAGGTACTCTCCTCCAAGGACATGTATGGATCAGGCTAATGGGACTCTTATTATTCAGTGATGAAGATAGTTAAGACAAACTTGAAATTTAATTATACACTAACAATTTACTTGAGAGTGCCTATACCATTTTCTTAATCTGGCAATTTACATGAGTTTAAGGTGACACACATGGTGACAATTCAGATGTCATTCCTAATCACAAGTTCCTTAAATTCAATAGAAAGTAAAACAAAGCTGTTGCAAGGTATGATAATGTCTAGTAATGTGTGTCTTGTAAATAATTGTCACAAAGATATTAATTCTTACAGAAGAGCTCTGCATTTCAACTTGGAGTACTTCAGGACATTTTGCAAGAGTGCCCCACAATCAAGAAGTGGCCTGGGCTGGCTCTGTAGAATCAATCAGGGTCATATCCCACTGAACTGCCTTAGGCAGGTGATACTGAGATGGGTGCTTTCTTATGCTCTTTTTCCATATGAGCTGATTCCAAGCTGAGAGTCATAACATCTCACCAATGTTTCCATAACTATAGAAGCCCTAAATTTCATATAAAGCAGCTAGGTGGCACAGTGGATAGAGCACTAGGCTGACTCATCTTCATGAGTTCAAATCTGGTCTCAGACATTTACTACCTGTTTGACCCTGGGCAACTCACTTAATCCTATTTGCCATAGTTTCCTCATCTGTAAAATGAGTTGGACAAGAAAATGGTAGACCACCTCAGTATATCGGCCAAGAAAATCCCAAATGTGGTCACAGAGAGTTAGACAGGACCGAGACAACTAAATAATAACAAAATTTAGTATGGACAAGAGAATGTGGTGACTATCTTTTAAAATAACAATGTGATTTTCCCATAAGTCATATTTTATGGACATATGAGCAGATCTTGCTGGTTTGTGAATGACTTAAACTCTTGTAGCAATTTTTTCTACTACTAGCCAACATTCTTACATATAGTCAAGACACAGGCCAAATCAGAAAGCCACACAGTTAGCTGTGCAAATTTGATCAGTTTTGAAGAGGGAAGTCAGAAAGATTTACTAACATTAGAGCATCCAAGGGAGGTGGCACACCTCAATCTGAGTCCTATAATGGCGTATGGCTAATGGTATTAGCATCCAATGCTGCTCTTTGGGGTTCAGAGATATGCATGCAAAGGTTCTCACACTGCAAAAAAAATGGAGACATACTTCAATGCTTCAGTATTTAAAAATGCAATATGGAATAGTAGAGAGAGGACTAGACCTGAAGTCAGAGATCTGTGTTCTATTCTAAATTCTGATATTTACCAGCTGTGTAACCCTGGAAAAGTCATTTAACCTGCCTTGACCTCACTTTACTCATCCATAAAATAAGATGACAATAATATTTTGCTGCCTACCTCAAATGGTTGAAGAAATTATTTTGTGAAACTTAAAGTGTTACATGTATAGTGGGGGTTTGGTTCATGCCTAGACTACCTAAGATGGCATCATGCATATGGAAAATGCTAAGGGACCAGCTTCTGGGAGATTAGAGGACTGGAATATTTGTTGACATATCAAATGGTCGAGTCTTTCTCCCCTGGCTACATAGTGGCGACAGTCTGTGTCTTTAATATGTCCTGGCTCAGCAATGACTGTGACTTTTGTGGCATTTGCTCCTGAAGGTGAAAGTGACTGCTTTACTCAGGGCCAGTGAGATAAAGAGCAAAGTGAGGAGGGTCATAAGATATCTTCACCCCACTCCTTATACCATGTGGCCTAAGGTTTCTGGCCTTTTTGTGGGTTCTTTCGTGTTCTAGGTGAAGAGAATGGAGTCTGTGAGTATCGGGATTATGGGAGTCCAAAATTCAGGATGGGTGTTACTGCTTGCCCTGCAGTGAAACTGGAAGCCCTCTGGAGAAAGAGTCTGAGGATACTAGCCCAACTGGGATTTGGACTTGAATTTGGTGGGATTAATGCTATGTAGGAATTGAGCTAAACTGTGAGCCTAATCCTTTCTTCCTACCCAGAGACTACAGTGGAGTAGGGAGTATTATGCCCCTAATATATAGAGGGAAATGTTGTTTTTTTAATGTTTGTTTTTTCATTATATTGTTGAGATAAATATTCTTTTGTAAAAGCAATCCATTTTTTTATATTGTTAAATGGAACTGGAGTGCTAAGCACTGGGCTCCTAAAATGGGGACAACACAATCAGTGAGAGCTTTAGCCCAAGACAGACTCTCTAACCCTTTCATACTAAAAAAGAACTGTGAAGAATGGTAAAATGTAACAGATATTACCCTGACAAAAAGGGACCAGAGTAAACTATGTAGCATAGCAATGGAAGTAATTATTGTTTTAATGTTTAACACCTGGTAATCTCATCCATGTAGATAGTCTCTCAACTAATGCAGAGCATAATTCTTCACAACTGAGTAGGAAATTTTTGAGTGTGATAGCTGAAATTAGCAATAGCTCAGTCAACCCCATAATAAAACTCTCTCAACAATAGACATATGATCTATCCTGAGGTTGTGCCATATCTTAGATTCCACTGTCAGAGCATCCAAGAACCCAGGATCAGACCCATACCACAATGAGATATCAGAGTATGATTTTAGACTGTTGGAGCTAAAAGTGAGCTTAGAGATCATTCAGCTCAAACTTTTTCTTTTATGGATAAGGAAATGTACTGAGAGGGTAAAAAAAAGAGACTTGATGGTCAGTGGCACAGAAGCCTTGAGCTTCTGACTACTAATTCAATACTTGCTCCAATATAACTAGTTGATTCCATAGGTTAATATGTAGATTTACCTTGGGGCAAAAAAAGTCAATAGAAAAACAATTGTAAAGTGTGTTTGTAGAATTAACCTGGGAATTCTTGAATCCAAAGGTACTAATATTGATCTTTGCTGATTTTGTCAATTCTGTCAATTACATTCTTGAATAGAAAAACAAATGGTGTCCCTGTTTCATCTGGCATTTTGGGGGCAATCACAGTTTTGATACTTGCGTGACTTCCCAATGGCAGTCTTTATTGTTGCAAAGTTACAGTTGTCTAATTCTGACTGAAATCTCCACCACATTCAAATTATAGGAACTTAATAGGGCTAATAAAGTTTACCACCAAATCACAATACTCTCAAATACTTAAATAGGGACGGAAAGAATGAAAGATATGACCATATATTGCTATATAATGCATATGTATATATATATATACACACACATATATACATATAGGTATCTATCATATTATCATATATATACATATAATACATAATCATATATAGCATATATAATGTATATGTATGCAGAAATATGTACATTATACAAATTGTCAAAGATTTAAAAAATTTAATTGGGACAAATCTCAGAATAATAGAATCAGAGTTGGAAAGGACTTGAAAGCCTGTATCATTCAATTCACCATTTGAAAAAGATTTCTTCTCTACAACTTGCTTAATATGTGAATACACAACCTCTCTTTAAAAACTTCAAGCAAGAGAAAACCAGCTGCTTCTGGAGGCAGCCAACTCTACTCTGGGTTAATTCTAATGTTAGTTAATGTTTCCTTACATAAAGACTAAACTGATGTTTTTCACCTTCTACCCATTGTTCCTAGTTCTTTCTATCTTTTGAAGCAACATCAAGCAAGCATAATTCCTCTTCTATGTTAGTTGTTCTAACTGCGGAACACAAATCCCATATCTGTCAGTCTGTGGTCAATTAACATTTATTAAGCACCTACTCTTTGCTAAATTGTTAATTTAATTAAATTATTAAATGATTAATCTAAATTATTAAGCACCTACACTGTGCTAAATTCTCAGGATGTGAAGAAGGGTAAAAGACAGTCTCTGCTATCAAGGAGCATACAGTCTAATGGAGGAGACAACATACTATACGAGAACATACTATAACAGGATGAATTGGAAATAAGCAACAGAAGGAAGGCACTAGAATTAAAGGAGATCAGGAAAAGCTTCCTGCAGAAAGTGGAATTTTAGCTGGGAGCTGAAGGAAATCAGGGAAACCAGTAGATGATAAGGGAGAGCATTCTAGGAGGGGGATTGCAGAGTATGTTGGGAGGTAAGATGTAAAAAAGACTGGAAAGGTCCTAAATCTCCTTTTCACCAGGCTAAATAGTACCGTTTCTTACAACTCATCCTCATACATCATGGACCTGGTTGTTGTTTCTTGGATGCTCTCCAGATTATCATTATGCTTCCTAAGTGTTACTAAGAACTCAAAACAATATTTGAGCTATGGTCTCATTGGAACAAAGGGACTGTTTTATCTTAACCGAGACTGTGTTGCTCTTGTTGTTGCTATTGTTGTTGTTTGGAGGGGGCAGGTGTGATTTTATTAGCGTAAGGTACTCTAGAAGAGGACATTCCTTTCACCAATGCAGTTGAGCAACTGATCTGGAATTGCCTGAAGCTCTAAGAGGGCAAAAGACTTGTCCATACTCACACAGCCAGGATATGTGACAGGCATAATTTGAACCCAAGTCTTCTTGGCTCTGAAACCTGTTCTCTATTCACTATATCAAACTACCCCCTCTGAGACTGTATTATATTTTTGCCTGTCAGATCATACTATTAACTCATAATGAACTTTAAGCTAAGACAACAATATCTTTTCATGTAAATTTCTGTCTACCCATACCAGCACCATCTCCCATTTTAAACATGTGATGTTGATTTCTTGAATCCAAGTGTAATTCTTTACATTTGCCTTTGCTAAATTTCCTTTCTTTGTACAAAACAACACTCTAATCTATCACGATCATTTTGGATCTGGACTCTGTCATTATCGATTTCTCATCTTTTTTGGTCACCACAAATCTGATAACCATACCATTTATGTTTGGGTTTTTCTTCCCCCAAGTCACTGGTAAAAATGTTAAATATCAAGGTCCAATCTCAGATGTCTGAAACACTCAAATGTGACCTTCTTCCAACTTAACATTTCACAATCAATGCCAATTTTTACCTGTAGTTATTCAACTAATTAAATATCCATCTAACTGTGCTATTGTCTAGTCAACATCTTCACCTTCCTTTGTCTAAAAAGAGTATGAAAGACTAATTCAATTACCTTGCATGAATCAACCTAAACCATACCTATAGTATTCTTATGATCTACCAGCATAATAATAATAATAATACCTAGCATTTATATAGTACTTTAAGATTTATAAAGCCTTGGGGGAGCTAGATTGCATAGTGGATAGAGCACCAGCCCTGGAGTCAGGAGGACCTGAGTTCAAATATGGCCTCAGACACTTGACGCTTACTAGCTGTGTGACCCTGGGCAAGTCACTTAACCCCAATTGCCAAAAGAAAGAAATATTTATAAAGTCTTTTACACATGTTAACTTATTTGATCATTTCACAATAAACCTATGAGAAGAGAAAATAAGCTAAATTTGGCAAACCTATTTTGATTGAGGCTATGTTGTCTCTTTGTAATCACTACTTTTTTTTTTCTTACAGATTCATTATCTGTTATATTCTAGACATTTTCTTGGAATTATAATCAAGCCTATTGGCCTATAATTGAAAATTCAAACCTTTTGTTGTTGTTGTTTTTATTTAGTATAAAAACATGTCCTTCCAATGGCACAGTACCTCTTCCATTGTTTAATATTTTTCAAATATTAGTGACAGTGTTCACTAATCATATCTGCTTGTTCATTTGGTATCCTTGGGATATAGTTTATTTAAGCCACCTGATTTGAAATTCTCAAGACCAGCTAAGTGTTCTCTTATTTTCTTCCTATTTATCTTTTTTAATATCATCTCCCTTAGTCATTTTCTGTTTTTTCCAATCTCAAAATCATTCACCATAGCAGGAAATACAAGTGGAATTGAGCAGCCATGCCTTCTCTCCAACATCCATTATCACCATCCCACCCACCCTGAGATGCAGTTCCATTCCTTCTTTGATTCTCTTCCTTTCCATCACATAACTAAAAATGGTTTTTGTGTTCCTCAGCTTGCCTTGAATGTCTCAATTAATTCCAATATTTGACACATCAGATGCCATTCTTTGGCATCCATACTCTATTATCTACATTTCTTTACATTTTGTGTATGTGTTCTTAAAATATCAAACTTGGTTGCTGACTTTTCTTTGTATCCACATGGATCTCTTTAGAACCCTCTCTCTATTCTTCTTATTATAACTGCTTCCCTTCATGTCTTTAGAATTTCATTCTTGAAAGCTTCTTGACCCTCTTCTCTTATTACAACTATCAAATTTTAGGCCATGAAATGTCAACTAGATTTTTCATAAGCCTTTTGAAAGCTGTTCTCCTAAGATTTACAATGCATATGCTATGCTTGCTTATACTCTTATCACAAAATCTTGATGGCTTATCCATTTCTCTATGAGGTTCTGAACCTTTCCATATAACAACCAGTTATTTCTTGTGGATAAGAATCATAACCAGAATAGAATGTCTGCTTTTAAGGACTGAGTTTTCATTAATGTGTCCAAAAGTTTTCATTGCTCTGCTTTTACCAGAGAGAGAAACCCAAGATGTGTCCAAATAATTGAAATCTACCATCTCAATTATCTCATGCCTTTCTGCTAAGTTTGTGATCTATTTCCAAAATCCCCCTCTATCTTCTAATTCCTCTTTTTCTCTAAGTTGTTTAGTATAATCAAAATCTTTTTTATTTCTGCTGCCATTGATCTTCAGCTAGATGTTCTCCACAATGCCATCTCTACCTCCACATGCCACTCCTGGGTTTCCTTATGTAAGAATATCTTCTTTATATACAATGTTACTACCCCTATCCTAACCCCTGTTCCTTCTGGATAAGGAATAACCTTAGAGAGGTACAGTGATGCCTTTTGAGCTTTTAAAAATATGAACCCACATTAGTCATTTCTTGAGTGAGAATTTTTTTATCTAGTTGCCATATACTGAATATTCTTTTTCAAATGCTCCTAGTAGGAAGAATATAAAAAGGTTGAGAGAAAGATGAAATTACATTTTCTATTCTCTCTGAGAGATTAGCTGCCACAAGGGTATATCTCAAAATCATTGTGCATGTTTCACCATGTTTAGTACTTGAAATTCTACAAACACAGAACTTTCAAAGGTGATGCTAAAAAATAAGAATTGTCACTTGCTAAGTGGTATGACCTTGCCAATGCTGTAAGATTTTTCATCTCTTTTATGATGCACATACTAGGTACTTAAAAAGATACTGGTTAGATTGAATTGAATTGCATTCAATTACAATAAATGTCTGGTTTGCTTAGCATAGATATTCAAGACTAAAAAAGAGTTCCATCTGTGAATTGTTTGCCATACTTATAATCTTGGCTTTTATGTAAGTTAGTTGATTTCTTTTCAAATAATCACTAAATGAACATGACTACGAAGGACAATAATGTGCCTGGTCTTAGAAAAGCCACTGCACATCTGAAAGCAATTGCACAGCTCAGTCTAGTTTTCTGTCACTTATCCCATTTATCAGCTCTTAATAAAATTCATTTATGCATGATAAAAGATCACTTCTTAGAGCAATGAAATAACATGCTATTTAATGCATCACTACAAATAATTATGATATTTAAACTGATCATATCCTAGTGAAAGGGTGATTACGCTTGCCCATTGAACTGTCCAAAGAGCAGGACCAGACCATGAGACAATATGAAAAGCACATGTATTGGTCACACATTCAGGTGAGATCTCTGAGTTATTACTAAAACGGCCAATATACAATTACCTCATTTGCCAAAACAGCAGCAAAAATCAATAAGCCTTACTTTTCCCCAGGTGATCAGGGCAATTTCTCATGCTGTCAAGCCCCTAATTGAAGCAGCTTGGAGTATAACTGAGAATTTGGAGGACTGAGGACATTTCCTGTTTCTCTGAGATCAGACAATCAACATACATTTATTAATCCCGCACTATAAGGCAGACACTATGCTAAACACTTAGAATACAAAGACAAAAGTGAAATAAACCTTTCTCTCAAGCAGCTCACATTCCAAAGGGAAGTATATAAGTAAATAAATGAATGGAGGCCAAATACAAAGGAGATACTAGGTAATATTGGATAGGAAAAAAAATAAGCCCTTTCCCCTTGCAGTACTAGGGATGACCAGGGGTCACTCTCTGGGATGAGTTTGTTCTTAATATATTCTCCTCATTCAAAACTTTAAGAAGAACATTGTAGCAGGAATTATGGGTAGAAGAGAAAGAGCAGACAGTAGTGAGGCCTCAGTCAAAGAAAGGTAAAAGGGAGATAAAGGCACTAGTGATAAGGTTACTTGCTAGTGGTAGGTGTTGATTTCACCTACTATAATCCATGATAGGTTAGTTTTGGTCAGACAAAATCAGAGGATTCATTACAATGACCAAACCAATAAGTAAAGAAGACCACCAACTTTCCTGAGTTCCAGTTTACATTGGATCCAGCATTCGAGATCTCGTGCCATAAGTGAGTCAAGATTCCGATTGCAGAGCTCATGAATCTCCATCCATTGAACAGTCCTTTAAGAAATGAGAATTGAGCATCATGAAGGATCCATACGGTTTGCATTCCTTTGACTTCTAAATTCAGGAGTCTGTATATTCTAAAGTTGTTGGGTGCTGATTGATTTTATGTCTATAGATCTTCTAGGATTTATCAGAGAGGCAAGTTTAAAGCTCTTTGACAGAGTAAACCTCTATGCTATACTTTTATGCTAGTATGCACTGTTTTATTATTTAGGATAGGAATTGGTATTGGTACTATGAATTTCTTGTATAAGGAAATTGGAAATTCCCTTTATCAATACAAGTTGGCACCATCTCTGCAATGCATAATCTTAGAGAGTTACCTAGGCACTGAGAGATTAAGTGACATGACCAGGTTCACACAACTAATACGAGAGAGGTGAGACTTGAACCCGGGGTCTTCTTTGGCTCTCAGATAAGCTCTCTAGCAACTATGTCATGCTGCCCCCTCATAGCCTATTACTGTGATACAAATTATTTATTGAATGTGTACTAATAGTAAGTGTTGAGTAAAGCAAAATCAAAATAAAATTAAAAAATCTAAGAACATTTGAGGAAGGAAGCTAATGATATTTCCCAAGTGGAACCTATGGCTCACTAGAAATCAATGGACCTTTAAGCCTAGGGTAGTTTGCTGATGCTAAGATAGGAGGCACTGGATCTGTGTGAATATTGTGGGTAAGCGGGTCATAAAAGGTGGACCTGGGCTCCAAATGGCCACGTTATTACCAAGGGCAGAAATTGCTAGTCCCAATGGACTAGCCACACAACAAGCTTACCACGTGTCCCAAACAAACTAACCTCTTCATTCCAGACCAAGATATTTGCCCATCACGTTCCACCTTCCAGATCAGCAGACTCTAATTTGTAGGAATAGAGTATCTCAGGGGACTTCATTGATCTAAACTTTATCAATCAATATCCTGACTGAAGATCAACCCCATGGTTAGCAGAGAAAATGATGCATGCCCTTTGCCTCTTGCCAAACTATTCATTAGACCCATTCTCTGAGTACCAGTAAACAGAAACAAGGAATTACTCTCTAAGTTTAGAATTGTACTAAATTACCTAAAAACCCTTTTCCCCTACATGATTCAAGAATTGTTGAAAAAAATATTTCCTGACCACTGCTGCCTATGGTTACCCAAACTGCTCATGTATATCCTCGGCCATGGATAGCGTTAACCTGGTGGAGAGAATCTGTCTGAATCTACCCCAAAAGCACACTTATATTTTGCCTTTATAGATATTAAGACCCTCCCTCTTCTTCCACTACCAAATTGTGCCATAGAGTTAATATCGCAATGCCTCAATCCAAATGGAGTTTATTTATTCCATCTTTGAATATGAAACAAAAACTGAATGGGAATTAATTTCCTGACATGACCACAAATATAGAGGTAGATGGACCTCAGAGTCCATCTATTCCAATCCCTTCATTTTAAAGATAAGGAAACTGAAGTGTAGAGAGGTAAATGTCCTTCCGAATTAATCAAGATAACAAGTGTAATCATAGCCCTTTGCGTCCAAATTCAACATTTTTTCACTGGACCACACAGTGGAAAAGCCAAGCTTCACAGAGGATTTATACATTCATCCATTTTCTTTGTTGACAATCCTTGAATTTCTCAGCTGTAAGGAACTTGAGAAATCCTCTAGTCCATTCTAAATTGACAGGGGATCCCTTCTGTAACTGAACCCAGCCTTCCCTTGAAGACCTCTGAAAAGGGAAACCCAATGCTCCTGAGTTTTGGGGCCCTTTCACACAAGCAAAGAGCATCAAGTAATCATTCTCTCCACCAAATAGGAAAGTCATGTAAATGCCAGGCTTGCACCCAAGTCACAATCAAAAGAATAGTTTTCCCTTACATTAAGCCAAAATCTGCCTCACTACATTCTACCCATTATTCCTAGTTCATTGTTACAGGGTCAAACAGAGTCAGTTCTTTTCAGATATTGATTATCATAGTCTGACAGAAATATGAAGCAGAGACTGCTTAAAGAGCTTACATGTAGCAGGGAGTTTGAGAATGAAAAGCAAGTTATTGTCTTTCTTTGTAACACCTCCTTTAGATTCACCATGTTAGAAAAGTTACATTAAAATGTTGGATATCAATGCTTTTATGAAAAATGTATAACCCAACCCCATTAGAATAATTAAAGTTTTTAAATTATAGTCATTAAATAAAACTCAGTTATTTATACTGTTAAAGATTATTATGCAGGATGTTGGTTGGCATTATAGTTTTGAATAACATCTAGAATGAAATTTATTATGCAGACTTTGATAAATTAAAATGCTAAAGTAATAGATTAATAATTTTTGTACCTGGAGGTACAAGAAACTTGTCAGGGACAGAGTGGGAAAGTTTTTTGTATTATTTAGTCAGGTCGATGGATAGAATGGATATAGCAAAGTTATGAGTACGTGAGATTGAATCATGCCTCAGTCACTTACTAACTATGTGACCCTGGATAAGTCACGTAGTCTCTGACAGCCTCAGTTTCTTCATCTGTAAAATGAAAAAAACAATATGGTTATTGTGAGGATCAAATGACTCAGTATATTTAAAGTGGTCTTAAACCTTAAGATGATATGTACATTTTAATTATTATCATTATTATTACATTTTAATTTATTTGAAACAATTAAGGTTTTAAAAGTTCTGGTGTACCTTTGAATAAGTATGCTCTGAATTTATTTGTCTTTATGACAAATTAATTAATGTTTGTACTTTATTTCTTGTGTGCACACATATGATAAACTCTAGAATTTAAACTCTAGAACTCTATTCATGTTAAATAAAAGGCTTATTGAAAACCAAGAGGTATGGGAAGTTTAGGAACACTTCTCATAAATTAAAATAACTGAAATAGAGTTAACTTTAGAAAATATTAATTTTTACATTAATTTTCAGACTGTTAATTAGCTATATGATTTAAGTTATTTAGAGCTCTGTAAATGAAAGGATTTAAATATAAGCACTTTTACATAATTTTATTATTAATTTTATATTTAGAATTTTGTGCTAGTTTGTTCAGAAGAATTTTTTTTAAATTTGAATTCTCTTAAATGGCTCTCTATATTGCCTGAATTCATGTATAATTGGTTAACTCTATAGCTCACTGCCTTATTGTAATGTAAATAAAAAGCAAATGAATCATTTAGTCTCTCAATTTTAAACTAATTTTGATTTATTTTTATTTTTTATAATTATACAGATAGGTCATGAGAATATGTGATATGTGATACATAGAAACAAGTATAATAAAGTATATGTGTATACATATATGTGCATGTATGCAGCATTTTAGTAGAAGAAATAAGTTTTTTAGTCTAAACTTAGGAGCAAATGAATTATTAAACGGGAATGCACCATATAATACATAAAATCTGTTGTTTTTTAAAATTCTTCACTTAAGCTTTGAAAGGCAAATTTCATGTGTAACCATTGCAATCATTGCACCCATTTAGATTGAATGAACTATTCAGTTTAGCCAACAATCAATTTGGCTCAATTGACCAGTTGCTTGAATGAACAGAGAGTAGCAGTTCATCAAATTATTGAAGTTGTTGTTCACATAGACATTGTCTGAATCCTAATGTGCACTCTTTGAATCTCTACAGTATCAATTTCATGTTGTTATTCATTAGTTCTAATATGTAACTATTAAAGAAACAGCACAGTACGTGTGATGGCAAAATCATTGGATTTGGAATCAGAGCATGAGCTGTTTAAATCTAAACATTGCTATTTCCATCCTGTGTGAGCTTAGATACAACACTGAATCTCTCTGGGCCCCAATTCTTCATTTGTTAAAAAAAAATGGATGCAGTTTGGACTGGATAAAGATCCCTTCCAATTCTAAATCTATATTATTATGAACTTAGATAGACTTGTTCTCAAAATAAGAGACTGTGTTGCCAGGCACATACTTGGAATCTTTCCAGCTTGGTAGCATCTGGTAGAATCTTTGTAGACACTCTTCACTAAAGCTAGGTGACAAAATGAATAAAGCACTTGCCCTGAAATCAAGAAGAACTAAATTTAAATACAGCCTCAAAATCTGCCAGAGGTTATTCTTTATTGGCACATGCTTGGAGGAGCCAAGGTCACCTCCACCCTACAAGGGAGAATCAGCAGATTGGTATTTCCCTTTATGGACACCCTTGTTAACTTGATGGCAGCTATAAGATTAATACACATGAGGCATAAGAGGAAATCATCAGTCCTTATAGTTTCTCTCACAAATTAATAAAAAAAAAAACCTGCATATAACTGATACATACATACATTTTCATTTAATAATAAAAGCTAAAATAATTTAAGTATTTGCATATATCTGTATATGTATGTGAAGAGAGAGATTTAGAATATTTATCTTCTAATATATTATCTTTGATATATTTATCTAGAGATCATGCTGCAATTTTTTGATTGTTTTGTCACACTGGACTATCAACTTATAAGGAAATAAAATTTTGTAATTGTCTTGTCTTGTCTCACATAAAATTGGTGGTATTTGTCAAATTCTGGCTCATTTTCCCTCCTCAGAATATTTGAGAAATATGTGATATGACATGTAGTACATTGCTACCAGCTCCTCTTATAAAGACTGAATTCACAAAGCTCAGTGAAAAAAATGTTTGTTTGTAGATCAAAGAAAAAAAAAGAGGCCTTCTTTCAGCTCATGAAAAGTATCAACATTTACTAGTGAGAAACCTCTCTCCAAAGATATCTATAGATTCAAGGTCTAGATTGGGCTCCCAGTAAATACCATCACATAGCTCTTGAAAGTTTGGCACTTACTGCAATTCTCCACAGCTCCTAGCAAGTGGTATCAGTAAGCGTCCTGCCCTCTTCTGATTGATCTCTAGATGTATGATATCTTGTTAAATCTAGACAGTTGTTATTATTCTAGGATGTGGTTGTTACTGTGTACAGTGTTCTCCTGGTTGTATTCATTTCACTCAGCATCAGTTTGTATAAGTTTTTTTTACATTTTTAAACAACATATTGTAGTATTATGGATCTTAATCCACTCTGCTATCTGCTTCCATTTTATGGGACAGTTCATCCCATTCACATTCACAGTTATCATTACTATCTGTGTCTTTCTCTCCATCCTATCTCCCCCCCATTTATGCTTTTCTCTCTCCTTTCTCCCTGTAAAAATGAAAGGGAAAGTAGGCTTGTTAACTCTGCTGCTGAGAAAAAAAGCAATGAAAAAAAGTCTATTTATCTAATTCTAATAAGAAAGCCACAACAATAACAACAAAAACCAAAAGGAGTCAGGTTCTATAGACTGTAATGATGAATTCCACACTAGGGTTGTTATTGGAAAAATACTTTAAAATGCTTTGCAGTCTAATTGGTTGGAAATGTTATTTTATGGTAACTTCACTGAAGGAAGGAAGGAAGGAAAGAAAGAAAGAAAGAAGGAAGGAAGGAAGGAAGGAAGGAAGGAAGGAAGGAAGGAAGGAAGGAAAGGGACAGAAGAAAGGGGAAGGGAAGGAGGGAGGGAGGAAAGATGCTTACAATGAAGAGTTTACAATCTAACTGAAGAAAAGGAAATGAATGGAATAATAGATACTTTCTTATTCCAGAAGCAATCATCAGATCCGGGACCAGAAATACATAAAATGCTACTTTGTCCTCATTTCTGATGCTCACATAGTGTAAAGCAAGAGACAGAAGTATACAGTTCAAAGATACCTGTGTTATCAGCTTGTCTAACCACCTCATTTTGAGGATGAGGAAATGGACACCACAAGGAAGTAGGTGACTCATCCAGGATCATGCACCTATTTAGCAATAGAGCCAAGGCTTTACTTTGATCCTAGTCTCTTGATCCATAGCCCTGGATTCTTTCTAGTACATCCTGATGCCAGAATGCAACTTGAGTAAGTGTTGCAAATTGTTTGTGTTTACCACTGGCTATAACTGATCAGAAAGTAGCTTAGGAACAAAGCTAAGTAGTAATTGTTTATGGGCAATCCCAGTAGCTATGTCTTGAAAAGAGCTCTTTTCTCAATTTTATCAACTTCCTTTTAGATGAGCATTCTCTTTCTCTGTTACATTGTCTTCTCATACTATTTTGCAGGTGGGGAAAAGAATTTGTCCTCCTGAAAAGCACCTACTGACATGACAAAATATATTCCAATTCTGATACCCATCAAAACAGAAAGAGCAGTTTCATTTTGTGAGTCTTAAGATCTAAATGGTGGAGGTTCTTTGCCTAAGGTTGCAAATTACACAGATTTGAAGCCTATCATACAAAACCTTACAGAAATTTGGAAAAAAACTAGTTTTTTGTTCATATTCAGAATCATATAAGGTTGAGCCTGCTTTATATAATTTGTATTGATTAAAATCAGCTACTTCCATGAAGCAATAAAACTGTATATATGTGAAACATTGTTTGCATAAGAATAAAATTTTTCTGTTTATGGAATTGGAAATTGTATTTATTTGCTATTGTTAAGTGCCATTATGTTTATTGCAGGACCTTAGATGTTGCCTAATCCAGATTCCTCCCCTGTATATGTATACACACACACACACACACACACACACACACACACACACACAGAAACCAAAGCAAAGTCTTAATGTGATATGAATAACCAAATCACACGGGTAGTAAGTGTTTGAACTAGGATTTTAACCCTGATTTTCTGATTCTATATCCACTTACTATTTTTACCACCTTGCTAGAGCATTTCCTTCTCTAACATTATCTTCCATCTACTAAGTGTGTATCTTATATTTGCCTTGTGAAAGTAAACATAGACCAAAAAATAAACACAACTTCAAGAAAAATAAAAAAGTAAAAAAAAAAAAAAGGGTATGCTTCAATCTGTATTCAGATACCGCCAGTCCTTTCTCTGGGGATAGATAGTGTTTTTCATCATAAGTCCTTCAGTGTTATCTTGGATCATTGGATTGCTGAGAACACCAAAGTCATTCATAGTTGATTATCTTATAATATTACTTTTACTTTGTACATAGTACATTTCACTTTGCATCAGCTCATGCAAGTCTCTCCAGCCTTTTCCTAGAGCATTCTGCTCATCATTTCCCATAGCACAATAATATTCCATCTCAATCACACACCATAATTTGTTCAGCCATTCCCCAATTGATGGATATCCCCTTAATTTCCAATTCTTTGCCACCAGAAAAGAGCTGTTATAAATATTTTTGCACATATAAGTCCTTTTTCTTTTTTCTTTTTGTCTTTTTTGGGATACAGATCTAGTATGCTAGGTCAAAAGGTATGCATGGTTTTATAGCCCTTTGGGCATAGTTCCAAATTGATTGAATCAGTTCACAACTCCACCCACTGTGAATTAATGCCCGCATTTCCCCCATATCCCCTCTACCATTTCTAATTTTCCTTTTCTGTACTATTAGCCAATCCAATAGGTATGAGATAGTACCTCAGAATTGTTCTAATTTTCATTTCTCTAATCAATACTGAGTTAGTGAGTTTTCAGGCTCTAGATAGCTTTGGTTACTTCATCTGAAAACTGTTCATATATTTTTAATCATTTATCAATTGGGGAATGGCTCTTACTTTTTATAAATTTGTTTAGTCCTTTAGTATTATAGAAAATATTGAATATAGTACCTGGTTAGCAACAATAATTTATTAAAACAGAAAACTAGCAAGGAGCCTTTTCCCTAGTATACATAAGCCAAGGAGCCAGATCTAGGCATGCCCTTCCCCTCCTCCTTTTTCTCCCCCTGAATTCTACTTTTATAGGCTGTATTAGGAGCACATATGATATTGCTGTCCCTAGGTACAAAAATCATTAGTCACAGATCTGGCTTTTATGGAGTATTAGAACATGGTATAGTATTCCTAAAGCATTCTAAAACTATCCTAAAATAGGATTATAATTTGTAGAATTATAAAAGTATCCTGCCATTCCTGAGGCCTATTAGAGGGATGAGAAACATAATGATAATATACAATAATATATGAGGGCATTATAAAGGTACAAAACAAAGGGTGATATGAGGTCTATGTTAGAAACTATGGACCTTATCTAATTTTTGAAGCCTTGTCCATGAAGCCCTCCACAAATTTCATATTTGGATGGACCTTTAGAGATAATTAAAGATAATTAGTCTAATGTCTCACTTTACAGATGAGATATCTGAAAACCGAAGTGGTGAATTGGCTTGCCTGAGTTCATACAGGTAGTAAAAAACAAAACCAGAATTCAATTCTGGAATGTTTGATGCCAAATTCCATGTCCCCTGCCTTATAACACACTATGTTTACTGAAATGGCTTCTTAAAAATAATCTTTCATTTCTTGGAACTCTTATACCAGTTTGTCTCTTCATTCATAAAACACATTTCATATTTTATTAAATTTACCTATATACATTTCTTATATAGCCTGCTCAATTGATTATAAGAACCTTGAGGAAAGATACCTTTTCTTTGTAATTGACTCAGTTCCTAGAACAGTGCTTTAACATAATTGTACTTCGGCTTGCTATGCACAACTTTGGCAAAGGTGCTTTTTTTGTATTAAAAAGATATGGAAAAATTCAAATTTGCTGAAAGATTTCTAATTGTTTCTAATTACTTGTTGAGTGGAAGAACAAAAGATATATAAAGTGAGGAACTGCACAATTTCTGTAATATGTAGTACTAAATTTTCAATAAGAAAGTAGACCATTAGGGTGGAGTAATAAAAAGAGGACTGGATATGGAATCAAAGTACTTGGATTCACATTCTTTCTCTTAACTCAATGACTTAGGCAACTCACTTTCTTGGATTCAATTCTCTGAACTATGGAAAGAAATTATTAGGTTAGATTATCTCTGAGGCCTTTTATGATGCTAAATCTACAATTCTAAGTATTTGGAGAATTGGGGTAGAATAGGTCCCCACTCATACACATTTTATGAACTCTTAAAGTCATCTTACCTTCTCCATGTATGAAAAGCAAAGATGACAGAGAATTGTTTGCTTTTCCATGTTATCTGCACCACTGCTTCTCTTCATTAATGCAGACAACCAAGAATCAGTTATCTCCATAACTGATGAAATTGGCACCTGACCTTTGGTCAGGTCACTGTCAGCACTATACTTAATAGCCGAGCCAGCAAAAATCACCTTCTTCCATTTGCTCACCACGTTTTCTCCCAGTTCAATATACTGTCCAAAGTGCTGTCAATCCAAAATTTGGGGTCAATAAATACATGATTTCTTAGTCAAGGTTTATCTCTTTGGAAATCAGCATTTTTCCTCTTCCTAACTTAATGAACCAAGATGGTTTCAGATTTTCAGAGGGAATATGGTACTTTGAATAAGGAAGTAGAGTCACAGTCCACATGATCAAGCTCTAAGTCCCACTTAAGATACATACTGCCTGATAGTGCTCCTCAAGCCATTTCACCTCTCCTTGCTCCAAGAAGCTCACCAAGAATTTAAATTGCAGAATAATTTGCTGATATGCATTGATAGAGGAAGTTTCCCAAGGGAAAACTACCTAAAGTTATATCAGATGAAATCACTGGGGGACTTCTATGGGTTTAATGAAAACAAATATACCAGAAGATACAAATTTTCTAGGTTGTATTTTGTTCCACTTTAAGCTACTATTTGTCCCTGTGGGTTTCTAAATATGCCCTTGTGAGATTGCTAAACTACCCTGAATCAACTTTGTGCTCAAATAGAAATGTTTGAATTTTGGTGTTAATATTCCTAGAATCTGAATTTTATAATACCCATTCTTCCTATATTCCCTCCCCCTTCACCATTGCAAGACAAACTTTATTTAAAACAAACTAAAACACCTGCGAAGATTACAATTTGCATAGGGCATCATATTTTTTACCATAGAGAACTTAAGATTAATAAATAAGAGCCTTGGTGTGATTATATCCTTAGTGCCCATGTGATGGTAAATTATTAGAAGTAAAATTGAATTGTCATGTTTTGAATTGAAACAAATACTGATAAGTACACTCTAAGCATAATTTTTAAAATGCTTTGATATTCTGAATCTGTCCCTTACTCAGGTCTTGTAGAAAAACATTTTCCTTCTGTCAATTTGTTTTCTCCTAGGTATATAAGTCTTTTGTGCTATGGCAAAATTGCGAAGAATCTGAGCTTTACAAATTAGTGGAGTGTGAGGCTGTGTATTTCACATGTAAATCATTTAAGTTGGAGGTCACCTTGACTTATTATTTAATGTAGTACATATTTCTGCAAATCTAATTTTTCCATGTCTTTTTAGTACCAAAAAAAAGCACCTTTGCCAAAGTGGTACATAGCATGCCTATTAGTGAATCTCAACTATTTTAAAATATTTAAGATTAATTGCTTAGAGTGCTTAAGCACTTTTAGACATTTTCCACTTTTATTTATGCTCATTCCAGCATTTCCAGTGAACTTTTCGGCTGTTTGTCGGTATCCCAAGGTATCAAACCTTTCCAGTGCTGTTCATTGAAGTGTGTATTCTGTTAATGGTCTAGGTCTGGTGAAAAACCAACTAGGAATTCTTCCATTTAATCTTTGCTCTGTAATGGATAGGGTTTGCATCAGAGATGTGCCATTCATGGAAAAATACAAGAGCAAAAGCATAAAAGACTTGCTCGATTACTTCTAAAAGATTAAAAATTATTTAATGAGAGGTTATAAAGGAAAGGTTGTAATTTGTCATTGCTTTCAGTCCTTTAAGAAAAGAAAAAAAACATATTCTCAGGCCTACAAATTTTGGTTGATCAATGCTTTAACGTGTATTTCAAGGAAATCATAGCTTGAAAAGCATCTCTAAATGTACATGCAAGAAATGATTAGGAAACCATGATAATTCTGTGCAAATGGAAAAAAATGCATCTTTAAACTATCACTGTGTACATGATGTATGGCTGTTTTATTTAAACTTTTAAGTGATATGCTTTAGGGTATAAGAAATAGAAGATATAAAGTACCAACCCTAAATACATATTTTGATAACTTTATGGTTTGGAATGAGATATTTGACCACTTGGCCCCTGGCATCTTCCTGTCCTTTCTATTAAGGCTGTCACTGGCTTCCTATAAAATTGTAATCCCATTTCCAAAGCTTCCTTCATGCCTATACCAGATAAATCTTCCATATGCACAGATACGATCAAATTCTGTTCAAAACCTTTCAGTAGCATGTCTTGATGAGGGTAAAAGAGAAGACTGCAAAAACTGGCTTGAAGCTTAACATGAAAAAAAAAAAAAACTAAGATCTTGGCAAGTGGTACTATCAGTTCCTGGCAAATAGAGGGAGAAGAAATAGAAGCAATATCAGATTTTATGTTCTTGGGCTCAAAGACCACTACAGATAGTGACTGCAGCAATGAAATTAAAAGATGGTCAATCTTGACAGCATACTAAAAAGCAGAGACATCACCTTGCTGACAAATATCCACATAGTTAAATCAATGCTTTTTCCAGTAGCAACATATATCTGTAAGAGTTGGACTATTAGGAAAAGCAGGTACTACAGAATGGATGCTTTTGAATTGTGTTACTGAAGAAGACTTTTAAGAGTCCATTGGATAGTAAAGAGATCAAATCAATAAATACTTAAAGAAAATTAATTCAGACTATCCAGTGGAAGGACAAATACTGAAGCTGAAGCTTAAATACCTTGTCCACTTAATGAGAAGACAGGAGTCATTGGAAAAGACTCTGATGTTAGGAAAGATTGAAAGCAAAAGGAGAATGGGATGACATTGGATGAGATGGATAGATAGTGTCAAGAAAGCAACAAACATGTGCTTCAAGAGATAATGCAGGATAGAAAGGCATAATGTACTGTGGTCCATGGGGTCGGAAAGAGTCTAACATGACTGACTGACTTAAAAATCACCCTTGCTTAGTAAAGTCCAAATACTTAATCAAATGTTTATGACTATCTAACAATAGTGAAGGTATAAATTTCTAGCAATATCAGGACTTAACCCCTCCATGTACACAATAGTTCTGTCATTCTGAATCACTTGCAGACTCTTATAAACATCCTATGGTTTTGCTCTTTGAAATTTTCTTCCTGCAAATTTCTTCCACAACTTCCACTGTAATCCTGTTCATGTTTTTGAGACCCAGATTGAATGCCATATTACCAGTGAAGCTTTTCTTGATTCAATTTAATTCAGCAAATTTAAAGTGTCTACTATATGTAAGACATTGGAAATAAAAAGGGGTAGGGGGAAGTGGTCTCTGCCTTCATGGATTTCACTAGGTTAATACAATTTGTATAGACATAAGTTTACAGAATTGAGAGAAAGGAAAGAAAGTTTTAAAATGTAAGCATCAGATAAATTTTCAGTGGAGGAGGTGACACCTGAACTCAACCAAAAATTGACATACCACTGAAGAAATGAAGCACATCTAACTGATATAATTCTAAAAGTATTGATATGAAGCAACCTAAGATATACTAATCATTAAAAATAATAGAAGAGAACAGAATTTGTACTTAATTCATGTTATAGAAAGAAACAGCAGCCAGTGTATTATGTGAGGAGGTAGAAATAATGTTCTAAAAATTAAATGAAGAAGAATGATTGTAACTGATTAAATACATACAAAGGAAACCCACTCTGTCATTTAAACAATTTTGTAAGAGCTAAGGGAATTGACATCCAAAATGTCTCAAAGAGAGGAAATTTTGAAAAGAATTATAGGGAAATCCATTGATGGTATTAACATGAAGTGACAACCAATTTAATTCAATTAAGTTCAATTCATCAAGCATTTATGAAGTACCTGCTATGTGCAAAGTACTAGAATAGGTATCAGAAATACAAAGACCAAAAATGAAGAAATGCTTTCCCTCCAAAAATTATATTCTATGAGTGAGTAGCAGTGGGGAGGTCATCATAAGGAACAAGGTTGTACACAAGTAAACACAAAAAAAAATACATAAAATGTAAATGTAAATTAATGTCGGTTGAGGAGAGTACTAACAACTAGATGGATCAAGAGAGGTCTTGTCTTATAGTTAGCACTTCAGCTGAATTTTTAAGAAACCTAGGGCTTGCTACACAAAAGTGAGGATGGTGGATACAAGCAATGCAAAGGCATGAAAGTGGGAGATAGAATGTCAACTTAGGAAAATATAGTGAGCACTGGGAAGCAAAAAGATCTTGCTAATCACATTTATGTCAAAGGTCTGCATGCACTGACATTAATCTTGGTGAAAACATAGTACAAGAACCTGGACATTTTTGAAGATGATTTTTTTAAATAGGCAAATTCAAATCTACGGAATATACTGAGATGTATACAAAATACAATATCATAGATAATAGCATCTAGACCTGAAAATGAATTTAGAGGTAAGTCAAACCCTTCCAATCACATATGAAGAAACTGGGGCCCAGAAAGACTAAATAAATTTACCCATGTCCCACAAGTAGTAAATAGTAGAGGCAGGATTATGGAAATCTTACTATCTTTTCCCTATATCTGATTTTTTAAAAAAAGGCATTTGATCTGAGAAGCATGTAGAATCATAGAATTGAAGAATTGGAAAGAATCTTTGAGTCCATCTACTCCAATCCAAATATGAAAAGCATTCCCATTATAATATTTACAACAAATGATTACCCAACTTCTGCTTGAAGATCTTCAGAGAAGGAGAACCCACCAGCTATTGTGGCAAACCATTCTACTCTGGGGCAAATTTCATTGTTATATTTGGTTTTTTTTCTTTGTTTGTTTTTTTCTGACACAAAACCTAAATTTACCTCTTTGCACCTTGTGCTTCTTGCTCCTGGTTCAGCCCTCCGAAATCAATTAAATAATTCTAGTCCCTCATCCCTATGACACCCCTTTGAATACTTGAAAGTAACTTATATGACTTCTGAGTATTTGTTCTAGACTAAACATGTCCAATTTCTTCATCTGATTCTCATATGTCGTGGACTCAAGACCCTTTACCATGCTAGCTGCCTATTTCCATGGATTCTAGCTTATCAATCTAGTTCTTAGACCACAGTGCCCAAAACTGAACACAATCCACCAGATGAAGATGTACATCCTCAAATTTTTGGCAGCTATGCCTTTCTTAATGCAATCCAAGGTCACATTTGCCTTTTTAAGCTGCCACATTACACTTATGTTGATCTTACATTCCACTAAAACCCTCAGATCTTTTTTCAGAACAACTGCTGTCCATCTGTGTCCCCCCACTTTACATTTGTGAACTTTATTTTATAACCCAATCACATGACTTTACACTTATCTCTATTGAATTCATCTTTTCAGATTCTTAGTTACTACTCAGGAATGACAATTTCTCTACACGGCTCCCATCGTTTCTAACCTTAGCAACTATGTCTTCCCTTTTAGTGACAATCAGATCCAGAATAAAGGTCCTCTTGTTGGTTCCTCCATCTTTTGAAGGATGAAATTGCCATCCTGGCAGACCAAGTCTCAGATCTCTTGAGACTGTCTTCTCGCACAAATGTTAATGTCAGAGAATAAGATTCCTTAGCAGATATTACCAAGCAGATGACTTTGCTCAAGGACTCTCTGATTATCAATATCAAATGAGGCATAAAACTGTGACACATATGCTCAGCAATCATGCTCGTCAGTATCACAGTGAATGTTCTATTCCAAATCTAAATTCAAGAAGGATTACTTATAAATCACATGGACCTCTAGATGACATTGTGCTACTTGCATCAAGTTCCCAAACAATTGTATATCTATCTCATCATTGAAATTTATGGTCAATCAGGAAATTAGCAAAGACTCAGATAGATGAACAGACATTTCCTAGATCATGACATACAGTTGACTGGGAAGCTCATGGAATTATTCCATCTGTACAAATGTTGTGAATGTGCTTTAAATATGGATATTGAGCTGTTTAAGATGGACAGAACTGCCTAGGAAATGCAAGGCAGGCGGGATTCCATTTGCAAAATAGTGTTCCACATTTGATGATTATAAGTTCTCCTCCACTCTAAAACCTTATCCTTTTAAACCAGTAGCTTCCATTGATACTCTGTGTGGCATTTATGAAAGCACGTGATAAAAATGTTAAATGACGTGAGGGAGTAGGTTGTGTTCTGTACTAGATAGGAGATACAACAGAGAGAGAACTGTGTCTGAAGTAAGAAAGACTTGAGTTCAAAGTTGTCTTCAGTCACTTGCTAGCATTACTAAACTTACTGTGTATCTCTAGGTGTGTCATTTAATCTCTGTTTGCCCCAGTTGTCTCAAATGTAAAATTAGGATGATAACAGCACGTATCTCATAGGATTGTTCTGAGGACCAGATGAGATAATGTTTGTAAAGTGTTCAGCACAGTGCCTGTCACATAATATGCACTTTAAAATTCTTATTCATTTTCCATCCTATTTTCTTCCCTTCCTTACACCATTGAAGCATCCTTGTGAGATCACAGATCTATTTGTGTACTTCTGAGATACATTCTTTGTGTAATCACCATCATTACATTATAAAATTGCCTGTCTTGTCTTACTGAAGTTGCTGGTTCCTCTTGGAACTCAGCCCACTGGAGAGGTGTCAATTTCAATAAAATACCTAAACAGGGATTGGAGGTGGTCTGAGTCTATGAATTCATTTGAGATGACCCCCACAACACACCATGAAACCTAAACAGAAGTATTTCTAAAGAAGTATCATAATAGTTTTCAAATATATCAGAATATCATTATTTTTACATTAAAGAGTGGATAAAGTATAAAACTTGGAGTAAAGAAGACCTGGGTTCAAATCTATGCACATACCCCCCCCCACACACACACATGCTCACATGCAAGCAAATATAAAGGCATTGTGACCTTCAGCAAGTCATTTAAATTTTTCAATGCCCCAAGCAGCTTTCTAAGTTTCAGAGAAAGTGATTATCTCCATTGTCAAAGGAAGGAAGGAAGGAAGAGATGGGAGGAAGGAAGGAAGGAAGGAAGGAAGGAAGGAAGGAAGGAAGGAAGGAAGGAAGGAAGGAAGGAAGGAAGGAAGGAAAGAAGGAAGGAAGGAAGAGATAGAAGGAAGGAAGAAAGAAAGGGAAGGAGGGAGGAAAGAAGGAAGAGAGGGAAGGAGGGGGAAAGGCAGAGGGAGGGAGGGAAGAAGAGAAATAGAAATGGAGTGAAAGGTTGATGGAAATTATGAAAAAAAGAAAAGTGTCATCCTTAAAACCCTATAAACTCCTACTTGTTGAACCTTTCTAGGATTATATCTAACTATTCTTCTTTTCACTATAACACTGTTCATTCATTTTAGTGTAGGAATATATATATATATACATATATATTTTTATTGATATATCAAAATGACTGGGATAAAGGTGATTTTTAAGGTGATTTCCCCTAGAGTCGTGGCCCTTTAACATTGATCATAAGGGCAATCTGATTCATAATGATAATAATTATATTTATTTGTATTTTTAAATAAATGCAAACTCATAAGAGCAGGAAGAATACAACTAACTTTCTTTTTGCCTACTCTCCGTTGTCTTATAATGGTATGATTGATGTGAATAGCATACTTGTATCAAAAGCAATTAGAAGTTTTATATCACCACTCTCATCTATGAAAATTATTTAGTGGTCTTCAAAGGTATGGTAGGAACAATATCGAATAGGATCCTGACATATGGCATAGAGCACATAATATTCTGCTGCAAAAATGTATGAAATTTATTTCCAAGACCTAACTGATCCAGTTTCCTGATTCACTAAGACCATAAAAGATGCCAACTGACAAGGAGTCTAGGACCCTCAGACTTTTAACTTTAACTCCTTTTTTAACTTTTGTTTTTAAAACTTTGGGTTCCAAATATTCTCCCTTCCTCCCTCCCCACCCACCTTCATTGAAAAGGCAAGCAATTAAATATAGGTTATACATGTGCAGTTATGAAAACACTTCCATAGTAGAAATGATATGAAAATCTAACTCTATTTCCCTTAATCCTATCCTGCCCCCCCATTTATTCTATTCTTGCTTTTGACCCTGTCCCTCCTCAGAAGTATTTGCTTCTGATTACCCTTTTTCCCAATCTGCTCTCCTCTCTATCATCCCCTTACTCTGTTATCCCCTTCCCCTCCCCCCCATTTTCCTGTAGGGTAAGATAGATTTCCATACCCAATTGAGTGTATATGTTATTCCCTCCTTAAGTCAAATCCTACAAGAATAAGATTCACTCATTCCCTCTCACCTTCCCCCATTTCCCCTACACTGTAAGAGTCTTTTCTTTTCTGTTTTTTGTGAGATAATTTACCCTGTTCTATTTCTCCCTTTCTCCTCTCCTAGGATAATCCTCTCAGTCCTTAATTTAATTCTCCAGATATGACCCCGTCATCTTCAACTCACCTGCACCCTCTATCTATCTATCTATCTATCTATCTATCTATCTATCTATCTATCTATCTATCTATCTATCTATCTATATATATATATATACATACACACATACATACATACATACATATAATTTTTTCCCTCCAACTACCCTAATACTGACAAAAGTCTCATGAGTTACAAATATCATCTTTCTATGCAGGAATGTAAACAGTTCAACCTTAATATGTTTCTTATGATTTCTCTTTCCTGTTTACTTCTTCAAGTTCCACTTGAGTCTTGTATTTGAAAGTCAAATTTTCTATTCAGCTCTGGTCTTTTCATCTGGTCTTTTCATCTTTCATCAAGAAAGTCCTCAATTTCACTGAATGACCATTTTTTCCCCTGAAGGATTATACTCAGTTTTGCTGGGTAGGGGATTCTTGGTTGTAATCCTATTTCCTTTGCCCTCCAGAATATTATATTCCATGCCCTGTGGTCCCTTAATGTAGAAGCTGCTAAATCTTGTGTTATCCTCATTGTGTTTCCACAGTACTTGAATTGTTTTTTTCTATCTGCCTGTAATATTTTCTCCTTGACCTGGGAACTCTGGCATTTGGCTATAATATTCCTTGGAGTTTTCCTTTGGAGATCTCTTTCAGGAGGAGATCGGTGGATTCTTTCAATTTCAATTTCTATGTTGTCCTCTGCTTCTAAAATATCAGGGCAGTTTTCCTTGATAATTTCTTGAAAGTTGATGTATAGGCTCTTTTTTTTGATCATGGCTTTCAGATAGTTCAATAATTTTTAAATTAAATTAAATTAAAAATAAATTAAATTTACATTAATTTAAAATTTAAATTAAATTAAATTTAATTTAATTTAAATTTAAATTCTCTCTCCTGGATCTATTTTCCAGGTCTACTGTTTTTCCAATGAGATATTTCACATTGTTTTCTAATTTTTCATTCTTTTGGATTTGTTTTACAGTGTCTTGATTTTTCATAAAGTCAGTAGCTTCCAATTGCTTTATTCTAATTTTTAAGGAAGTATTTTCTTCAGTAAGCTTTTGGACTTCCTTTTCCATTTGGTCAATTTTGCTTTTTAATGCATTCTTCTCCTCATTGGCTTTATGGACCTCTTTTGCCATTTGGGTTAGGCTATTTTTTAAGGTGTTAGTTTCTTCAGTATTTTTTTTAGGTCTCCTTTAGCAAGCTGTTGACCTGTTTTTCATGATTTTCTTGCATCACTCTCCTTTCTCTTCCCAGTTTTTCCTCTACTTCTCTTACTTGCTTCTCAAAATTCTTTTTGAGCTCTTCAAAGGCTTGGGACTGATTCATATTTTTCTTGGAGGCTTTGGATATAAGAGCTTTGACTTTGTTGTCTTCTTCTTGTTGTATGTTTTGATCTTCTTTGTCACCAAAGTAAGATAATATAGTCTGACTCATTTTTGCACTGCTTCCTCATGATCCTGGCCAATTACTTGAGTTTTAAACTCTTTGTTAAGGTAAGAGTCTGCTTTCAATGTGGAAAATGTACTGTCCCAAGCTTTGGTGGTTTGTACAGCTGTTTTCAGAGATACTTCTAGGGACTTGCAAATTTTCAGTTCTTCCAAGGTGGTATGATAAGGGATGAGATGTTTCTTCTCCACTGCCACAACAAGCTCCACCACACCAGCACTCCTCCTCACCCCAGGACCCCTCCCTTTGAACTGTGACCCAGGTCCCAGTATGGGCAAAGCAAGAGATTCCTGCCTCAGCACTGGCAAAGAGATCTCTGCAATCCCCCTGTGATCAGCCACTCCATTCCCATTCAGTCTGTGGGCTGGAAACTCAGGAGGCAGCAGCCACCCTGGGGCCATGCTCGGGACTTGCTGCTGAGATCTATATTCTCTCTCACCACAGTAACAGATGTTTTCCACTGACCTTCCAAGTTGTCTTTGGCATTCATGGGTTAAGAAGTCTGAAAACCATCACAGTTGCCTGCAATTCAGTCCTCTGAGGCCTGCTCCAGGTTGAATGCATCCTGCACACCCAAGGCACACTGCACTCCTCTCCCAGCCTGGTGCAATATACCTTTTCCGATCAACCATTCAGGCTATCTTGGGCTGGAATTTGTTTCACTCTGTCTTTTTTTAGTTTCTGCTGCTTTAGAATTTGTTTAAAGCCATTTTTTTTTAGCTTAGAGCCATTTTTTCCCCAGGTATTTGGAGGGGTTTGGGGAAATGCTCAAGCAAGTCACTGCTTTTACTCTGCCATCTTGATTCCACCCTCCATTCTAATTTTTGAGGAAGTATTTTCTTCAGTAGGCTTTTGGACTTCCTTTTCCTTTTGGTCAATTTTGCTTTTTAGCACATTCTTCTCCTCATTGGCTTTTTGGACCTCTTTTGCCATTTGGGTTAGGCTATTTTTTAAGGTATTAGTTTCTTCAGTATTTTTTCTTTAGGTTTCCTTTAGCAAGCTGTTGATGGTTTTTCATGATTTTCTTGTATCACTCTCAGTTTTTGTTTTACTTCTCTTACTTGCTTCTCAAAATCTTTTTTGAGCTCTTCCATAATCTGGGACCAATTCATATTTTTCTTGTAGGCTTTGGATGTAGGAGCTTTGACTTTCTTGTCTTCTTCTGGTTGTATGCTTTGATCTTCTTGGTCACCAACATAAGATAATATAGTCTGACTCTTTTTGCAAGGTTTGCTCAAGATCCCAGCCAATTATTTGAGTTTTAATCTCTTTGTTAAGGTAGGAGTCTGCTTCTAGTGTGGACAATGTACTGTCCCAAGCTTTGGGGATTTTGTGCAACTGTTTTCAGAGATACTTCTAGGGACCTGTAAATTTTCAGTTCTTCCAAGTTGGTATGATAAGGAGTGAGGTGTTTATTCCTTTCTTGACCTGTGCTCTAGTGGATGAGTGACTACAAGCACTCTTTTCTGTCTTGGAACTGTGAGGAATATTTCCTCTCCACCACCACTATAAGCTCCACCATGCCAGCACTCCTCCTTGCTCCAGTATCACCACCCAGAGCTGTGACTCAGATCTAAGCCTGGGCAAAGCAAGAGAATCCTGCCTCAGCACCAGCAAAGAGATCCCTGCAATCCCCCTCTGATCAGCCACTTGATTTACACTCAGTCTGTGGGCTGGAAGCTCCAGAAGAAGCTGCTGCCCTGGGGCCACACAGGGACTGAGGCTGGGACCAAACTTCTCTCTCACTTTGGTCACAGACTGTGGTCGCTGATCTTCTAAGTTGTCTTTGATGTTTGTGGATTAAGAAGTCTGGAAACCACCACAGCTTCCTGTGATTCAGTCCTCTGAGGGCTGCTCTAGGTTTGCTGAAGCCTCTTTTGCCAGTGTGCCCACATTGAACTGGGTTCCTATTCCCACCTGGCATGATATACCTTTCTAATCAACCATCCAGGTTGTCTTGGGCTGAAAATTTGTTTCACTCTGTCTTTTTGTGGGTTCTGCTTCTTTAAAATTTGTTTAGAGCCATTTTTACAGGTATTTGGAGGGGTTTGAGGGAAAGCTCAAGCAAGCCACTGCTTTTACTCTACCATCTTGGCTATGCCCCCCCAACTTATTATTGATGGGCATTCCTTGGTAATTCCCCAAGTATCCACAATTGCTCATGTCTTCTATGCTGATAGTTTTCAAACTTAAAATCCAACAATTCTTCATAATTATCATAAGAGCCACTGAAGATAAACATTAACCGCATGAAATTGAAAAAAAAATCACTGATTAAAGGACATTTATCTAGACTTTTCTTTAGCTTCCATGTAATATTTAATGGTTTACCATACATTGTCACAACTGCCAAACATCATTCTAGATTCAACTGATAAACTGTATCCCTATGACACATATGTATTTAGGCATTGAACCTGTCATATTTTCTATCACAATCATATTTTAGAATACATTTAATTAATACAGGAGCAGCTACTCCCCATAATAAATAAACAATAAGCTACATGTGAATAGACAACTGAATGATTTAGCACCCAGCAATTAGCATTTAAATGTTTATGAAAATCAATATGAGATCGAACACAGAAAGCATTACCCTGGCATTACTATAGTCAGATGTTAAATTGTCAAAAACTAGATGATAAATTAAGAGAGTGTTATAAAAATTTGTGTTTGTTTCTAATAAACATGGTTATTAATTTGTAGAACACTTAAGTGGTTACTTAAGGTAATGTTCATAATCAAAACATGAAAACTTGAAAGGTTTGGAAGTAATTAGAATAAGTATACATCTATATATATGTATATATATGTAGTCAGAAGTTACAGCTTTAATTATTATTGTTATAAATATGATAAAAAGAAAATTCTGATGAGTTAATCAAAACTACTTCCTCCATGTAAATGCCTCCAGGAAACCTAGATCTGATGGCAGGAGCAATCCTGATTAATTATTCTCCTTGTCCAGTTATAATATAACATTCCTTATTAAGATGAATTACAGTAACTTTGCCTCTCTGAACCCTAATTTCTTATGAGAATAATAATAACCAAGATATCTAACTTACCAAGTTGTTTTGAAGAGCAGATGAAATAATGCATGAGAAGCACTTGGTGAATGTTCAAGCAACATGTAAATATCATCTTTTATTCATATTTTCTTTAAGTGATATGGAATTTGAAAAAATTGTGATGATTTTTTCCTTCCATAAATTTCTCCTTCTATTCTTTTTTTATGGTAAGCCTAGCAAAAGGATAGTCTATATTAAAAGATATAACTGGAGAATCAGTTTACGTAATCTCTTTCAAAGAGAAGCAGTGGGAGACAGGGCTAAAATGGTGGAATAAAGGCAGTGATTCTCCTGAGCTCTCCCCAAAACCCTCCAAATACCTTTAAACAAAATTACTCCAAAAATTCTAGAGGAGCAGAACCCACAAAAAGATGGAGTAAAACAATGTTCCAGCCCAGGGCAACTTGGAAGGTCTACAGGAAATATCTGTTGCATCAGAGTGAGAGAGGATCATAGTCCAACACAGGCTACTCCAGTACAAACTGGACCTCAGCAAACCAGGAGTAGGCCTCAGGATGACTGAGTCAGTGGCAGCAGTGACAGTTTCCAGATCTCTCAGCCCGAAGACACCAAACACAAAGACAGTTAACAGGAAAGGTCTGTCACAGCAAAGGTGAGAGTAGAACACAGTCCAGTGCAGGCCATGCCACTATAGCCCTAGCCCAAGCAAACCATGAGAAGACCTTGAATCAGCAGCACTGAATCATCAGCAGCAGTGGCTTCAGAAGCCTTCAGCCCACATATGATAAGAGGGACTAATAACTGGTCCAAAGAAGATTACAGGGGTCCCTTTGCTAGTAATGAGAAAAGACCCTGTTGCTTTGCCCATACTCAGATTATGTGGCAGTCTCAGGTCAAGGAGGAGCACTAGCACAATGGAGCATGTGGCCACAGTGGAGCAGGGATCCTCCTCAAAATTTTAGGGAAGAAAGGAGTGCTTGTGGTCACTCACAAGTAAAAACACAGGCCAAGAGAAGAGAAAACATCTCTCCTTATATCATATCGCCTTCAAAAACTGAAAACATACAGGTCCTTAAAAGTATTTCTGAAAACAGCTGCACAAAACCACTTGAAACTTGATACACTGTGTCCTCAATCCTGGAAGCAGGAGCAGAGCCCTACTTTAACAAAGGTTAAATGTCAAGTAATAAGCTGGAAAAATGAGCAAAAAAAAAAAAACACATAAAAAATTCTGGCCATAGAAAGTTACTATGGTGACAAGGAAGATCAAAACACAAATTCAGAAGATAACAAAGTCAAAGCTCCTATATCCAAAACCTCCAAGAAAAATAGGAATTGGTCTCAGGCCATGGAAGAGTTCAAAAAGGATTTTTAAAATCAAGTAAGAGAAATAGAGGAAAAATTGGGTAGAGAAATTATAGTGATGCAAGAAAATCATTTAGAAATAAGTCAACAGCTTGGTAAAGGAGACACAAAAAATAGTAAAGAAAATAACAACTTAAAAACTGTCTAGGTCAAATGTAAAAGAGGTCCAAAAAGGCAATGAGGAGAAGAATGCTTTAAAAAGCAGAATTGGCCAAGTGGAAAAAAAGATGTACAAAAATTCACTGAAGAAAAAAAAAACTCCTTAAAATGTAGAATAGGCCAAATGGAAAAGGAGATACAAAAACTCACTGAAGAAAATAATTCCTTAAAAATTAGAGTGGAGCAAATGGAAGCTAATGACTTTCTGAGAAATCAAGAGGCAATAAAACAAAACCAAATGAATGAAAAAAAATAGAAGACAATGTGAAATATTTCACTGGAAAAAACAACTGACCTGGAAAATAGATACAAGAGAGATAATTTAAGAATTATTGGACTATCTGAAAGCCATAACCAAAAATAAAGCCTAGACATCATCTTTCAAGAAATTATAAAGGAAAACTACCCTGATATTCTGTAAGTGGAATGTAAAATAGAAATTGTAAGAATCCACCAATAACCTCATGAAAGAGATCCCAAAATGAAAACTGCCAGGAGTATTATAGCCAAATTCCAGAGCTCCCAGGTTAAGGAGATAATATTGCAAGCAGTCAGAAAGAAAAAAATTCAAATGTCATGGAATCATAGTCAGGATAACACAAGATTTAGTGGTTTTTATATTAAAGGATCAGAAGACTTGGAATATGATATTCTGGAAGGCAAAGGAGCTAGGATTACAGCCAAGAATCCCCTACCCAGCAAAACTGAGTATAATCCTTCAGAGGAAAAAATGGACATTCAGTGAAATAAGGGACTTGCAAGCATTCTTGATGAAAAGACAAGAGCTGAGTAGAAAATTTGATTTTCAAATACAAGACTCAAAAGAAGCATAAGAAGTTAAACAAGAAAGGGAAATCATAAGGGACCTAATGAGGTTAAACTATTTATATTTCTCCATGGGAAAATGAAACTTGAATCTCATAAGAATTTGCTTATTATTAGGGCAGTTAGAAGGAATATATATATATATATATCTCAGAGGGCACAAGAATGAGTTGAATATGAAAGGATGATATCTAAAAAAATAAAATTAAGGGGTAAAAGAGGAATGTACTGAGAGAAAGGCAAAGGGAGAGGTAGAATGGGATAAATTATCTCATGGGAAAAAGGCAAGAAAAAACCTTTACAGTAGAGGGGAAACAAGGTTGGGGGAAACAAGATAGAAATCTATCTTACCTTACAAGAAAGTCAGAGGGGAAGGGGATAAGAGAAAAAAGGATTGATAGAAGGGAGGGCAG
The DNA here is from genome assembly GCF_900497805.2 of Vombatus ursinus. NCBI lineage: Eukaryota > Metazoa > Chordata > Mammalia > Diprotodontia > Vombatidae > Vombatus > Vombatus ursinus. The sequence continues at coordinate 42,981,801 of NW_020954599.1, read as the reverse complement.
ATTGTGGGAGTAGGTAGTCAGAAGCAAAACACCTTTGAGGAGGGACAGGGTGAAAGGAGAAAGAGAATAGAATAAATGGAGGAGGAGAATAGGATGGAGGGAAATAAAGTTAACAATAGTAATTTGTGAAAAAAAATTTGAAGCAAATTTCTCTGCTAAAGTCCTCATTTTCAAACATATAGAGAACTGAGTGAAATTTGTAACAAATGAGAGCCATTCCTCACTGATAAATGATCAAAAGATAAGAACAGCTTTCAGATGAAGTAATCAAAGCTATCTATGTGGCCATATGTTTTAATTCACTAGTGGAAAAATGCAAAATAAAATAATTCTGAGGTACTGCCTCAAATCTATTATATTAGCTAATAGGACAAAAAAGGAAAATGATAAATGTTGGAGGGGCTGTGGGAGAAGTGGAACATTAATGCACTCTTTGTGGAGTCATAACCTGATTCACCCATTCTGCAGAGTGATTTGGAACTATACCCAAAGGGTTATAAAACCATGCATACCCTTTGACATAGTGATACCAATACTAGGTCTGTGTCCCATAACAGATTAGAAAACAGCAAAAAGGAAAAGTTACTATATGCACAAAAATATTTATAGCACTTCTTTTGGTGGCAAAGAATAGGAAATTGAGTGGATACCCATCAATTGGGGATTGACTGAACAAATTGTGGTGATTATGATGGAATACTATTGTGTTATAAGAAATGATGAGCAGGATGCTCTCAGAAGAAAAAAAACTGGAAAGACTTTCATGAGCTGAAGCAAAATGAAATGTACCGTGTACAAAGTGACAGTAATATTGTAAGATATCAGCTGTCAATGACTTAGCTCTTCTCAGCAATGCAATGATCCAAGACAACTCTGAAGAATTTATGATGAAAAATGCTATCCATCCCCAGAGAAAGAACTGATGGTGTCTGAATACAGATTCAAGCATATTTTTTTTCTTTTATTTCCTTTATTTTTCTCTAGTTTTTTTTTTGCCTGTGTTTTCTTTTACAACATGACAATTATGGAAATGTTTTTTACACGTCTGTGAACTATATCTTATTGCTTGCCATCTCAATGAGGGAATGGGGAAGGAGGAAGGGAGAGAATTTGGAGCTCAGAGTTTTGAAAACAACTGTTAAAAAATATGTTTACATGTAACTGGGGAAAATAAAATACTAAATGAAAGAAAAATAAGCAACAAAGAGCAGTGCAGTCTAGTAAAGAGAGGGGCTGTCCTGAAGAGTCAGCAAATCTTGGGTTCAAATCCTGATGCTGTTCGTGTGACCTGAGGCAAGTCACTTAAAATACCAGTGCTCATGGGCAATTTTCTAAGAGTATCATGGCAGGTGAAAGATGAAATGACTGAAGAAACAAAAATTCGAGCTTCTGGGCATATCGATTTATTAAACAATGTATGCTAATTGCTCAACAAACTGGGATGAGGCCTCCTCAACTTCTTTGGCACTGCACACAGAATACAGGAGGAAACATTTTCATTCATATAAAAAACAATTAACCAAATAAGACCAATTAATTAAAAGAAAACAACTAACCAGGGTACAAAATTAGGCAATCTGATTATTAATTGGAGGAAAAATTATGGACTTTTCAAGTTGGAAGGGAGGAACCAACAATGTAGAATTACCTGAAATCAGAAAAAAGGTGTCACATTGCCCCCAAGTGTCTGTATTCAATCAAAGGAACATGTAAGTAATAATTGATTGAACAGTACAAAGCCAGTTTTCAGATAAGACATCTGGGTTGCTTGAGATTTATAATTGTGAGAAAACTCCTTATACCAGTCTTTGCATCTGACTGGGTTTTTGGTTAGTATAGCCTAGGTCCTTAGTTAAGGGTCTCTAAGTAGCCAGTAGAGGCAGTCCAGTTTCCCAGCCACTCAGGTCTAGGTTCAAGCAATTCAATAAGGTTTTCTCAACATTTCCATAACTGAATAAGGTTTTCTCACAAGACAGAAATTGGACTAAACCCATAATTGAATAGAAAGGGAACTGAGCTAACTCCAGAATTAGGTCATATGATGGAATCAGTATGATTCACTCAATTCTCAATACAGTTTTCTGTTTTAATTTCAGTATCAATGACAGAGAAAGGCAGTGTGATTTAGAGTGTGTTGAGAGCTGTCTTCAGAATCAGAAAGATCTGGATTCAAGTCATTCTTCCTATGAATACTACCTATGTGACTTGTTGCTGTTGGTGGTGGTGGTGGTCTTTTGTTCTTGAATAAAACCAATGATATCATGAGGGTAATGTCTTCACTTGCACATGAATTGGATTTAAGTGAGGCAGAGCTGTGCAAAGTCATCAGCCTCATCCTCTCCCTCAAAATCATCAAAGTCCAGTGGTAAGATAATAGTCAAAACTAAACTTAGCTCATCACCACATTTTGAAAAATTTACAAATTTCAGAGTAATTACTGGATTTCCCTGCACTGATGAAATCATAGGTATAGACAGAAAAAGGGGAGGGGTAGTAATTGCAGACAAGCGGATGATTTGTATAAGCAGAGGGAATTTCCACACTGAGAATTTCCCACATTAATAAAATCACAAGTCCAGCAACATCCTCTTCCTCACTACCTCCCCAATCCCCTAAGCATTTCATACAAGCCATTCATAACACAAGCAAAGAGCTATCAAAGGCTGTAATTTTATTTATGGCAGAAAAATAAGAAGAGAAACAGGAAAGAGAGCAGAAAGTAGTAACCAGACAATGAGAAAAATAAAATGTATCTTAGTTTGTATACATTTTTTCTGTCCAAATTATTTATGTGTTTGTTTTTGAATTGAGGAGTGATTTCTAAAATGATAAAGGAAACATGTCATTATATGTGTGATGTATATATACATATGGGTATGTGCATTTGTATTTGGATATTTATATATGTGTATAGGTAACTATAATAAGAGCTAGTATTTATAAAATGCTTTAGCTTTTCTTTTTTTTAGGCAATTGGGGTTATGACTTGCCCAGGGTCACACAGCTAGTAAGTGTCAAGTGTTTGGTCTGAGGCTGGATTTGAACTCAGGTACTCCTGACTTCAGTGCTGGTGCTCTATTCACTGCGCCACCTAGCTGCCCCCATACTTTAAATTTTACAAAGCACTTTATACATATCTGATAGCGATTTTCACAATAACACTGGGAAGTGGGTGCTATGATTATCACTTACAGATGAAGAAGCTGAAACTGACAGAGGTTAACTCACTTGCACATAGTCACACAGCAAGTGTCTGAGGCTGGATTTGAACTCAGATTTTCTTAATTCCATATCCAACACTCTATCCATTGTGCCATCTTAACTTGATTATCAGATAATAAATATAAGTATAAAATTTGAGTCTAGCTACATTTTAGTCAATAGGAAAATTAAGCTATGATTTTCATCAAGTTGAAAATGTAGTCTTACTGATTCTCTATAGCATGGGCTATTACCCATGGTAAACTTCCTTGCGCAATCTACTTCAAAATCCAAATGAGGAGGTACAAACCCACATATGTTGTGAGATTCAAATGAGAAAATGAGTTTAAAGCACTTTGCAAACTTTAAAACACTTTATAAATAATGCCTATCATCATCATCATTATCATCATCAATAACATTTATTTCCATTCACCAGGCCTTTAATCTGATGATAACTTCATTCCCTGATCATTTTATTACTCTCCTGCTGAGCTCAAGCAAAGTTTATAACTATTCTGGAGTGAGCTGGTAAAATGTTTAACAACCTGACCCTAGTTGGGGTGGATGTATGAACACACACTTTCAATTTTCATCTGTATTATTAACACTTTCTTAAGTCTAGATATAATAAATTAAGCCCTGATTAGCTAGTAAATATGCAAATTTAAGAGACTTAAGTCAAGGGTGCCTTGACAAAAGCCTTGCTAAGCAATCATTGATCTCAATATTTTTCTTCTTAGCCAACTATCATAGATATAAAATAATAAATCAGACATAGAGCACATAAGAACACTTGCAATGAGTAAACTAGACTTACAAAAATGAATTAAAACAAAACTATGTAAAAACTCACTTTGTTTTCTGTAGTGAAAAAAAATCAACAGAGTAGGAATTAGTATATGATTATCTAAGATTGACCAGAATATGAGTCCAGGAGGATTATTTTCTTGGGAATTTCTCTATATAAACAAAATATATCATCATTAATGCTCATCATTCTGCTGGCTGAGTTGCTGGAGTGGAGTCAGACAAATGGAACCAATACAAGAAGGTGTCAAGGTTGCAATTCTGTAAAAACTTCAATATTCTTATGTAATTTTAGGTGAATACATCATATTAAAATTTTATCTCCTTCATTTATCTTTACCCTGCCTCTTACCACACTACCATTTTTCTTCCATTATCTAGAACTGCCAACTGAAGTATTCTACTTTAACTCAAGTCAGCTTCTTGGTAAGATCATTTGCCAACTCTCAGATGATTACCATCGAATGCATTCCAACCTGACCCAATGAGTCTGAGCAGTAAGGAGAAGTTAACCTCCAAAATATTTAGGGTCAAAAAATAGATACAGAATCTTTAAAAACAGTTTGATTATTGTTGAAAACATTATGATTGGAAAACAAATAACAAAGGGCTAAATAAAAGGTAATTATAAAGTTATAAAGTCAAAGGTAATAAAAGTCATTGTTTGGCTACTTTGATCAGATTTATGAAAAATAGGGTTCAGAGAGATATCAGATAGCAATAACATTTCCTTTTATCCAGGGAGACAATGCCACTTTCTTAGCAACCAAAGTATGTATGCCTTGTGTGAAGTCAGAGTTCATCAGATCAAATGTCTTAAAATCCTAGACCTCATGTAATAGCAAAAGAATAAAAGAGCTCCACTTGATTTTTTGACTGGAAGGAAAGAAAAATAAACAGCCTTTGGGATTTCACATTAGTTTGTATTCAGGAAAAAAAAAGTATGAACTCAAATTGCATTAGAGTGAAACCATAATCTGTACCTATTTTATTTCCAAAGCAAAAACAAAAAAAAATCTACATCTTTTGTCCAAAGTTTCCTAATCATTCACAAGTTGTTTTATTATTCCTATTTCCAGAACTAGCTATCAAAATACAGAAATTGCATTTTCTTCCTACAGTACAATATAGAGTTTTCTAAAACACATTACTTTAGCTGTATTGTTTTTTCCTACCAACATATGAAAAATTTCAAAGTGAAAAACACAAGAAGCTTTGAAAAATGCATATAAATATCTCCAAATAATTCAGTGCCATTTTTTTCTTTTTGTTGTTGCCACAGATAGGTAAAGAGGCATCATGGCAAAGTAGGTAGAAGACCTGCCTTAAAGTCAGGATGACCTAGTCCTCACGTATACTAGCTGTGTGACTATGAGCTAGTCAATTAATATTTCAGGCAATCCAGAAACTTCCTAAGACAATATTTAGATAAATTGCTATCTTCATTCATTAAGGACTTTTCAATGCTGAGAGTTCCCTAAACTCATTCAATCACAATTCCAGCCCATCCTTCCCAGTCCCAAATAACAGATGCATACACATATGACATTTTGAATTCTGAGACTGATTGACCTTACTGTGAATAATTTATTTTGTGTAATATCCATGGTATAATTCTATATGGGAGAGACAACAATGTCCAATTTGAAGATTATTATGTATTTTTCTTACCCTGGTCTGGCAGTATGTGTGTGTGTGTGTGTGTGTGTGTGTTTAAAGCTTAAGGAGACACATTTGTACTTACCTTATAGCAAAAGGCAGCCTAATTACTACTGAAGGCTCAATGAGAAAGTTTTTTTGTTGTTCTTTTTTTTTTAGACTGTATATTATTAGTGGCATGGCAGCATAGAACAGTGGAATGAGCCCAGAATTTGGAACATGAACAAGTCATGAGTTTAAGTTTAACATTTCCTAGTTATGTAATCATAGACAAGTCATTTAAACTCTACCAGCCTTAGTTTCTGTATCTATAAAATTGGAATTATATTTGCTTTGTATACCTCACAGTATGATTGTGAAGAAAACATTTTTAAACCACAAATACATGGAGATATTTAAATGCATTTTCAAAGCTCCTAACATTTTCCATTTCAAAGTTCTCCATGTGTTATTGAAAAAAAGAAATAAACAAAATAGCTAATGTGTTTCAGAAACCTCTATATTACTGTAATGGTATTTGTTATGTGAAATTTGTATTCAGTCAAAGGGCCAAATTTGGTTCCCCACTCCTACTACATAGAAAAATAGTATTTCTATGTTCAATAGCTAGATTTTGAACTTTATATGCATATGTGTGTACCTAGATGTGTGTAAGGATATATGTGTATATAAATACAAATATATAAATAAACATATATGTTTAAATTCATGGTTATATTTGAGTTGTTACAATGTAGCTACGGATTCACTAGACTATTTCTGGTCATTTACCTAAAATGAATATTAGTGCTTCAAAATGGGTTCCATTCTAAAGGGCCTTATTTCATATATAACTGCCGATATAAGATTAATGGTCCCAAACTTTGTGTGTATAATAATCTCTGCACTGAGTGCTGGAAAGTAATTTATAAAACAAAATTTTTTTCTTGATTACAGATAAGACTTTTATTCTATTCTGAGATATTAAATACTTCTAGCATGACATTGATTTTGAAAGGTGCACGCATATAGTATAAGAAATATGTCCTTTAGTTTGTGATAGAGCGTTCAAAAATTCATATTTTCATAGACTGCTTCTTACTCAAACTTTAGCCACTTAGTTCCTATAATTCCAGCGTACATATAAGACCAATTGTCCTTCTCATTAAAAGAATATTCTATTCTTAAACTGACTCAAGACCTAGCAATTACTGATAGAGGAAACCTATCTAATTGTCTGAAAGCATTTTTTCCTGACTTAGTTGGGCTAATTATTTCCAAATTTGTGAATCCTTAAGAGCAAATGATACCAAAGGATGGTTTATTTTAAGAATGCTTGCAGGATTTTGGAGTTACCTACCAAAACAAACCCAGGAACTATATGAACACAATTACTAAACATTTTTCACAAAAATAAAGTCAGATCTAAATAATTGGAAAATATCAGTTGCCCATGGGTAGGCCAAGCTAATATAATAAAAATGACAATTCTACCTAAGCTAATTTACTCATTCAGTGCCATACCAATCAAACTATCAAAATTATTTTACAGAGCTAGAAAAAATAATAATAAGATTCATTTGGAATAACAAAAGGTCCAGAATAACAAGGGAACTAATGAAAAGAGATGCAGGGAAAGGTGGCCTAGCCATACTATACCTAAAATTGTATTGTAAAGCAGCAGTCATCAAAATGACTTGCTACTGCCTAAGAAATAGAGTAGAGGATCAGTGGAATAGGTTAGTTATGAAAGACCCAGTAGTCAATGACTATAGTAATCTACTATTTGATAAACCCAAAGAACCTAACTTCTGGGATAAAAACTCACTATTTGACAAAAACTGCTGGGAAAACTGGAAAAAAGTACGGCAAAAACTAGGCATAGGCCAAAATCTCACACCATATAACAAAATAAACTCAAAATGGGCTCATGATTTAGATATAAATCTGATACTATAAGCAAGCTGGGAGAGCAAGGAATAGTTTACCTGTCAGATTTCTGGAGAACAGAAGAATTCATGACCAAACAGAAGAGAGAGAACATTATGAAATGCAAAATGGATGATTTTGATTACATTAAATTGAGAAGTTTTTGCACAAACAAAGCCAATGCAACCAAGATTAGGAGGGAAGTATAAAACTGGGAAAGAATTTTTACAACCAGTGTCTCTGATGAGGGCCTCATTTCTAAAATATATAGAGAACAAAGTCAAATTTATAAGAATACAAGTCATTCCCCAATCGATAAATGGTCAAAGGATATTAACAGGAAGTTCGCAGATGAAGAAATTAAAGCCATCTATAGTCAAATGAAAAAATGCTCACTATTGATTAGACAAATACAAATCAAAAAAATTCTGAGGTACCACATCACGCCTATCATATTGGCAAAGATGACAAAACAGGAAAATGATAAATGTTGGAGAAGATGTGGAAAAATTGGGACACTAATGCATTGTTGGTGGAGTTGTGAAATGATCCAACCTTTTTGGAGAGCAATTTGGAACTATGTCCAAAGGGCTATATAAACGTGCATACCATTTGTCCCAGCAATAACACTTCTAGAGCTGTATCCCAAAGAGATCATACAAATGGGAAAAGGACCTACATATTTATATTTATTCATAGCAGCTTTTTTTGTGGTGGCAAAGAATTGGGAATTGAGAGGATGCCTATCAATTGGGGAATGACTGAACAAGTTTTGGTATATGAATGTAATGGAATACTATTGTTCTATAAGAAATGATGAGCAGGCAGACTTCAGAAAAACCTGGAAAGACTTACATGGACTGATGCTGAGTGAAGTGAGCAGAACCAGGAGGACACAGTACACAGTAACAGCCATGTTGTGTGATGACTAACTTTGATACACTTAGCCCTTCTTAGCACTGCAAGGATCTAAGATATCTCCAAAAATCTCAGGATGGAAAATACTATCCACATCCAAAGAAGAACTATGGTGTTTGAATACAGATAGAAGCATACTATTTGTTCTTTTATTTTTTGTTTGTTTGGTGTTGTGTCCTCTTTCTTGTGGTTATTTTTATTGGTTCTAATTCTTCTTTACAATATGACTAATGTGAAAATATGTTTAATAGGAATGTATATGTAGCCTATATCTGATTTGCGCCATCTTGGGGAGGGAGGTGGGGAGGGAAGAAAAGAAATTTGAAACTCGGTAGTTTATGGAAGTGATTGTCAATAAATTAAAATAAATTAATAAAAAAGAAAAATATATAAAATAAGAATGCTTGTAGGAAAAGGAAACATGGCAAATGCTATCTATGCACAGCTATTAAAAAATAATTGCATTATTGTTTCATTGGATTAATAAAATTTATATTATTTTTCTGAGGTTTTTGAAGTTCAAAGGAAGTTAACAGATTCATAAAACTCTAAATTGATTTAAATTTCAGTGATGATATTCTATTGTAATATCATACCTTTATCTTGAGAATTTCTTTTTTTATTTTTGATGGGATATGTGAAATTTTTACTCATCTTTTTAAGTAATTCAGATAATAACACAAAGTATTTCAGTGCAAAAACATTAAGGCTACAAAGACTTTATATGTTATTCTCAATAAAACTGGGGCTATTTTAAAAGATTAAAACAAACTTATAGTCATACATTTTTGGAGATCATCTACAGTATTGAGATAATGATATTTTGGAATGCAATGAGTAACTAGACAAAAACATATTCTCTTTACACATGGTCTTTATAAAAAATTGCCTGCTATCAAAGAAGCAGCCTTCCTAAATGCATGAAGTTTCATATCTACAAGACTGACCGCTGTGATAAAATCTGGTGATATCTTTCCAACTTACGAAACAGACTAAACAGATAAAATTGCAAATTATTTTTTAAATGTCCTTAGTCCATATGACTCCATTTCTGTTTCTGTTGTTGTTCTTAAAGAGGGCTAACGACATCACAAGGTTGATGTCTTGACTTGCATGTGAATTGGATACTAGTGGGAGAGACCTGTGCAGTCAGCAGCATGACTCTCACTTTTGGAGTCACCAAAGTCCAGCAGGAAGACAAAGTCAGGACTATTGGTGATGGTTTCAGTGACTGACTCTGGCATCTTCAATGTCTAACCAAGCTCTAAGCATTCCACAGGATCTTCTTCAGCTGCTTTCACGGCTTTTGGAACAAATGTTCTCATCCACCCATTCCTCCAGGGAAAGTCTTCACAAGCTTGAGGTACACTCCCTGCTAACTCATCAAAGGGTTTGAGACCCCAAAGTTGCCCTCAAGCTGGTTTAGCCAATATGCCCAAAAGGTATGCCAGCATGTGGTCACTGTTGATGCTACAGTTTCTTGGACAAACAAGTGAGAGTTGGGTGAATCAGGGGACATCAAAGATGGAAAGCTGCCCTGAAAAGGGCTCAGCAGTCCTCACATCAGAGGTATTAGTCTTCCCTGACCACACCCTATACTTGTAGTACATGATTGTGATGGAACAGTAATGTGCTATAGGAAAAGATGAGCAAAAGAATTTCAGGAAAAAAAACCTGGGAAGATTTACATGAAGTTATGCAAAATGATATGAACAAAGCCAGAACATTGTACACAGTAAGAGCAATATTTTGAGGATGATCACCTATTAAAAACTTAGCTTCTCTGATCAAGACAATGATCCAAGACAGTTCCAAAGGACCCAAGATGAAAAATGCTATCAACCTCCAGAGAGAGAATTGACGAACTCTGAATGTATATTGGAGGATACTTTTTAAAAAACCATCTTTATTTTTATTGTTTAACTTTGTTTATGTATTCTTTTGCAAAGTGGCTAATGTGGAAATATATTTTGCAGGACTTCATAAGTATAATCAATATCAAATTGCTTGCCTTCTTAAGGAGGAGGGAGGGACAGGAGGAAGGGAGAGAATTTGGAACATAAAATTTTAAAACGTGAATGTTAATTTTTTTAACTTGTAATTGAGAAATGTTTAGTGAAATAAAAAAAATTTAATTTTTTTTAAAAAATCATATAGGGGCAGGAAAACAGATTATATTGCATTTGGAAAACTTCATAGCCTTTGGACTGATACCAGGCTGCCTACTGCCACAAAAGCATTTCATACAATCTCCAATATCCTTCAAGAGAAGCTTTGTGTCTGCAAATGGCACAGTGCCTGGAACACAGGTATCTTGTAAATAACTGATTAAAATAATAGAACCCTCTGATATTGATAAAATATTTAAATGATAAGTAACCCTAATATCCATTGGTTGGATATTCAATAAGAGTAATTATGGGGCACAATTTGTGCACAAATTCTGGCATAAAGGGAGCATATATGATTGGAAAAGGATATGTGCAAGTTATACATCTTGAAATATGAAAGATTAGTAGATGGATAAGTGAAATGTTGTCCTAGTATCTATGAAACATTGAAGAAACTAGTGATAAGTCCTCTCTGAAGAAATCACAGAAATATGAATGAGATCTCACAAAATATGTTGTTTTGGAAGTGCTGTAATACACTGGTGTAGGGAGCACCACACTAATAACATCTTAGATACACTGAAATACCAAAGTCTTCAGGAAAATGATATATTTTATCTAACTGTAGAAAGAGTTTAGTCCACAAGACAACTTCAAGTCTCTGTAAGAAATAATAGAGAAATATAGTATTGGTGTTTTGAAATTATAAGGTTTGGCATGGGTAATTGACATTTTTAAGGGCTTCTCTTAATATCCATTATCCAGATTGTCAGTTTATAACTGGAAAACATTCATGATTCATTAAAAATGGGAAATTTTTTTTTGCTTAACCCTCCCAACTTCAATACTAACAAGATTACAAAACAAATATATCTGTTTCTAAAGCTACAAAGGCATGTTTAGGTAATTAGCAGTAATGATCACCTTTCACATTTCATTGCTTTTAACTTTCCAAAGGCCTCAGAAAATTATCATATTGCTTATTTGACATTGAAAACATGGCTCAAGTACATTTTAATGTTAGTCATTTTCAAGAGAGCAAATCCATATTGGACTTTTATATGGATTGAGACAATTGTAATATGTGGAACAGATTTGCTTTAACTGGAATTCAGATACAAAGAAGGAAAGAAACAAGCATTTATTAAGCACTGTGTTACAGGCACTGTGCCAACAGCTTTACAAATATTATTTCATTTGATCTTCACAACAATGATCATTTATACTATTTTATCCCCATTTTACAATTAAGGAAACTGAGGCAAACAGATTTTTTTTTTAAGTAATTTTTCCAGTGTCAAACAACTCAGTGTCTGAGGTGAAATTTGAATTCAGGTCTTCCCAATCCCCAGCTTAGCACTCTAACCATTTCAGAATTTCACCACCTCTTAGACTCACAAAAGAACTAAAGGTAAGGTTTACATTTAATCAAACAAGAGTAAAGAAAACTAATTTGGGGATAATTGAGCAATAAAAAGTGGAAGAGTTGCATTTCAATTAGATGATAGGCCCCTTGAGGAGAGGCACTCTTTTGCCTCTTTTTGTATTTCTAGCACTTAGTACAGTGGCTGGCATACAGTAGGTACTTAATAAATGCTTATTGATGAACTGACTGAACTTTGACTGCATTCCATTTCCCAGGAAAGAGAATAGTGATCAATTATATAGAGATTTGACTTTCCTTACCTATACATGATTGTTATTTCTTGCACCCCAAAGACCAGACAATAATGCCCAACCATCTGTCATGTATATTACAACTCAAACATTCTAGGATTACAACATTTTTCTTCATATAAATGTATATTTAAGTCCACAGAACCACAACAACCAAGGTTATGTGAATTTGGTTTCTTTTTGAATTTGCAAACTGCTTTAAACTAAGTGTGCTCAGATTGATTTGGATTCAAAAATGCTAAATAAGTTCTTCTGGGTGTTTTACCCAAAGGGAAAACAAACAAGACACTCTCTTTTTCATGCTTAAATTTATTTTTAATATCCATTTTTAAACATTTTGAATTCCAAATCCCCTCCCTCCCACCTACTTCTCCCCCACTCATTGAAAAGGCAAGCAATATGATATCAATCATACATGAGAAGTTATGCAAAACATACTTCCATATTTGCTGTTGCAAAAAAAATAAAAAAGAAACATAAAGTTTAAAAAATATATTCAATCAGCACTCAGAATTCCTCAGATCTCAATCTCTCTCTCTCTCTCTCTCTCTCTCTCTCTCTCTCTCTCTCTCTCTAGTATTTTTTCATCATGGGTCACTTTGAATTGTCTTGAGTCATCATTTTGATCAGAGTAGCTAAGTCTTTTATAGTAGACCATCATTATAATGTTGTTGTTACTGTGCATAATGTTCTGATTCTACTCATTTCACTTTGCATCAGTTCACATAAGCTTTTCTAGGTTTTTTCTGAAACTATCTGGTTCATCATTTTATAGCATACTTATATTCCTTCACAGTCATATGTCACAACTTTTTCAGCCATTTGCCAAATGACGGGCTTGACCTTGATGTCCAATTCTTTGCCACCACAAAAAAGCTGCTACAAATATTTTTGTACAGATATGTCCTCTTCCCTTTTCAAAGAACACATTCTCAAAAAAATCAATCATGTTTCTGATACATAAAGGTTAGATATTGAAAGACACTTATCGATTGATTGATAAAAGCAAACTCCAGTGGCTTCCCCTTGCTTCTGGGATAAAACATAAACTCCTTTGAATAGCTTCTAAGACCTTCCTAAAATAGGCTGGAACCTTTTTTCCTGCCTCATTGGGCAGTACTTCACTTTGACACTCTGTTATCTAGCCAATCTGATTGGAACTTCCTGTGTCTGCTGTTTCTGCTGTTTCTGCTGTTTCTGCTGTTTCTGCTGTTTCTGATACAAATACTCCCCCTCATCTCTAGATATTTGTACTGGAAAATCCCAATTCTTAGAATTTAATACCTCTTCATCTTCACTTCAAAGAATCCCTCTCTTCCTTCAAAATGCATCTGAAGTATCACCTTTTACATGAAGACTTTATTGATTCCCCCAAATTGCTAGTGACCACTTTCTCTCCCCCATTACTTCATACTTAACTATTTTGTTTTTTATTCACTTTGCTTTTGTTTTGGTTATATTTCTATATGTACTTATCATCTCCCTCCTCTGTCCCCTTCCTTTTGAATGTGAGATCTCTGAGAGCATGGATTCTTTCATTCTTTGTATTTGTATCTTCAGGGCTTAACACTGTGCCTGGCAAAAAGTAGGTGTTTAATGAATGTATGTTGATTGATTAGTGTGAATTAGAAAGAACCTGAGACATAATCTAATCCTATATACTTATTATACAAGTGAGGGAACTGAGACCAAAAGGAATATAATAATTTGCTGAAGGTCACAAAGATTGAAAGTAATAGTACCAGTTTGATCCCAATTCTTCTGATCCTAAATCTTTTGCTATGTGTTGAAGGAAATAATTTCCTGATAATATGTGTGTATGTGTGTGTGTACACAAATATATATGTATATATATTATATATATAAAATAAACACATGTATTAATGCACATTCTGTTACTGCTATGAGGGATAGTTTCAAAACTTATAGTTTTTTTCATCCTACTTTCCAAATATTAAATATATACATGCTTTTTCCTTATTTCTTGCTGAAAAGAACTGGCATCAAATGAGAATAACCACACTTCTGATCTTCATTGTAATCAAAGATATCAAGTGCAAGTGAATATAGAATTGTGATATATCTCATGGATGGATGTGCTTTCTCCCGCTATAATGGGAATAAGTTAGAAACATTGCCAGTAAGATCAGGGATGAAACAGGAATGTCCAATATCATCCCTGTTATTCAATATTGTAGTAGAAATGTTAGCTTTAGCAACGAGAAAAAAAAAGAAATTGAAGGAATAAGAATAAGAAAGGGAGGAGGCAAAGAGCAAATAAATCTATTACTCTTGGCAGTTGAAATAATGGTATACTTAGAGAATCCTAGAGAATCAACTAAAAAATTCCTTGAAATAATTAACAATGATAGCAAAGTTGCAGGATATAAAGTATATCATCATCACTATTTCTTTATATTACTTACAAAAACCAGCAGCAAGAGATAGAAAGAGAAATTCCACTTGAAGTAACTGAAGAGGTCAAGGAGAAAATATTGCAAGCAGACAGAAAGAAACAATTCAAATACTGTGGGAACACAATCAGAATAACAGAAGATTTAGCAGCGTCTACATTGAGGGATCAGAGGGCTTGGAATATGATATTCCAGAAGTCAAAGGAGCTAAGATTAAAACCAAAAATCACCCAGCAAAACTGAGTGTAACCCTTCAGGGAGAAAAATGGATTTTCAGTGAAATAGATGACTGTCAAGCATTGTTGGTGAAAAGACCAGAGCTGAACAGACAATTTGACTTTCAACTATAAGACTCAAGAGAAGCATGAAAAGATAAACAGGAAAGAGAAATCATAAGAGACTTACTAAAGTTGAACTGTTTTCATTCCTACATTGAAAGATGATATTTGTAATTTATGAGACCTTTCTCAGTATTAGGATAGTTGAGGGGAATATATATACATGGAGGGAACAGGGTGAGTTGAACATGAAGGAATCACATCTAAAAAATAAAATTAAGGGGTGAGAGATAATTGTATAGAAGGAAGTAGAAAGGAAGAGGTAGAATGGGGTAAATTATCTCACATAAAAGAGAGAAGAGGAGGGAGGTGAGAGGGAATGAGCAAGTCTTACTCTCATTGGATTTGGCTTAAGGAGGAATTACATACACACTCAGTTGCATATGGAAATCTATTTTGCCCTACAGGAAAATAGGGAGAAAGGGGATAAGAGAGGGGAGATGAGAGAAGAGATGGCAGATTGGGGGAGGAGGTAATCAGAAGCAAACTCTTTTGAGGATGGACAGGCTCAAAGCAGAGATTAGAATAAATGGGGGGTGGGATAGGATGAAGGGAAATAGTATTTCACAACATGGCTATCATGGAAGTGTTTTGCATGACTACACATGTATAATCTGTATCAAGTTGTTTGCCTTCTCAAAGAGGGTGGGTGGGCGGGGAGGAAGGGAGAGAATTTGGAACTCAAAGTTTTAAAAACAAATGTTGTTTTTACATGCAACTGGGAAATAAGAAATATAGGCAATGGGGTATAGAAATCTATCCCTCCCTACAGGCAAATAGAAAGGAGAGGGGATAAGAGAAGGGGGGGGTGATAGAAGGGAGGGCAGATCAGGGGAAGGGGTATTTAGAATGCATACCATCTTGGGGCAGATGGAGGGGAGAGATGGGGAGAAAATTTGGAACTTGAAATCTTGTGGAAGTGAATGTTGAATACTAAAAATAAATTAAATTATAAAAAATAAAAATATTAAAAAAATAAAAATAAAGTAACTGAAGACAACATAAAATATTTTGGAGTCTACCTGCCAAGACAAACCCAAGAACTCACAAAACACTTTTCACACAAATAAAGTCAAATCTAAATAATTTGAAAAAAAAGTTGCTCGTGAGTAGGCCGAGCTAATATGATAAAAATGACAATTCTACCTAAATTAATTTACCTATTCAGTGCCATAACAATCAAACTAACAAAAATTTTTATAAAGCTAGAAAAAATAATAAATAATTCATCTGGAAGAAGAAACAGACCAGAATATCAAGGGAATTAATGAAAAGAAATGCAAGGCAAGGTGGTCTAGCCATACCATTCCTAAAACTGTATTAAAAAACAACAATCATCAAAATGACTTGCTACTGCCTAAGAAATAGAGTGGTGGATCAGTGGAATAGGTTAGGTACACAAGACACAGTAGTCAGTGACTATAGTAATCTACTATTTGATCCATGCAAAGAGTACTGCTTCTGGGATAAGAACTTACTATTTGACAAAAACTGCTGGGAAAAATGGAAAATAGTATGATAGAAACTAGGTATAGACCAACATCTTATACCATATACCAATATAAGGTCAAAACGTATACATAGTTTAGACATAAAAGGTGATACTATAAGCAAATTAAGAATAGTTTAACTGTCACATCTATGGAGAAGGGAGGAATTTGTGACCAAACGAGATAGAGAACATTATGAAATGCAAAATGCATAATTTTGATTACATTAAAGTAAGACTTTTTTTTTCACAAACACAATACAACCAAGATTAGAAGGGAAGCAGAAAGCTGGAAAAAAAATTTTTCAACCAGCATCTCTGATACAGGCCTCATTTCTAAAGCATATAGAAAATGGAGTTAAAGATATAAGAATAAGTCATTCCCCAATTCATAAATGGCCAGAGGATATGAATATGTAGTTTTCATATGAAGAAAATAAAGCTGTCTATAGTCATCTGAAAAAAATGCTCTAAATCACTATTGATTAGAGAAATGAAAATTACAACAACTCTGAGGTACCACCTCACTCCTATGAAATTGGCCAACATGACAAAACAGGAAAATGATAAACGTTGGAGAATATATGGGAAAATTGGAACACTAATGCGTATTGTTGGAGTTATGAACTGATCCACCCATTCTGGAGAGGAATTTGGAACTAAGCCCTAAGTGCAACCAAACCCTGCATACCTCTAGCAATACCACTACTTGGTCTATACCCCAAAGAGATCATAAAAAAGGGAAAAGGACCCACATATACAAACATACTTATAGCAGCTCTTTTCATGGTAGCAAAGAATTAAAAATTGAGGGGATGCTCATCAATTAGGGAATGACTGAACAAGCTGTATTATATAAATATAATAGAATACTATTATTCCATTAGAAATGATGACCAGGCAGATTTCAGAAAGACCTGGAAATACTCACATGAACTGATGCTGAATATAGTGAGCAGAACCTGGAAAACATTTTACACGGTAACAGCTACATTATGAGATGACCAACTTTGATAGACTCATCTCTTCTCAGCAATACAATGATCTATGACACTTCCAAAATACTCCTAATGGAAAATATTAGGCACATCCAGAAAAAGAACTATGGAGTCTGAAAGCAGATCAAAGCATACTCTCCTTTTTTCTTTCTTGTGGATTTACCTTCTTGTGGATGTAATCCTCTTTCACAACACGATTAATGCAGAACTATGTTTAATATGATTATACACATATAGCCTATATCAGATTGGGGGTGAGGAGAGGGGGGGAAATTCAGAACTCAAAATCTTATAAAAGTGAATATTGAAAAACAGAAATAAATAAATTTAATATAATAAAGCTAGAAAGGTTAAAAAAAAGAAAATCATAAAATTGAGGAGGAATCATGTATTCAAGGTAACTCACAACTCTGGATTACAGGCCTTCCTTTTATTGGTCCATTTAGGAACATCTTCCCTTCACTAAAGCAATTCTATGCTATTTGTTTGCTTGTTGATCCTGACCATTCTGCAGCTGGGTAAATCCTCTTATCATCTATGCTCCAATGTAGTGCTCACAAACTCCTTCACCTTATAATCACCCTTAGGGTACTTACAAAGTGTGGCCTCACTTCCCTTTAAGCCAAAGTGCTATCAGGCTGGATATCTCCGGCTGATAACAATTATTTTGTTGTTATATGTGAGTTGTTTCAGTCATGTTCCACTTTTCATGAACCCTTTTGGGGTTTTCTTGGCAAGGATATGCTGGAGTGGTTTGCCATTTCTTTCTCCAGCTTATTTTACAGGCAAAGAACTAAGGCATTTGTTAAGAGACTTGCCCAATGTAGTAAATGTCCGCAGCGGCATTCAAACTTGTGAAAATGAGCCTTCCTGATTCCCAGCCCCATACTCTGAATAGAGACACCAAGCTGCCCCATCCCCTATCATCCCCAAAAAATAAAGAACAACACAAGTTATTGTTCAGTCATTTCAATTATATCTGACTGAAATCCCCCCAGTCAATAATTCTTTCCCTTGGATACTATGTTGTACAATCAGAAAAAAGCTTACAAACTTCTCAAGTTGACTCTCTGGACAAGGTAAACCAAATTAGTCAGTTCTTTCTAAACAGAAAAAAAATGACTGTAATACCTTCTTCTCTTTCTGCTTTTCCTTTTCTAAATAGATGGAATAGAAAAAGGAAACGTGCATTTACGAGAAGCTTCCTCTCTCTTATTGTTCTGAAGGATAATAGTTAAAATTGCAGTCTTCAGTAAGCCAATCAAGAATCATGTTTCTGAAGCCTTCTATTAGCTGCTTCCATCGTAGGACTCTTCAAACTGCTCCAAAAAACTGTTGTTTCTTCAATCTTTACTTCACAAATTTTTCACTCTTCTGCCTCAGATTACTGCCTCCTATTTCTGCTATCACCCAATATCTTTTAATGACTTAATTTTCTGTAAGTTAACTAACCTTTCACTTAAAATGTAACAAGTCATTGCATTTCTCTTATGAAGGCTAAAGTCCTTTTTAAGTCATGCATCAGTGTCCAAATGTTAATTTCTCATAGTTTAGAAAAGGTTGACCTCTTTAAGCAGTTATATGCAAAAGAGCTTTATGACCATAATTCTCAGAAAACTGAAGTTCAAAACAAAATTCTTCCAACTTTCTTTGAAACTATTTCTTTTTACAATTATTTTTCAAGTTTTTATTAAATAAAAATTCTTTCTGTGTCACTGTAAACCATCAATGTGTTTACATATTAGCATAGTATCATCTTACATTTTTTTTTACAAATTACTTGAGTATTTTTATACCACATTCATTTTCTGTCTAAAACCACTCAAATCTCATCTGTAAGTTGTTCCTGAGGTATATTGAAATTAATAATTTAAATCAATTAACAAGCATTTATCAGCCACATGAAATTTTATGGATTCTCTTTAACATTTTTGGATTTGAGGAGATGCATGGATATGGGCCCCATGAAATTTCCCCAGGCCTCCCCCTACCCTCAAGTCTATAGACTGGTCTAAATTAGAGATGTCAAAATTGAAGACCCCTCTCCCCATGCAGCCCATAAAATTTCCCAATCCACAAAACCAGATTAAAATGTAATTAGGAAATGTTTAACATAATAAATAAAATACAATAAAATATAAGGAATGTTAATTTGTGATTTTCTAAAGCAATTTCCCTGTTCCAGGGATGACTTTCTATTTTATTTTGACTCCACTGGTCTAGATAAATTCTAAGTTCCCTTTCAGCTTTATTAAAACATTATGATCTGAGTCTACTAGCATTTTCGCTATAACATGAAAGGTACTAAGAGGATCTCAATTCAACCTCAAAAAAGTGAGTATCCTAAGTATCCTGATTTAGTTTTCATTTATAGTAATCATAAGAATTCTAAGAATTGAAATTTAGGGAATGTTTTAAGATTTACAAAGTTCTTTCCTTGTAATAGCATTTTGAGATAAGTAGTACAAAATCCATCTAACTCTTGGGCTCTTCTTTCTGAAAATTACGTTATTTTTCTTTGAATATATTTTGTGCATTTATTTTTGTGTGTTTATATTCATTTATTAATACATGTGTGATTTTCAATGATAAAATGTATACTTCTTAAGAACAGAGACTCGAGGGATAGCTAGGTGGCCCAGTGGATAAAGCACTGGCCCTGAAGTCAGGAGGACCTGAGTTCAAATCCGACCTCAGACCAAACAATTGATACTTACTAGCCGTGTGACCCTGGGCAAGTCACTTAACCCCACTTGCCAAAAAAGAAAGAAAAAGAGAATAGAGACTCAGTCATTTTTGTCACTTTATCCTTACCGCTTAGCACAACTTGCAATAGACATTTAATAAATGTTTCTTTATTGAATGGAGCAATATTTTTCAATGTGTGCTTCCTACCTAGAAAGTCCCTTTTTCTCCCATTAGTTCACCCAAAACTAGTGATAGGTATATGTGCTTTAGAAAAGAGGAATTGTCTAATATTGGGAAATAATTATTGTATTTAATTAAAAAAATAAAATCCCCAAAAGCTGCTTCTTTGAAGATTTTCCCAGATTCCCCAAATCTGATATTCTAATATGATTCATGTCATATAAACTGATGATTCTCTCATAAACCTAGGACATGTGACTTTATATAACATATACGTAAAGGAAACTTCATATATGGGACGCCCCAAAAGTCTCAGTGCAGTTTTAATAGCTTAAAATTCGATTTTAAGCTATTAAAACCGCACTGAGACTTTTGGGACACTGTATAGGCTCAATAGTTTAAAACAAAAAAGGAGGCAGTTATTCTGTTGATCTTATCACAGAGATGGGGAACCTGTGGCCTCAAGGCCACATATGGCCCTCTAGGTGCTTAAGTGTGGCCCTTTGACTGAATCCAAACTTCACAGAACAAATCACCTTAATAAAAGCACTTGTTTTGTAAAACTTGGACTCAGTTAAAAGGTGTACCCAAGGACCTAGAAGGCCACATGTGACCTCACGGCCAAAGTTCCCCACCCTGATAGAATCTTCTAAGGCATCTACTTATCACACAGGACATCATGATTTTTGATAGAGCTTAAACAAGTAATAATGACCTGAGGTAGGCTAGGTAGAGGTATTAAACTAACTAGGTGGGCCTAAGTGCTAAACTCCCCAGTGTGACACAAACCAGATTAAAACACAATTGGGAAAATTTCCACAAAATAAATAAAAGTACAATATAGCACAGATAATATTAATTTATAGTCTTTTAAATCAATATACAGCCAACAGGAATCTATTTCTACTTGTATTTGACAATACTACCCATACGACGGTGATGATGCTGATGACAATAGTAATTAGCATTTACATGGCACTTATTTGCCAGACATTATGCTAAATGAATTATAAATATTATTTCATTTGATCCTCACAACAATCCTGGGAGGGAGTTGCTTTGATGTCTATTTTTACAGTTGAGGAAACTAAGGTAGACAAAAGTTAAATGATTTGCCCAAAGTCACATAGTAAATGTTTGAGGGCAGATTAAAATTTAGGACTTCCTGACTCTGGGCCCAGCACTCCATCCACTGGATCACTACTGTATATACCTGAAAGAAAGGTCAGCCCCAATACTACATAATCTGCCAACAGAAGGGATGCTCTCCCACCTTGTCCATAGGGACACTCAAAGTGTCCTAACATATTGAAATAGTTATAGGATTAGTTGGAAGGAGGGGAAAACAGTGCCCAAAGTCTACCAGAAAGAAATGCCTATTGAAAAGTTTGTTAAAATCCTTTCATGATATTAGTCTGGATGGCTGTGCACTTTTTTCCTAGGGTACATACTAATATCAACTCCATTTATGATTGTTTGCCTACAGCAAGCAGGACAAAAGAGTGAAACTAATGAAGATAGTTAAAGATACAAACTTGAGGTGGAAGATTAGCTCCATTGGAGAATAGAGGAATCACATAGAAGAGACAGAACAATTGCTGGGAGGGAGGGATGATATACTAAAGAAAGGAAGTAAGGTAGAGTTGCTTCTTATTTCTCTGCCAAGGAATCTTTCTAGACCATGGATAAGTGCTACCTATTAAGTACCAAACTATGAGTTATTTATATATAATGGTATAATGACAATGTTGAAAGCTACTTGTTTTAAAAGGCTATTTCCCTCCAGGAGAGGCCAAGTACTAAGGGTAGCACTTCAAGCACCCAGAAGGTTATACATTTGTGTGGGTCTCTGGAGTTGAGTAGGACTCAGTAGTATTTCAGGAGTGAGGTGTTACACTCCCAATTCATAGGATGGCATTGAGTCCAAGGAATTGTACAAGTCCCAGGGAAAAGTGAGAGTCACTGGAGAGGGAAGAGAATTATATTGTTTATTTAGAGGCTATGAGCTTCTGCATTTTCCATATTTTATTCAAGGTAGAATATACATACACACACAAGCATACCTCAGTGATAGTGTGGGTTTTGTTCAAGACCACCACGTTAAAGTAAATATCACAATAAAGTGAGTCACAGAAAGATTTTGGTTTCCCAGTGCATATAAAAGATACATTCACATTGTACTTGTATTTTATTCCATATGTAATAGCATTAAGTCTGAGAAAATGTGCATACCTTAATGAAAAAATACTTTACTGCTAAAAATAAAATGCTGACCATCATCTGAGCCTTCAGGAAATTATAATCTTTTTGCTGCTGGAGGGTTTTCCTTTGAAGTTGATGGCTGCTGACTGGTCAAGATGGTAGTTGCTAAAAATTGGGATGGCTGTGACAATTTCTTAAACTAAGACAACGATGAAGTGTGCTTCCATTAATTGACGTTTCCTTTCACTTAAACACTTAGAGGACTTTGTAGGGTTATTAATTGGCCCAATTTAAATATTGTTGTATCTCAGGGAATATGGAGGCCTGAGGAGAAGGAGAGATATGGAGGTGTGGTAGGTTGGTGGAGCAGTCAGAACACACATTTATAGATTAGGTTCATTGTCTTATGTGAGTGTGGTTTGCGATGCCTCAAAACAATTACAATAGTAACATCAAAGATCACTGATTGCACATCACTTGACAGATACAATAAAAATAAAGAAGTTTGAAAAATTTTAAGAATCACCAAAATATGACATCAAGACATGATATGAACAAATGCTGCTGGAAAAATGATGCCTTGCTCAATGTAAGTTTGTCACAAACCTTAAATTTGTAAAAAAAAAAATGTAGTATCTGTTAAGTGCAAAAAAAAGTGACGTGCAATCAAATGAGTTAACCTTGTATATATTATTCTACGTATATGTGTGTGTGTGTGCACGTGTGTGCGTGTGTTCTACATACACACACACAGAGATATATGACTTGTAATTTTTTTTTCCATAGGGGTATTCCCTCCACTGACAAAGATTGTAACTCCTCTGCAACTCAGTAGATGGGTTATTGAGAGCACCATGGCTTAAAAAGCCACACTCCAATTCCTCCTGAAGCCACCCTAGTAGATAGTCTCTGCAAATACAATTAGGCAAGTCCTTGGATGGGCCCATGCTCAAAATCTTTCTATCTTAAAGGGAAATCTGTCAAGATTAGCTTCTCAGACAGAATTAAAAAGGACAGTTTCAACATGACTTGATGCCTTGGAAAAGAAATCCAGCATATTGAGTATATTTTTCTTCCCATTATAGACATTTTAAGGTTGGCTCTAAATAGAAGGCATGAAATTCCACCCAAACTCCAGATCATTTTTTTTCAAGTTAGTCTCAAGCAAATACAATGACAATATTTATTTATGAATACAAATTCTTATTCTTGGATTAATTTCCTTTTAAAACCCAAAGGCCAGCCATTTGGAAAACCATCAAGATGGTTCATTTGTTCACTGCATCATTAATGGGCTAAATATACCCAAAGAGCAAGCAAATATCCTAACTACCCCAAATGGGATGTGAGTTATGGAGAATCTGGGCCATTAGTAGTAACATGGTTCCATGGAAATGAGGGTTCTGAGCTTTTTGGATGAAAGTCAATAATATTCATAATGTTATAAGATATCAAGGTATGCCAAATTTGTAAAAATAAATATTTCTGGCATGGCTAAGGATATTTTAAAAAGTCTCAAAATTCTCCATCAAAAAGTGCTCCATATTATTTGAATAAGCTATAAACTTAGTCAATGCTTAGTTTTATTTAGTTGAGATTTTCTCTGCAGAAAGGAACTGAACTGGTTGATTTCTTTAAATTCTATCAGTTATACCGTCACATTTCCTTTCAGTGTAACAAAAAAAAAAATAAAAGATTTCACCTTCTACTCCTATTAATACAAGTAACCTATGTCTGTGCTATGCATATTACTTAAAAAACTAGAAGCATTTTTGTCTCAGTCTCTTTAAGACTGAGAGATTCTGGGAAATATTTTTATATGACTTTCTACATATTTATACTGAGGTTCATAAAAACAAAATAATTAATATTCAGATCACTGGACTTTAAAGTTATACCTATTTTATCTATCAAGTGCATATTTACAGAAGTAACTTGTTTACAAATTACACTATAGATGGAGCTAATTAAAGTCTCTTAGACTAATTATAGGAAAAAACTAAATATCAGAGATTTAATGAAAGACTGTTGAGCAATTGAATTAATTATCTAAGACTCTGTTATTTCTAGAGAGGAGGAAAATAGTTCACTCTTTTGCCCCCTCCAAAAATTTTAAGGGATTAGTGTAGCTTTTAGCCTTTGTCCTAAATCATGAAATTAAACCAAATCATGTCTCTTCCTTCATTAAGTTACATTGAGAAAAAAAAATTCTGCCCTTATTTCATCAAAATCAATAAAGCTGATCATGGCTTTCACTTGTGTCATGGATTATTACATTTTTTTTAGGCAATTGCAGTTAAGCTACTTGCCCAGGGTTGCACAGTTAGTGCACACCAAGTGTTTGGTCTGAGGTCGAATCTGAACTCAAGTCCTCCTAACTTCAGCGCCAGTGCTCTATCCACTGCACCACCTAGCTGCCCCAATGATTACATCTTATTTATTTAAATTTATTAGTTTGTTTACTTCTAGTTTTCAATATCCACTTTTAAAAGACTTTGAGTGCTGAATTTTCTACCCTCTCTCCCTTTGCACTTCCCCAAGATGGCATGCCATCTGTTGTAAGCCTAACAATTGGCTGATGCATCCTATCTTTCCATTCCCCATTGGCAGATCATATACTCATACCATTGATTCCTAAGCATCCTGTCACTGCCATTTTTGACAAGACTATTCTAATAGATAATAATACCCAGTAAGTAAACAAATCCTTCCCAAGAGTTCAGTAATAACATAATTACTTAGATAATTCAATAAAGTGCTTAATAATATGTTGACTATAGAAACTCTCACTGTTCCTTCTTGGGCTGTGTCAAGCTCAACATTTTACTGTGTAATATTTTTTTAGCTCTCAGGAGAGCTGCATGTTCTTTCTTGCTTGTCCTGATTTTTGAATGCCATCCTGATTTCTCTTGGAAAAATTCCAGTTGTCTCTTGGTAAAAATCCAATTGTCTTCATCCTCTTTTCTACTTTTCCAGTGTTATAACCCAGTCAACTTAGCAATGGCTCTGCAAGACTCTTGGTCACTTGAGTGGACCCTGATATATGTATCAGGAGCACACTACTTTCAGGTCCTGACTCCTTCTGGCTATGTCATTCTTCATTCAAATTGCTGGGCTTCTTCTATAACCTCCCAGGATAGGGGTACAGCAGTACTAATTGAGTAAAAACTAATTCTTATCTTCGATATTGTCAGGAGTAGGAATATGGCAACGGAATAAGTAGAGAAATTCTATGGTTTTATTCAACTAGTTCACCTTAAAGAGAACATTTTTCAGTTCCCATTTAGTTTCAGAAAATATCTTTAAGCAATTGTCACATATAATTAAATTCAGTACTTACTTTAAAAAAGATCTATTTAAGTAAAATGAAATAAATATTCAAGTGTTCTGAAAAGTTAGAATCAATATAAATATGAATAATGATTATTATTTCAACTAAAATATGAATTTTAGAGCTGAAATTTTGTCCCTTATTTTACAAATGGAGGAACTGAAGTCCTTTCAGAGAGATGAAATTACTGGACCAAAGCCATTTTGCTTGTTAGCAGCCAAGTTGGTACCTAAACCCAGATTCTTTCAACTATATCATGATGCCTTCTATAAAGTAATGCAGTTGATATCTAAATAAAGTTACTATTTCTAGACATATATGTACATATTTATATATTTTATATATGTACATAGTTAAGTATTTTCATTAGCAAGTAAACTCTGTGCAGCAATGAAGAGGCAAACTTTAGTGTTTTAATTTTTATGGATATCATTTGCATTTGTATCACTTTCCCTTCAAAACTCCTTCTTCTACCCAAAGAGTCATCTCTTATAATAAAGAATGAAAACAGATGCAAGAAAAATAAAACAGTTAACATGTCATAGTCCATCACTCCTGTAAAGAAGGGAAATAGGGAAATTTCACAACTCTACTACAACTTCCAGTCTTAGGGAGTTAGGTAGGGGCAATTAGAAGTTAAATGACTTGCTCAGAGTCACAGTCAGTTGTTTCACAGGTAGGACTTAAATCTATATCTAGCTGATTCCAAGAGTATCTATCTATTACTCCACAATACTTCTGGGGAGATACATAGGAACACCAGATGGGTACATATTTGATTAAATTATCCAACATGTACTTTGTGAAAAGCACTTGAGCCTTCAAAGTACTATAGATTAATGTGAAAATAACAGAGGCACATCTTACTGATGAGTTTTAATAAGCCCAAGTAGAGGAAAACAAGTTGAATGACACATGTTCAATGAAGAAAGCAAGACTACCATGTGGAAGAAGAAAGTAATGAATATAGGAGAAAAGTATCAGTTTTATTGTAATTCTCAATGGGTAGTTTCCTTCTGGGTACTTATTATTAATATGCAGCTGTAATTCAAAATGGGTATCATGGGCTTTGAAGGGGTACGGGAATCTGTTAAGAAAAGTGCTTGGTAAATAAATCTCTTGCTCTGTATGAAGCAATTAAACCTAATTTCTTTCAATGCTGTTCCTTTCAAGTGCACTTTGGTCCTGTACAATCATCTTTCTCATCTGAAATCTTCAGTAAAAGATTCCAGAATTAGTTTTCCTATTTGTTCCCAATGGACAAGACAGCATTGTTCATATCAGTGGAAATTAGTAGAAGAAATTAAATGTGTAAGGTGGCAGAGCTGATGAAATCTTAATAAGGAAGAGAACTGGTGATGTGAAAAAGAACTTTGAAACTTCAAAGAGCTATGTAAGTGTCAATTACTCTTTATCTTTATCATCATTAGTATTATCTTTCTTCTCATCTTTTTTATGTAGTTCAAATAGAAATAGTCCTGACAAGTTGTTATCCTATTGTTATTTTTATATTTATTGTTCTGCATCATATTTAACAGGTCCTGTTGGATAGTTGGACAAAATAACCTCTGTTTGCAACTGAGTAAAGTTGGGAAGGTATGCTCATCTTCAATAGCCTCACTGGCATACCTCCAGGAGCAGACAGAACAGTAGGTATACTATGTACCTGACTCTTCTTCCTTATGGTTCTGATTTCTTCTGCTAGTTTTCTATATCTTGAAGACTGTTATTATTGCTGCTCTTACTCTTTTTATCAGGTTTTCAGGATAGTCCTAAAACAAGTCATAATCCTACTTAATATATGAAAGACTTTTACAGATAGAAACAATGGTTGCTTTGGGGGTTATTAAGTATTTAAATTATTTGAATATTAAAAAAATTGGGTAACTTTAATATTATCAAATGAATACTATCAAATTAAAGGGGACAGAATCTTATCTATTGGGAGGGGGTAACTCTAAGGATCTTGTTTTGAGACAGCAGAAGTGCCTCATATCACAAAGAACCCATTTGATTAAATGGAAAATACACACATTTCTAGGTACACTTTAATGCTTCAATTGTTTGGAAAGAATCATGAGTTCTGCTGAACACTAAGTTATTACTGTTTTATTCAGCTCATTGTTCTTATTCAACTGATATTACTCTTATAATCAATTATGTTGAACTCAAAAGTATCAACAGAATGACTCTTTTGCTGCAATGAAAAGGCATTCAGCAACTTGGAAAAGCTGAATTTTAGGGGGATGTGTTTGGAGATATTAATTAAATCATATGTACAATCTATTATCTCTGGACTTGTACAATCTATTATCAGCACCTGATATAGACACTGCCATCAATCAATCTGCCCCAGTATTGTGCCTAGGATTTTCAAGAGAAATCCCAAATCTCCCATAACCTTTGAAGTTCACAAAGTCTTCTGGCTGGAATATGTGGTAGAAGGATAGAGGGTGTGGGTGGGGAATGGGTGAATTGTGGGAGAATAGATGGGGAAGTCCAAAGCCAGGGCCAAGGCTAGGACTGGGGCTCTCCTCTTCTTCACCCAAGTAAATATTTTTTTTTTGGTGACTTCACTGAAACTAGCCTTCTCTATGCTGCTATTGTTGTTGTTCAGTCATTTAAGTCATGTCTGACTCTTCATGACACTATTTGGGGTTTTTATTGCAAAGATACTGGAGTAATCTGTCATTTCCTTTTCCGACACATTTTTTATAGGTCAGGAAACTAAGGCAAATAAAATTAAATGACTTGTCTAGGGTCACAAAGCTAGTCAGATTTGAATGCTGGAAGAGGAATCTTCCTGAATTCAGGCCCAGTACTCCATTCACTGCACCACTGAGTTGCTTGCAGGTGTTCAAATCCTCCAGGTTCTGTTTATAAACCACTTGCAAAACATGGGTAAGTATCCTCAACAAATATCAACACACTTCCAGTGCAATGTTAATCCAGTTAATCCAATAACTTTCAAAGATATCTAAAATAACCAAGGACTTTTTGCCACTTAGTCTAAAGTCCACAATTTTTTTTCTAATTCAGTAAATATGTTCTCACTTAGTTAAGGTATCAGGACATAGCATCTTACAATTTAGATTGATAAAGTGGGATAATTGATCCTCATCCTTACATATATTTTTTGTTCCCACTTTATAGCCTACACTTTTTAAAAAAGGAAATTAGAAGGGAAAATAATCATTAAAATTAATCCATTAAAATTTTTGAAAATCTATGCAATGTTGCACACCCATGGACCTCTCACTTCTGAAAAAGAGTGAGAGAATGTCTTCTTATATCTCTTCTTTGGGGTCATGCTTATCCTTTGTATTTTTTCAAAGTTGACTTTTGATTGTTTTTGGTGGTTTTTCTTTCTATTTCTTTCATTGCAGTCATTATGTATATTGTTTTTTGTTGCCTCTGTTTTCTTCACTCTGAATCAGTTCATGGAATCCTTTCCATTCAATTCTGTATGTATCAAAGTTGTCTGTTTTTTCAATATAGCAACATCCCAATATATTTATGCACCACAAATTTCTTTAGTGATTCCCAAGTAAATCAATATCTGCTTTCTTTCTTGTTCTTTATTGTCGCAAAATGTTGCTATGAATATTTTGCTTTATATGGAGCTTTTCTTCTTATCAATAAACTCCTTGGCTTATATGCCAGGTGGTGGAATCTCTGGATCAAAGAGTATGAACATGGCAGGAATTTTATATGCATGACTCCAAATTTCTTTGATCTCAAAGACAGAATATTAGAGGCAACTTAATGCTCAAAGACCTCCCAGAAGAACATTAGAAGTCAAAAAACCATAAACACTATAAAACAAAAAGTAATGCAAAAAAAATGTCTATAACTTTTGAATAGAAGCTTCTCAGGAGGTTGAGAGAGTACACAGCTGACCTTGAAATGTGGAAGACCAGTGTTCTACTTCTGCATCTGACACAGACTGACAATAAGACCATGGTCAAGTTACTCAACTTATAAGTATCCTAGGTAACTCTCTGAGACCATCAAAAGGCTGGGAAAGCTATTACTAATCTACATTAGTTGAGGAAGTCTTTTTTTTTATCCAGACAACTAAATCATAAAATTACAATTGGTCACAATTTAATTACCAATGAAATCATTAAATAAATTAATTTTCAAACAAGTAAATACCATAGCATTATAATTTAACGTAATATTAATATGTTTTCATCCTGGCTTTTAAAACCTTTCACTTTAGATAGATGCAAACATTTTTTTCCTGAAGGTAAAATATAACACATTTGCCTCCCAGCCCATTATGACTTGTCAAAATCTTGTAGGTTAACTCTGACATGTTAAATATTATATCTCTCCAAAAGAATGTAAGTTCTTAAAGGCAGGAATTATTTTTGCTGTCATTGTTGAATTCTCAGTGTCTAACAATATAGGATATTTAATTGATGTTTGTTGAGTTGTTGCAAATACTGCTCTAGCCTAAACTTCTGTATTATTGATGTTGACAATAAAGTATTTCATCAGTTTTATCACAATAAATCACCCACAAACAGAGCTTTACTTATAAGCACAGTTACCACACTTGAGACAAAAGCAGACATTAACTTACTGCTTCAGCAAAACACGAGAGTCTAGCAAAACAAATGTGACAGTCTAGGGAACTGATTCAAAATTTCAAGCATCCCAAAGTTTCCTATAATGAAGAGATAGTTGGATTATTTTAGGAAAAGGACTAAAATGTTGATTTCATTTTCATAGGGAACTTTGAAGTAAGAAAACTCCCTCAACCAATGCCTGTCAGTACCTTTTCTTCAAACAATGGTCTGCCAGGTGTCTCACAGTCAATATTTATCAGAGGTAGGTCTTGAACTTAGAATTACATTCCTCTTCTAAAATCTCAATGGATGGACACCAAAACCACACAAAAGTCTCGAAGTCTTAATTCTTAAGGCCCAAGAGAATCCTCCACTGGGATCCAGATGCTTCTAGAAATGATTTATGCCTCCAGTTAATAATAAGAAGGAAAGAACAGCATATGCCTGTTCTCATAGTAGTTTATATGCATTAGAATTCACTTTCTACAATAAAGGCTATGTCATATCAAATGACATATCCCTTCTATTAGTTTCTAACTCTCCTATCTCAAATGCTAACAAGTCAGATCTCTTTGTTTTGTTATAAGGAAACTGAAGCCCATGGAAGTAATGTAATACAGGTAAGATGTAACAGAAAAGGGATTTAAAGCCAGCTTCCAATCCAGAGCTCATCATATGCTGTCTCACAAACACCTGTAATTCTCAGGGTTGCACACATCATTATATTCTTTCACCATCTTGTCATATCTCTATAGGAATGAGATAAAAAAATGGATACACCCTTTCTCTTAATTTGCTCTGCCTTTTATATGTGTTTTTGTTATCAACCACTTCTTCCATAAGGCCAGGAGTCAAGATTTCACTTTTTATCCTCACACCATGCCAGATTTGATTTGGGGTGTGTTATACAAAACTAGCAATGATAATGACTGGATCACCTAATAACAGCTAGTTACAAGAAAATTAACATCTCACAGTCATTTAGTACCTTATACATATGATTTAATTTGTTTTTCAGAATTGCACTGAAAGTTATTAGGGGATATGATTATCAAGGTTATTAAAGGATATGGAACTGGATATGGATACTGTAAGGGTCACATAGCCAATATGTGTCAGAGGCAGGATTTAAATCTGGCTCTTCTTGTGTTTAAGACAAGCCATTCTCACTATACCATAACACTTCTTTTCTAGAGGTATTATTATCCTTCTTTTACAGATGGAGGATCTGAGGCTCAGAGAGGTTCATTTGCCTTACTCCATTTTTTACTTACCACCTAGCTCCAATCTGCATTCCCATACTTACTACCGATTATTCTCCTTTGTAAACTCCATGGTCCAACCAAACTAGGCTCTTCCTATCTTTTTCTTAAGATTTTTATAGCACTTTATTTTTAATTGTTTAATTAGTGGTAATTCATTTTCTCTCTCCCACCCTCTACTGCTTTAGAAAACAAAAAGAAAAATAATATCTTTGTAACAAATACATCTAATCAAACAAAACAAATTCCTTCATTGATCATATCTATCTATCTATCTATCCATCTATCTACACATACATATGTGTGCATGTATTTCATTCTGTACCCTGAGTCCTCTCAGTTAGGAGGTGAAAGGCATGGACTTTCTGGAATTGTAGGTGATTATTTCTTTGACCACAGCTCTTACAGTTTTCTTTGTACACAACACTTTACATTCTGTCTTCATCCCTTGAATGGGCTATCTGTTCTCTGTTCTTAGAATGCACTCCCTCCTCATCTCTACTCTGAGATTCCTTAGTTTCTTTTAAAGATCAACTAAAATACCATCTCCTACACTAAGTCTTTTCTAATTTCTCATTCCCCACTTGCTAGTGACCCACCATAATCTTTTTATATTTATTTTTGTAAATATTTTCTACATATATATATGCTCATATATTTATGTACAGTCAATTCTTATCATTCATATATTCTATATTTGTAAAATCATCTATTTGCAAAACAAATATTATCACCCTAAAATCAATACTTGTAGTGTTTTCATGGTCATTCACAGACATCTGAGTTGCCCTAGCTGAGGCTGAACAAGGCAATGCTCTGCCTTTTTGTCTCAGCTCTCATACTGTAAATAAGTGTCCTTTTTGCAATCTATTTAGTGTCAAGTTTTTCACATTTGTGCTTTTTGTTGGTTATTTCACTGTTTAAAATGGCCTGCAAGAATAGTGCTGAAGTGATGATGTCTAGTGTTCCTACATTCAAGAAGGCTGTGATGTACCTTAAGGACAAAATTCATGTGTTAGAGAAGCTTCATTCACGCATGAGTTATAGCGCTATTGACTGTGAGTTCAATGTTAATGAGTCTTTAAACAGAAACACACATAAAACAAGGTTATGTCTGGATCTCTTGATGAAACTGCTGTGATCAGAGAGTCACAAAAACCTAATGCTCTATTTTCTTTAGGAGCAAAACTTCAGCATTCATTAATTCAGTGTTTGCAGTAACTTAATATAACCACCAGGAATGACTAGTTGAATATGAAGAGCCTTGCTTATAAATGAGGAGTTTCAACTATATTTATATATGTGCACATGTTTTCTCTCCTGATAAAATGTAAGTCCCTTAAGGGCAGGAAATATTTTTTGTTTGTCTTTGAATCCTCAGTTCCTCTCATAGTACCTAACACTTAGTTTATTGATTGCTTGAATGATTGTCCAGAGTGCCAGGGCTCATCAGAATCAGAGGTGGTATGTGAAATCATCAAGCTTTTCCTGAGGCCTTGACCAGCCCTCTTCCCATTGTAATGACTCAGCCTCTTGAGAAAAACCCAGGCACTAATTATTTCAGTAAATATCATAATGATTGTCCAGCAGAGATACTGTCCACAGCCAAATACATTCATTAGAAATTCTTACTACCATTTTCAGCATATTGAATTTTACCTTTTATGATGTTTTAAAACTGAAGCATGATACTCATTCCATTTTATGCTTATTTATCTATATCCCCATTTCAGACTGCATTTCTTAATTGAAAATTTGATTCATGTGGAAAAATCACTGCCTGGTTCAACAACTCATTAAAAATGCACTTTCAAGGCTTATTTGCATATCCTTAGGTGGTAGTATGATTTTTTTTTCAATGCCTTGGATTCACTTACAAAGGAAGCAAGTATAAGTATTAAGGTTACTTCTTTAAATTGTAATGATTTGCTTTTTGGGTGAAATTGTCCTTTAATGTCATTTTCATTAACATCACATTGTACTAGCCACAAAGAAAAATCCACTGTCAACTGTTTAATATCTATAGAAATGCATGCCATCAAACCACAGAAAATCAATGATGGACAAAAAGGCACTATTTAGAATAGAATGCAGAAAATTGGTGCTGTATTTTGCATAATGACTGCTTAATTTCAATTTAATCTGAGGTGGAAAACTGTTAGTAGATAGAGAAAGTTTCAAGGCAGTGTTATGTTTGGATTAAGGTTCAGAAAAATAATCAAGAAAGCCAGGGTTGGGAATTTATTGATGTCTTTATATATGTTTCATCAACTATCTCTGAGAGAATCTTAAATATCAACTTCACACCTTTGGAATAACCCTTCTGGTCTTGTAGAAATTGAAGTTACTGGTTTCACAGCAATTCAAAAAGTTGTTTTGAAGAAAACTATCCTCTGAATGTAGCAGTGGCTTTTCCCTTCATTTTGTTTGTTTTTGTGGAACATAGGTACTGGGAATCTCTATTGTAGATCTATTTCTTTTACAGCAGTACCCTGAGTCCTGAAATAGCCTAAATTTAAAAGACTCATGCATTCTACGAAGCCTCTCTATATCTGTGCTCAACACACAATGAAATTTCTTAAAGCTGGTACTGGGGCACAGGATAAAAACCTACCTCCTGTGTCAGCCATCTTATATCAGGCCTTAATTTTTGTAGTTTCACCAGGTACTTTCATTTACCAATAAAATCAAAGTCAAATACCAATACAATCTCTAGCAGTGCCAAATTTGACGTGTCTTCCAAAATGAAGCTTTTTTTTTAAACAATAAGTCAGTGGTCAAAGGAGGATTTCCCTTGAAAATTGATTCCAGAATTCTACATGGGCATCCGCTAGGGCAGGGTTGTTTGAGGTGTATATGTATATATGAATATGAATATACATATACATATATATATATTCTTAGATGTAGAATGTAGAATGACCTAAAGAGATATTCAGAAAAATTTTGATGCAGTTGGAGAAAGCTTTTTCAAAGAAGGCTGGATTTGGAGTCTTAAGATGTGGGTTTGAATTCTAACATTTCCTCCTATGTTACCTTTACCAATTCATTGCAACCTGTCTGGACTTCTCAGTTAATTATTTTCAAAATGAAAGGGTTGGAGTTGGTGGCCTCTGAGATTTCTTCCACCCCTAAATCCATCAAGACTGACCATATCCTCCATGTAGTTTTCCCCAATCCATTCAATTAGAAATGTTCTTTCTTTCTATATACCAGTTGTCTTGAATTTTGTCTTGTCACTGGACGTCAGTGACTGGAGAAAAGACGGAGGCTGATGACTTGCAGCTCTACCTTATTTAAACCCAAATCACTTACAAGTCAAAACATCATCCTCATGATATCATGGGTCCTCTTCAAAAATGAAGGACCAACCACCACTACTAACAATAACAACAACAACAACAACAACAACAGGGACGTAATTTCTTAGATCTGGGGGGTTTTAGACCTGGACAGAAATGAATCTAAACCAAACCGTTCATTTTACAATGACTTGCATATAATGGGTATTTTATCAACATTTGTGGAAGGAAGGAAGGAAGGAAGGAAGGAAGGAAGGAAGGAAGGAAGGA
>NW_020954599.1:42837245-42946456 GCF_900497805.2 Vombatus ursinus | reverse complement strand
GGAAGGAAGGAAGGAAGGAAGGAAGGAAGGAAGGAAGGAAGGAAGGAGGGAGGGAAGGAAGGAAGGAAGGAAGGAAGGAGGGAGGGAGGGAAGGAGGGAGGAAGGAGAGGGAAAGGAGGTAGGAAGGGGATGGGGGGAGGAATCTGAGGTTTAGAGAATGTAAGCCACATAGTGACAATCTAGGGCTCCATCTTAATATGGCATATCTACATCTGTGCAATAATAAGCTGTATCTTGAAATTGAAGATTGCCCAAAGGACAATGGAGAGGCACATGACAGGCATTAGGAGACTGGAACACATTCCAAATGAGAAATTGAGTGGGAGGGGTGATTTAAAGAATTTAATCAGAGAAGCATATCACTGAAAGAATATGAACTAGTCCACACTGGACTGAGAATGAGGGATAAGTAGCACTACAGGTATCTATAAAATGCCAAAAAATCTAAAGGCAAGCTCTCAGCATATTGGGTACCCCTCCTTAAGTCCCGTGGTAGATTTACCAGAGGACAAAAGTTGTACAGAATGGGCAGGCAGAAATACATTTAAGTTTATGTTGTTAGAGGGAAAAGAGACATTAATGAGGTTATATTAAAGTATATGTTTCAATTTGTCTCTGCATCTCCAGTACCTAGCACAGTAATGGACACATAGTAAATTCTTTTTTTTTTTAATATGAGGCAATTGGGGTTAAGTGACTTGCCCAGAGTCACATAGCTAGTGAGTGTTATGTGGCGAGGCCAGATTTGAACTCAGGTACTCCCGATGCCAAGGCTGGTGATCTATCCACTGTGCTGCCTAGCTGTCCCTACATAGTAAATTCTTAATAAATGCTTATTGATTAATTAGAGTGTGGAAAATACCAATAGCTGTCTTATTTATATAAAATGACTTTTTCTCAAAGCTCTACCCTATAAAAGAGAAATTATCTTCTAGTTCTAAATAAAACATGCACACTTTATTACGTATTGTTAAGTGTTGAGAGTATATGAGTTGAAAGTATAAGTTTCCTAAGTGTTAGGAGGTTCTCCTGACTCGGTAAGCTAATAGAAAGGATATCATATATTTCCATTTTCTTCTTTCATTATTGGATTCCACATACAACTACAGGTTTGATTCACATCTATGGAAGAAAAGTTGATTAC
Source organism: Vombatus ursinus (assembly GCF_900497805.2). Taxonomy (NCBI): domain Eukaryota; kingdom Metazoa; phylum Chordata; class Mammalia; order Diprotodontia; family Vombatidae; genus Vombatus; species Vombatus ursinus. The sequence continues at coordinate 42,945,312 of NW_020954599.1, read as the reverse complement.
TATTAAAATGGCCAATTCAAAGGTATGGAAAGGGTGAATCCATCATTATTTATCTACAGGGCACTTCAAACATTTTTTGCTGTGAATATGAGTTAATGTCTGAGAAGCTCTGTGTGACAGAAGTTTTAATTTGACTGCTCCTATTGCCTACCATATGACCATTCTGTCTTTTGCTGTGTCCCTTTAGTTAAAAAAAAAAAGTAAAGAGCATAATTTCAATGGATATCTTTCAGATTGACAAGAAGGGTATTGAATCTTGTCTATTTTGAGACTGTGCTCTGAAAATCAACAAATCAATTTTCTCCTTGGATTAGAAGACTAATTTAGGAAGATGGAAGCATGTTAAATCTGTATTCATTTTCCTTAGACTAGAGAGTCTACCTATTTATCTTCAACACACTACACTCCATAAAACTTTCTGCATCCATAAAAGTCCCTCAACTTGTGTGAACCCAAATCATTTAGTTTAATCACCTCTCTCCTGCCACAGTTCTATTCTACAATCTCTGGCACTAGTGTAGCCAACAGAATATAAAAGGACCTGGAGAATATTGCTAAGGACATAGTTTGCTGACCTTGGACATAAACATAACTCCTCACAGTTTTCTATTTTTTTCTATGCCCAAGACTCTGGAAACCATGAAACACAAAGTGGCATAAAAGATTTCTTTTTTTTTTAAGGCAATTGGGGTTAAGTGACTTGGCCAGGGTCACACAGCTAGTACCCGTCAAGTGTTTGGTCTGAGGCCGGATTTGAACTCGGGTCCTTCTGACTTCAGGGCCAGTGCTGTATCCACTGCGCCACCTAGCTGCCTCATAAAAGATTTCTTAAGGACTATAGATAGCACAGGAGAAAACAGAGAGAGAGTAAAAGCTGGCCAGGGACCTCAGACCCCTCAGAGTCATGCTGTTATGTTACCAATAGGTCTTATTAGGCACTCCTGTCAAGGCAATCAACTCAGTATCCAACTCAAATAGAGTAACAGCCCAGGGATTCTGAATCTTCCTTCAATAATATATATCCATCAGGTAACCTGAGAGTGGGAGAGTGGCTGATGTCCTTGCTAGGACTATGGATGATAGGTCCTGCCTTCTTCCTGCTGCAAATCATTTAATCTCCCTACTGGATTGTGGTCATGACAAATTTTGTGATATTTGATACAATTGAAATTTTGGATTTGGTTATTTCATTTATGAAGTATTCAAAATAAAATAAACTATTCCTGTTTTGTGAATAATCCAAAATATTTAGTCATTACTTAAAAAAAAACTACTCCAAAGTCAGACTTCATTTCAGTGATATAAACCTTTGCTAAACAATAATATGCAAGTAGCTTGTCTTTGCAAGTCTGTATCTGAATGTCTGATATAAATCCACCTTGACATAGGTATAATATTTTTAATGTGTTTCTCTAGTTTCCTTGTCAATATTTATTTGTATGTTTATTTATTCATTTTTGCAACAATGTTAGTGATATTGGTCTATAGTTTTCCTTCTCTCTTTTACCTCTCCTTCATGTAAGCATTAATAAAATATTTATATCATAGGAGCAATTTGAAGGGATTCATTTAGGTTGTCAGTTTTACTGGCATATAATTGACCAATATATTTTTTTAACAAATTACTTTATTTCTTTTTCATTTGCTACAAATTGACCTTTTTTCTTTTTTAATACTAATAATTTGGTTTGACAAATCCTTTTAAAAATAAAATTGGATAATTGTCCATTCTTTTTTTTTTCAGAAATGAACTACTAATCTCATTTGTTATTTTCTTTTTTGCTACTCTCTTCTTTAGTGCTCAGGATTTCTATTTTGGTGCATAAATGGAGTTTTAATTTGTGGTTTTCTAGTATTTTTAGTCTTTGTTGTGGCATACAGTTGTGATGGAATACTAAATGATGAGTGGGATTATTTCAGAAAAACTTGGTAAGATTTATATGAACTGGCACAAAGTGAAGTGAGCAGAACCAGTAGGGCATTGTGCAAAGTAACAGCAATATTGTAACATTGATCAATTGTGGAAGACTTAACTACTCTGATCAAGACAATGATCCAAGACAATTCCAAAATGAACAGATGAAAAATGCTATTCCCCTCCAGAGAGAGAATTTATGAACTCTCAGTGCACAGTGAAGAATGCTTTTCCCTCAACTTTATGTGTTTCTTGCTTTTCAATTTTTTGTAATATGGATAATATGGAAATATATTTTGCAAGATTACTTTGTATAATTGATTTCATATTGTTTCCCTTCTCAATATTTAGGAGAACAGCTGGAGAGAGGGAAAAAATTCAAAACTCATTTTTTTAAAGAAATGAATGTTAAAAATAAAATTAGCTCAGAAGTAAACTTCTTTGACAAAGGTTTTATATATAAAACATGTGGAAAACTGATCCAGACTTATAAAAATAAGAGGAATTCAATCCCAATTGATAAATAAATGATCTGGGCATATGAACAGGTAATTCTCAATGGGAGAAATCTAGACTATCTACTGCCATATAAAATTAGAGAAATAGAAATAAAAGAACTTCTGCAATTCCACCTCGCATTCATCCACTTTGGTAAAGCCGATAAAAAGGGGAAATGACAAATGCAAGAAAGGCTGTAGGGAACCCAGGACATTAATGCTCCATTGTTGGAGCTATTCAACCATTCTGAAAATTAATTTGGAACTATGCTCAAAAATAAATAAACTGTGCACATCCTTTGATCTAGCTACACCTCAACCAGGACTATGCCCCAAAGAGAGCAAAAAAAGAGGAAAAGGACCTGGAAATAATTTGATTTTACCCATATTTTATGAGATTTTACCAGTATCTTGATTTTACCAAGTAAAGAAACTGAGCTTCAGAGAAGTCAAGTGACTTGCCTTGAAGTCACACAGCTTTTAAGTAGAGTAACTGAGAATTGAACTCAGATCTTTCCACCTCAGCTCTCTTCCAACTACACTGAAATGCTTCTTGTTTTACGCCATTAAAAATAATGAGACAGGGCAGCTAGGTGGCCCAGTGGATAAGAGTACTGGCCCTGGAGTCAGGAGGACCTGACATCAAATCTGGTCTAATTCACATGATACTTACTAGCTGAGTGACCCTAGGCAAGTCACTTAACCCCAATTGCCTGACCAAAAAAAAAAGCTAAAAAAAAGTAATGAAATAGATTTAGATGCTTAGCTTTCTACTTGATTCTACCTCAATCCCCTGATTCTCCCTTTCCCCATATTCTCTGCCAGCTTCTCTGACTGCTTGCATCAGAAGGAGAGGGGGACAGCTGGGACTTAAGCAAATAGAGGAAGTAATAAAATCACATGTTAGGCTTAAACATTTACATCCAGCTTGCTACCCAACAACCCTGTGAAAGTACATAGTGCAAGAATCATTGGCTGCATTTAAAGAGGAGTACCTGAGGCTCCAAGATCTTAAATGACTTTCCGTGGTGTAGTGAATAGGGTACTGAATTAGAACTAAGAAGGCATGTGGTCAATTCCCAGCTCAGATGGTAGCTGAGAAAGCCTGGGTGAATCATTTAACTTCTCTGTGTTTCAGCTTCCTCATCTGTGAAGTAGGGAATGGACTTGATGGACTCTTCTCATATTTTTTTCTAAATCTAAGAGCCTTTTATCTAGCTAATAAGTGGCAGTGTCAGGACTCAAATTCTGGTCTCGTGATTTCAAGTTCAGTGTTTTGTTTTGTTTTGTTTTTCTCATTGTACTTCCCTGGACCATCACCATGGAAATTACGAGAACTGGAACCTCCAGTTCTAGCTGTTGGACTCAATTGCAGTGAGAGAGGGTATCTTTTCATTCGACTCTTGGGAGTCAATGCATTCTGCCTGATTGTCTTACTTGCTCAATGCCTAGAGTCCACTGTACCAAAAGCTACTTTTATCTAAGGCTGTTCAAACTCCCTTAAGAGCTAGAAAATAGGTATTCAAAACTCAGGTTAATTTGTACTTCTTAGAATGTATATTTACAGCAGGAATATAATATTCTGAAAATGCTGTGATTTCTAGGAAACAAGGAGAGGTTCAATTATTAACTAAATACCATCCTTTGTGATATCTTATTAGGTAAGTTGCATGTTGACTTTATCATTTTATGTTACAAAATCAAACAACTGGCAATTGGATAATTCAAGCGAGCACAGTTTAGTGGAAAGTGCACTGTCTCTGGAGTCAGAGGAGAGGTTCTGGATTCAAATCTATGTCCTATGCTTAATATATATATATATATATATAGAGAGAGAGAGAGAGAGAGACAGAGAGACAGAGAGACAGAGAGTTATCTCTCATATAGATATCTATCTATATAGACAGATATTTATCTATCTATATCTTTCTATCTCTCGATCTCAATCTCTATGTAGATATCTATATATCTATATCTATATGTGTGTATATATATATATTCATATATATGTATATATACATATATATTCATATATATGTATATATATGTGTGTGTGTATATATATATATATATACATATATATATATATATATGTATATCAGCTTAGGCAAGTCACTTAACTTTTACGACCTCAGTTCCTCATCTAAAAAATGGTAAGTTTGGACTAGATAGATTCTAAGGTCCCTTTGATTTCTGATTCTATAAACCAATGTTTTCTTTTTTCTCATTTAAAAAAATATTTTGTCATGTAACAAAAAATAGTTTTTCTCCTTCCCACTTCCCTTCTCATTAGAAAACAAAAAAAAAAATTAAATGGCTTTTAACAAATATGCAGTCAAGTAAAACATTTGGACGTCAGCCATATCTAAAAAGTATACATCTATCTCACCCTGAATCTATCATCTTTGTACCATAAGTCTCTTTGGCAGGAGTTAGGTAGCATATTTCATCATTGGTCCTTTAGAATCATGGCTGGTTACTGGGTTGATGAGAGTTATTATGTGTTTCAAAGTTGTTTGTCTTTACAGTGTTATTGTTTTTATAAAACAATTCCCCTGATTCTATTTTATTTGAGATGCATCAGTTCATACAAAGTTTCTGAGAAACCATTTCCTCCATCATTTCTTACAGAACAGTAATAATCTGTTGTATTCTTAGACCATAACTTTATCCATCTCTAAGAAGGTAGCATTTAATTCCATCAGAAGTAAAATAAAAACAAAGTTTAGAGAGATGCAGGATTCTTGGCTCAGTAAGAAGGCAGATGAAATTCAGTATTATGCTGATAGTAACAATCTAAAGTACTTTTATGATGCCCTGAAGGCTATTTATGGGCCAATGATGTGTGGTGCATCTCAACAACTCAGTGCTGATTGAGTCACATTGATTAGTGATAAGGATATGATCCTAGAGAGATGGCTGAACACTTCCATAGTGTTCTCAACAGACCGTCATGTATCAATGATGAAGCCACTGGCTGTTTACCTCAGGTTGAAGTCAATTCCTCCCTAGCTGAAGTTCCAACTGAAGAAGAGATTTTGAATGTCATTAGGCTTCTTTTCTGTGGCAAAGCACCTGGTGCTGATTCTATTCCAGCTGAGACTGGAAGGAGGGGGTCCGTTGCTCATGCAAAAGCTGACTGAAATTTTATAGATTATACGGCAAGAGGAGGTTATCTCCCAGGATACCTCCATTTTCCATCCCTTTAAAGGTAAAAGAAGTAGATTGTCCTAAGATAATCACATGGATTTTCTCTCTTAGTCATTGCTGGCAAGATTCTTGTCAGAGTCCTCCTTATTAGGCTGATACTTCACTTGGAAGATGGCCATTTACCTGAAAACCAGTGTGGCTTCAGAAAGGGTGGAGGAATGTTCTATATGGCGCTTGCTGCCTACAACTTCAGGAGAAATGCCAGGAGCAGAACTGAAATTTGTACCCAACTTGTAGATCTGACCAAGGCCTTCCATACTGCCAGTCTTGAGGGCTTATTGAAAATTATGTCAAAATTTAGTTGCCTGAAGAAGTTCATCGGCATTATATGTCAACTTCATGATGGCATACTTGCCTGCATTCTGGTTAATGGACAATGGTCTTGTGCTTTCCCAGCCACCAATGGAATGAAACAAAGCTGTGTACTTGCTCCCATGCATTTTAGCATGATGTTTTCAGCCATGTTGTCAAATGCCTTCAATGAGGACAAAAACAGCATCAAGGTTACCAACTGATGGTAAATTCTTCAACTTGAAAAGGCTATAAGCCAAAGTGGAGGGAGTGTTGGTGCATGATTTTCTCTTTGAAGATGATTGTACACTCAATGCAGCCTCTAAAACTGACATCCAACAATGTATGGATCTATTCTCTGCTTCTTCTGCTAATTTTGGCCTAAAATTGAATGCCAGGAAAACACAAATGATCCATCAGCCACATCATCTGTATGTGGAACCATTGGTTACAGTAAATGGAGAAGTTTTGAATGTTGTGGATAAATTCACTTACCTTGGTAGTGTACTTTTTAGGGATGTACACAATTATAATGAGGTTGACACAAGCATTGCCACAGCTAGCTCAGTGTTTGGGAGGCTCTGAAAGGAAAGTGTGGGAGAGAAGAGGTATTAGACTGACTACCAAACTGAAGGTCTACAGAGCCATTGTGCTGACCTCATTGTTCTATGCTTGTGCAACCTGGACAGTATATTAGTGCCACACCAGGAAACTGAATCACTTCCATTTGAATTGTCTTAGGAAGATTCTAAAGATCACCTGGCAGGATAAGATACCAGACATTGAGGTCCTTTCTTGAACTAAACTGCCAAGCATTCAAACTCTACTTAAGAGAGTGTAACTCTGATGGGCTGGCCATGTTGTTGAAATACAAAATGTATACTTGACCAAAAGACTATTTTATGGAGAACTCACAACAGGGCAAGCATTCACATGGTGATCAAAAGAAATACAAGAACAAGAAGGATACAATGACACTCTCAAGCTCTCTCTTAAGAACTTTGGAATTGATTGTATGATGTGGGAGACACTGGCACAGCACCACTCATCATGGCATACTCACATCAGAGAAGGTGCTGTGTTCTATAAGCAAAGTAGGATTGAAGTAGCTCAACAGAAATGTGAGGTGCCAAATTTAGAGAATCCACCCCCAATGTTTTCATGGATTATTCGTACCCAACCTGTGGTAGAACATTCTTAGCTTATATTTTTCTGATCGTCCATAGTCTGATACACTGTAACTTGTATCTAGCATAGGGATGTCATTTTGACCCTCTGAGAATGAAGGTCAACAACCAAACCATAACTTAATCAGTCAGCCTCTGATTTATGGGCACCTTCTTAGTTTCTAATTCTTTGCCACCACTTGGCTTTTGTTTCTCTTCTAGGGGGCTTGAGAACCTTGGATCACTGAAGGAGGACTTTAATGGAGGACTTGAATTTATGTGTATTTCTCCGTAGAGTAAATACAGTTTGCTTGCTGGTGCCATACCAAAAAAATAAATAAATAAGTAACCACCAAAATCCAATGGAATAATAACTAATAGTTTATATAATGCTTACTCTATCCTAGACGCTGTGCTAAGTACTTTTACAAATATTATCTCCTTTGAGTTTAACAACAACTCCTAGAGTTAGGTGATGTTATTATCCCAATTTTACAGATGAGGAAATTAAAGTAAACAGGGTTAATGACTTGCCCAGTGTCACACAGCTAGAAAGTATCTGAGGTTGCTTTTGAACTGAAGTTTTCCTAACTCCAGGCCCAGTGCTGTCTGTATCTACTCTATGACTTAGATAGTACCATATATATAAGGAGTATACATAATACAAAATTCAATGATTTTATAAGTGACTCACAAATTGGATTACAGATGGACTGGAGATTAGACTTGGTATCATTTATATTCTGTCTTTTGCTAAATCATTTGTGGTCATCAAACTGTTGTAAGGCTTTAAATAAAAAACAAATGTGTTTTATGCTATATTCCAGGTTGGAAGTCCCCATTAACTTCCTTCAGTACCTTATCTGTTTTGATCCAAATAAAAATCCTATAAAAATCAACCTTGCTTTTTTTGTTTGGGGACACCCAACAAGGCCCTCAGCAGACTGCCTTGAATCTATCCTTTCTGATCACTTCCTTAATATTCTGAGCACCTCTCTTCCATAAACCTTGTTTGCTTCACCTTCTTTCTACAACTCCCATCTTGGGCTACATTTTGTCTGGCACTGCTTTTCCTCCCAGGCACACCTCTTTTCTCCTTAGGAGCATCAGCTGTCTCCCAAATCTGAGAATAATAGTCTTAGCCAGCCGTACCCACCTCCCAATATTGAGATTATGGAATCTAGAATGAAAAAGCTGGATCAGAAATTGAGGGCCCCAATTCAGTGCCTCTCTCTTTCTTCCCTATGCCACAGGACTGTGACTAGACCACATGCCCCTCAGGATTTCCCCTTGGAAACATAAGTAACAGATAAGGGTGATTGCCAGCTTTCCCTGTACTGTCCTTTGGGATATTAGAATTTTATGAAACCTATATTGAGATAGTATCTGAGGTAAAGTGAAGCATTTGAGGATTTTGAGAAAGGTAGCAGATGGGAGGTCAGGGTGTTTGAAGGGAATGTAAGTGTGTGTGTGTGTGTGTGTGTGTGTGTGTGTGTGTGTTGAAGTCCCTCAGTGTTAAGGAGTTTGGATAGAAAGGAAATCAAGAAGTATTGGACTAGAGAAGAGAGAGGATGACATAGAGATCCATGGATTTTTGAAAAAGAATGCTGGCAAGTGATAGAGACAGAGAGATTAAGCCTCAAGAAAGGAGAGGTTGCTGAGAAATGGTGACAAAGCAGAGGATGGGATAGTTTACCTGTCATGTCTGAAGAATTTATGACCAAACAAGAGATAGAGAGCATTACAGGACATAAAATGGATAATTTTGATTATGTTAAATTAGAAAAATTTTGCACAAACAACATCAATTTTAAAGTTTTTACCCAAACAAAACCAATGTAACCAAGATTAGAAGGAAAGTGAAAGACTGCAGAATTTTTTTTCCAGCATCTCTGATAAAAACCTCATTTTTCAGATATATGGAGAACTGAGTCAAATGTGTAAAAATAGAAGTCATTCCCCAATTTATAAATGACAAAGGAAATGAACAGGTGGTTTTCAAATAAAGAAATCAAAACTATCTATAGTCATATGAAAAATGCTCTAAACCTCTGTTGATGAGAAAAAATGCAAATTAAAACAACTCTGAGGCACACCTCACCCAAACAAATTGGGAATTGTGGCAGAAAAAGATAAATGTTGGAGGAGACACTAAATGTTGGAAATAAATGTTGGAAAATTGAGACACTAATGCACTGATGGTAGATTTGTGGACTGAGCCAACCATTCTGGAGAGCACTTCAGAACTATGCCCAAAGGGCAATAAAACTTTGCACACCCTTTAACCCAACAATACTACTTCTAGGCTTGTATCCCAGAGATTGAAAAAAGGAAAAGGACCTATATGCGCAAAACTATAGCAGCTCATTTTGTGGCAGCAAATAGGAAATTGAAGGTATGCCCATCAATCAAAAATGACTGAACAAGTCGTGGTATATGATTGTAATGGAATACTATTGTACTATAAGCAATGATGATAAGGATGGTTTCAGAAAAACCTGGAAATACTTACCTGAACTGATGCAAAGTGAAGTGAGCAGAAACCGAGGAACAATATACACAGTAACAGTAATATTATACAATGATCAACTGTGAATAATTTAGCTATTCTCAGTAATACAATGATTTAAGACAATTCCAAAGGACTTACAATGAAAAATGCTATCTACCTCTAGAAAAAGAACTGATAGGGCAGATCAAAGTATCCTTTTTTAAACTTTATTTTTTTGGGAGGGAGTCTGTGTTTTCTTTTACAACATGACTAATGTGGAAATATATTTTGCATGTATAAGCTATATCAAATTACTTGCCTTCATAATAAGAGGGAAGGCAAAGAAAGAAGAGAGAGAGAATTTGAAACTCAATTTAAAAAATGTTAAAAATGTTTTGCATGTAAATGGGAAAAATATTTAAAAAAGAAAGAAATAGTTATGAAGAAAGTGTCTGGACTAGCAAGTGTCTCTTCAGTTCCTCCTGTCCCGGTTGGGTAGGGAGAATGATAGAAGAATCACTAGAGATAATAGCCAGGAATGAAGTATTTTTCTGGATGATCCCTCTGTGTGGAAGAAGATGGAGAGAGTGTCATGAAAAGGTCTAGGATGAAAAGAAGCCTGTTAGTAATTAACCAGAGGTTCCAAATGGCAGAACAGAAAAAGAAAGTAGAAAAGAATAAGGATCAGGTGGGGGCTGGAGGGGCTGAGGCTAGGTAGATGGAAATGTGGGTTCTAAGTCTGATAATGGTAACAGTGTTTCTCCTCTGAAAATGGTGAATCAATCTTGGAAAATAGGAGAGGAAGAAGTAGGAGTTAGTCAAAGAATGGGTGAAGGATAGTCAGTCACCTGTCAGTACCTGCCTCTTTCAAAGACCACTGATGACAAAGTGTGTTTTGTCTCTATTAAATATCAAAGAAGAGGGTGTGCAGTAGCAAAGAAATTAAGTTATGTGAAATCTCATTTGATGAGGACACCACCAAAAATTATACAAGGTTTGATTGTATAGATAGGTTGGAGGGAATACTCAGACCAATTAAATCAGATACATTTGTAAGAACAGAAGTTTTTCCACATTGATTCCATGAGGGTTGCAAATTATGAAACACCATTATCTCAGAAGAATCATAATTATAGGTGAACCAAAGAGCACTGGTGGACGTAAGTTGGCAACAACATATTGTATATGATTACTTTATCCACAAGGAGCAACCCAAAAAAGGCATCTTATACTAGAAAAATAGTGGGCTAGTCATGAAATAAGAGCAAAAGTTGACTGCTAGCCCAAATGCTACCTTGTTATCCATATATGTTAAAAGATATAGAGGAAGGATTCCAGTCTATTGTCTAGATGCTCAGTAAAGGAAGTATGGAGTAACACGGGTCAGAAGGGGAGAGAGAATGATAAGAAAAAGGATATACTGTTTTAATTTGCTTAGGTGGAAAATGTGTTTACATCAATAAGATCATACATATAAAATGTTGGGCCAAATAAAGAGCAAAATGTTATTTTAAACAGTATTTTATTTTTCCTAATAATATACCAAAAAAGTTTTAACATTCATATTTACAATATTTAGAGTTCCAGATTTTCCTCCTTCCCTCCCTTTACCTAAAATGGTGGGCAATTTGATATAGGTTATAGATGTGAAATTATGTAAAACATATTTCCATATTAGTCACAGTTGTAAAAGAAGAAACAGATCAAAAGAAAAAAAACACCAAAAAATAAAATAAATGAGAAAAGTGTACTTTGATATGCATTTAGAGTTATCTTGATGTGGATTGCATTTTCCATCATGGGTCCTTGTACTTGTCTTAGATCATTGTGTTGCTAAGAAGAGCTCAGTCACACAGAGTTGAACAGCATAGAATGTTGCAGATACCATATACAATTTTTTTTTGGTTCTGCTCATTTCACTTTGCGTCAATATGTACAAGTCTTTCCAGGTTTTTCTGAAATCTACCTGCTCATCATTTCTTTTTGCATAACAATATCCCATTACGTTCATACAGCACAATTTGTTCAGCCATTCCCCAATTGATGGACATCTCCTCAATTTCTAATATTTTGCCACCATGAAAAAAAGTTGTTATAAGTATTTTTGTATATGCAGATCCTTTTCCCTTTTTTTATGATCTCTTTGGGACACAGACCTAATAGTGGTATTACTGGATCAAAGGGTATTCAGAGTTTTTTAGACCTTTGAGCACAATTCCAAATTGCTCTCCAGAATGGTTGGATCAGTTCACAACTTGACCAACAATGCAATAGTGTCCCAAATTTGCCATGTCCTCTCCAACATTTATCATTTTCCTTTTCTTTCATATTAGCTGATCTGATAGATGTGATATGATACCTCAGACTTGTTTTAACTTGCATTTCTCTAATCAAAAGTGATTTAGAGCACTTCATATGACAATAGATTACTTTGATTTCTTCATCTGAAAACTATCTGCTGATATCTTTTGACCATTTATCAAATGGGGAATGGCTTGCATTCTTATAAATGTGACTTAGTTCTCTATATATTTGAGAAATGAGGCTTTTATCAGAAACACTTGCTGTAAAGATGGTTTTCCAGCTTTCTGCTTTTCTTCTAATCTTGGTTGCATTGGTTTTGTTTCTGTAAAAAGCTTTTTAATGTAATACAATCAAAATTATCCATTTTCATTTTGTAATCCTCTCTGTCTCTTATTTGGTCATGTATTCTTCCCTTCTTCATAGATCTAACAAGTAAACTATTCCTTGCTTTTCTAATTTGCTTATGGTGTGACCTTTTCTGTCTAAATCATGTATCCATTTTGACTGTATCTTGGTATATGGTGTGAAATGTTGGTCTACATCTAGTTTGTGCTCTATTATTCTCTAGTTTTCCCAGCAATTTTTGTCAAATAGTGAGCTCATATCCCAGGGTCTTTGAGTTCATCAAACACTAGGTTACTATAGCCATTTACTACTGTGTCTTATGTACCCAATCTATTCCACTGATCCACCATTCTCTTTCTTAGCCAGTACCAAATAGTTTTGATGATTACAGCTTTATAATGTACTATAAAATCTGGTATTGCTAGGTCATGCTCCTTAGTATTTTTTCCCATTAATTCCCTTAATATTCTGGACCTTTTGTTCTTCCAGATGAATTTTGTTATGTTCTTTCTAACTGTCAAATCAAATAATTTTTGTTATTTTGATTGGCATGGCACTGAAGAAGTAAATTAATTTATGTAAAATTTTTATTTTTATTATATTAGCTCAGCCTACTCATGAGCAATTTATGTTTTTCCAATTGTTTATATCTGACTTTATTTGTGTGAAAAGTGTTTTGCTATTCTGTTCATATAGTTCCTCGGTTTACCTTAGTAGATAAACTCTCAAGTATTTATATTGTTTACAATTATTTTAAATGAAATTTCTCTTTCCATTTTTTTGCTGCTAAACTTTGTTGGTCATATAAAGAAATGCTGATGATTTATGTGGATTTATGTTATATCCTGCAACTTTGCCAACATGGTTAATTATTTCAAGTAGTTTTTTAGTTGATTCTTTAAGTATACCATCATATCATCAGCAAAGAGTGATAGTTACGTCTCCTCATTGCCTATTCTAATTCCTTCTGTTTCTTTTTCTTCTCTTATTGCTCTAGCTAACATTTCTCATACTAAATTGAATAATAGTGCTGATAATGGGCACTCTTGCTTCACCCTTGATATGACTGGGAAAGCTTCTAGCTTACTCTCATTGCAGATAATACCTGCTGATGGTTTTATATAGATACTGTTTATTATTTTAAGGAATTCTTCCCTTATTCTTATGCTCTCCAGTGTTTTTAATAGGAATGGATGTTTTATTTTGTCAAAAGTTCTTTCAGCATCTATTGAGATGTGATTTCTCTTAGCTTTGTTATTGATATGATTAATTATGTTGATAGTATCCCCAATGTTGAACCAACCTTGCATTCTTGGTATAAATCCCAGCTAGTCATAGTGTAAAATCCTTGTGGTACATTGTTCTATTCTCCTTGCTAGGATTAAATTTTAAAATGTTATAATATTCATTGGGCAAATCACTTAATAATTTTCTCTCTGTTTTAGCTCTTCCTGATTTTGGTAACAGCACCATATTTGTGTCATAGAACAAGCTTGTTTGTTCTTCACTTATTTTTTCAAATAGTTTTTATAGTAATGGACTTAATTTTTTCTTTAAAATTTTGGTAGAATTTGCTTGTGAACCCCTGGGGATTTTTTCTTAGGGAAACTCATTAAAGCCTTCTTCAGCTTCTTTTCCTAAGATGGAATTATCTAGACATTCTATTTCCTGATCTGTTAATCTGGATAATTTTTATTCTTTGTAAATATCCATTGATTTCATTCAGATTGTCAGATTAATTGACATATAATTGGGCAAAATATTTCCTAGTGATTGCTTTGATTTCTTCTTCATTAGTGATTTCACATTTTTCATTTTTGATACTAGATATTTGGTTATCTTTTTCCTTCTTTTTAATCAAATTAACCAATGACTTATCTATCTTGTTTGTTTATTTGTTTTATAAAATTAGTTCTTAGTTTTATTTATACTCAATAATTTTGTTTTGTTTTGTTTTTACATTTAATTATGTTAATCTCATATTTGGTTTTCAGGATTTCCAATTTGGTGCTCAATTGGAGATTTTTTTATTTGTTTTTTTCTAGTTTTCTTTTAGTTGCATGCCCAATTCATTGATCTACTCTTTTTTTTTTTTCCATTTTGTTGATGTAAGAATTTAGAGAAATAAATTTTCCCCTAAGTACTGCTTCGGTTGAATACTTTAAGTTTTGGTATGTTGTCTCATTGTTGTCATTCTCTTTAATGAAATTGTTGATTATTTCTATGATTTGTTCTTTGACTCACTTATTATTTATGATTTGATTATTTAGTTTCCAATTAATTTTTAATCTATCTTTCCACTGTCCTTTGTTGAATGTATTTTATTGCATTATGATCTGAAAAAATATTTTTTAATATTTCTGAAATTTCTACATTTTATTTTGAGGGTTTTATGCCCTATAACATGGTCAAATTTTGTGTAGCCATGTAGTGCTGAGAAAATGTACATTCCTTTCTGTCCTGTTTTTTTTTCCAATGGTCTGCCATATCTGTTTTAATGTTCCATTCATCTCTTCAGTTTCTTTCTTGTTTATTTTTTTGTTGGATCTATCAAGTTCTGAAAGGAAACTAGTATAGTTCTACCATCTCTTTCCTCCTGTATCTCATTTAACTTGTCCTTTAAAAATTTGGATGCCATACCATTTGGTGCATATGTATTTAATATTGATATTACTTTATTATCTATAGTAACTTTTATCAATATGCAGTTTCCCTCCTTATCTCTTTTAATTTGGTCTATTTTTGATTTTGCTGTTTCTGCGATTCAGATTGCTACCCCTGCTTTTTATTTAACTTCTACTGAACTATAATAGATTCTGCTCTAGGCCCTTAACTTTACTCTGTGTGTCTCTGAGCTTCAAGTGTGTTTCTTATGAACAACATATTGTAGGATTCTAGTTTTTGATCCACTCTGCTATACATTTCCATTTTATAAGATAATTCATCCCATTCATATTCACAGCTATGATTGCTATTTCTTTCCATCTTATTTTTCCTCCTATTTGTCCTCACTCTCCTTTCACTCTTTCCCTCCTCACCAGTGTTTTGCTTCTGTCTTCTATCTCCCTTCTGTCAGCCCTAAACCCCTTTTAGTTAATCTCCTCCCCTCTTACTTCACTGTTCAGTAAAATAGACTTCTATATTCAACTAATTGTGTATATTATTCCCTCTTTGACCAAATTCTGATGAGAGTAAGGCTCAAGTGATGCCTATTGCCCACACTCCTCCTCTGTAATAGGTCTTTCTTGCCACTTTGTATGAAATAATTTACTTTGTTCTGCCTCTGCTTTTCTTCTACATCCAGTGTACTCCTCTTTCTCATCACTTAAGTTTTTAATTCCATTCCCTCAAAGTGACTTTATATCCAATGCCCTCTGTCTATGAATATTCTTTCTAGCTGCATGATTGGTGGTACACTTTTTTAAGAATTAACATATCATCTTCCCATATAGGGATATAAACAGTTTAATTATGCTGAATCTCTTAGGTTTTCTTTTCCCTTTTTAGGTCACTCTTGGGTCTTGATATTGGAAATCAAATTTTTTGTTCAGTATTGATCTTCTCTTTAAAAAAGCTTGAAATCAGGACTTTCAGGAGCCAAGATTGCAGAGTAAAAAGTAAGTTGCTCTCACCCTCCCTCTGAAAGTCCAAAAAATATAACCCCAGGAAAAACCCTGGAACAGCTGAGCCAGCAGAAAGATGGAATGTAACAGTCTTGTAACCCAGGAAGCTTGGAGGATTAATAAGAAAGGCCACTCTTGCTCTGGGGGAGGGGAAGCAATACAGGACAGGAAGTGTCCCAGAAAGTCAGCAGCAAGCCCCAACTCAGCAAACCAGGTGGAGATCCTGAGCTCCGGGGAGGTGGAGCAGACAAACACCAACACCAGGACCCCCTGAGTGCCTCAACACACATAGGGAATTCAGTAAATACCAGCTCAGAAAACCACCATGTGTGCTGGCATTCTTCAGCAGCCAAATCTCCTCATGCTTCAGCACAACTCCAGGCTGGCAGATATCCTTCAGCAGCCAAACATTTAAGTGCTTTAAAGAAGCCTGGGTGAGCAGATGTCACCCAGAAGCCAGACTCCTCACTCCCACCCCAAGAGCTCCAGTGCTACTGACTCCAGCTCAGCATCAGGTAAGCTGCCAGACACTTACAGCCTCCAGCTGCGAGCATGTGAGGTTCCAGAACACAAAGCCAGTGACCAGAACCCAGGCTCCCAGCACAAGAAGCTTGGGTCAATGTCCTCTGTACTCTACAAGCAGAGCTCAACTTTAAAAGCCAGGTAATAGGCACACACCATGAGCAAAAAGCAGAAACAGACAATGGCCATAGATTTGTCTTATGGGAACAGGGAATATCAAGGCACAAATGCAGAAGAGGACAACATTATCAATATACCCACACCCAAAACCTCAAAGGGGAATATGAACAGGCCTCAAGCCCATAAAGCCTTCTTGGAAGAGTTCAAGAAGGATTTTAAAAGTCAAATAAGAAAAGTAGAAGAAAAAATGGGAAAGGAATTTAAAGTTATGGAAAAAGAAGGACAAAAATTGACTGTAGAAAACAAGTCCTTAAAAAATACAATTGGCCAAATGGGGGAAAAAAAACACACTAAAGAAATCAACTCCTTAAGAAGTGGATTGGCCAAATGGAAAAGGAGGCACAAAAAATCATTAAAGTGAAAAACTCCTTAAAAAGTAAAATGAGCCAAATGAAAAAGGACATAAAAAATGTAATAGAAGAAAACAACTTAAAAATTAGAAATGGGCAAGTGGAAGCTAATGACTCTATGAGAGATCAAGAATCAGTCAAACAGAAACAAAAGAATGAAAAAAATAGATGAAAATGTAAAACACCTCATTGGTAAAACAACTGACATGAAAAATCTATCCAGTAGAGACTATTTAAAAAATATTGGTCTACCTGAAAACCATGATGAAAAAGAGACCTTGGACAGCATCTTTCAGGAAATCATCAAGGAAAACTTCCCTGAGGTCCTAGAAGCAGAAGGTAAAATAGTCATTGAAAGAATTGACCAAACACCTCCTGAAAGAGATCTCAAACCCTTTTATCAAACTTCATTATTCTTAACCTCTCTGCAGCCTTTGACACTATTAAGTACCATCTTCTCCTTGATACTCTCTTCTCTCTAGATTTTCAAGACACCACTCTTTCTTGGTCCTCCTCCAACATATCAGATCATTTCTTCTTAGTCCCCTTTGTTGAATCTTCATCCAGATCACATAGTAAGTATCTGAGGTCAGATTTGAACTCAGATCTTAACTTCAGGCCTAGCACTCTATCCACTGCACCACCAGTTACCTTCCACTCTTGGCTGGAAAAGAGCTTGAGATAAGTCAGAGAACCCAGTCAGGGAACCATATGTTGAGATCTAGAGGTTTAGGGGTGCTGCAACCCGAAAATCCCAATATGTGGGTCCTGCCCGAATGAATTTGACCCAAGCCTTCTTTCAGCCAAAGACAAGGTTTATTAAAAATCCACCATACTGGCCAGACTCTTAAGGAATCTGATCATTTGTATCACTAATTCAAGCAAACCATATCTTAAGAATCTGAGCCTGGGCTAGATTTTAAGATTCTGAGCCCCCAGTTCTAACTTTTAAGGAGTTGTTCCTCTGAGTTAGCTTTTGTACCTCCTCTTCCATTTTGCCAGTTGTACTTTTTAAGGACTTATTTTCTTAAGTAGATTTTTGTATCTCCTTTTCCATTGGCCAATTCTACTTTTTAAGAAATTGTTTTCTTTTTCTAAGTTTTTGACTCTTTTTTTTGTAATTCTCTTGCATCACCCTAATTTCTTTTCCCACTTTTTTCTTCTACCTCTCTTATTTTATTTTATTTTTAAATAATTAATTAATTAATTTTTATTTTTTAACATTCACTTCCATGAGTTTTTGAGTTTTTAATTTTCTTCCTCTTCCTCTCCTCCCCCCCACTGCAAGATGGCATGCAATTTGATATAGACTGTACTTATACATTCATATTAAATATATTTTCCCATTAGTCATAATGTAAAGAACAATTAGAACTAATGGGAAGAATCATGAGAATGAAATAATAAAACAAAATAACAAATGAGCAAATAGTATGCTTCCATCTGCATTCAGACTCCATAGTTCTTTCTCTGGAAGTGGATAGCATTTTACATCATGAGTCTCTTATTTTATTTTAAGCTCTTTTTTGAACTTTTACATGAGTTCTTTGCAGGCTTGAGATCACTTCTTGTTTCCCTTTGGGGTTTTTCCCATAGGTGTTTTGACATTGTTGTTCTCTTTTGAGTTTGTGTCTTGATCTTTTCTGTCATCATAATAAGTTTCTGTAGTCAGATTTTTTTTTTGTTTTGTTTGTTTGTTTGTTTTGGGGGTGGGCTCATTTTTTTGACCTTTCTCCTCACTTTTAAATTGGAGCTCTGCTCCTGAGGTAGAAGGGGCACTGTCTCAGGTTTCTTGTTCCAGGGGCTGCACATACTGGCAGTTTAACTGGTGCTGCATTGATATTGTCCTGGGGTCCACAAGAGACCCTTGTGTTTGGTGCTGCAGGGAGAGTAGTTGTGAGAGGTGTCTGGTGCTGCTGGAGGCCATAGGGATCTGGTGCTCCTGCTTTGGCATCTACCTCTTTGCATGGGGCTACACTGACACACATGGTAGGTCCCTTTTCTGGCAGCTACCTGATAACTTGTTTATGCTGGGATATGTGGGTGGTCCTGGCACTGATGTCTACCCATTTGCTCAGGCACCTGTGGGGTCCCATCTTTGGCATCTACCTGTTTGCCAGAGGCTATGCCGAAGCAAGTGAAGGTTCTTTGAGCTGGTTTTACCTGGCTATGCTGAGGCACATGACGTGTCCTGGTATTGATATTTGCCTGCTCCACTACACTGGGGCTGAGGATGTCCCACTGGTTTGGTGAAGTGGAACTTGTTGCTGCCTTGCTGGAGTGCTTCCTCTCTTAGACTGCACTCACCTTTTACTCAAGTGAAACAGATCTTTCCTACCTACCTTATATGTTTCTTGGGCTAAAAGAGAGTTTCACCCCATCTTTTTTGCTGGTTCTGTTGTTCCAAGATTTGTTTGGGGGTGCTATTTTATGGTTGTTTGGAGGTGAGTATGGGAGATTTATGGCAATTTCCTTCTTATTCTGCCATCTTGGCTTCAAGAAGTTCCAAAAGGCTATTTTTAAATTCTCATTTCCACTTCTTCAGTTGGACCTCTCATCATTAGAAATTAGAGTTTAACACTATAGGATGCATGGGAAAAATTAAAGAGAATTCATTTTCCCAACTGTTCTAACACAACACAACTATATAGATTGGTTCCATTATGAATTTGTTATGTAATATAATACATATGTTACCAAAGGGAAATAGGTTTTTCCTATGTAATGCTGGTTGCCAAGTTGCATTTGTTTAATGCCCTGTGCTTCTACTTGAAGTTTCAAGGTGAAACTTTTTCCTCCATTCCTTGAGTTACCAGATATATGATCAAAGGAAATCAACTCTCATTATCCCCATAGCTGAGATTAAGCAAATAGTATAATCAGAATAAATTATTCCTTTTCAAACATTATTATCTAAGAAATTTTATGTTGCTGTTGTCATATTTGTAATTTTCTGATTAGTATTTTAAGAATAAAAATACTTTTATTATAAAACAAAATATGCAAGTGCTCTTAATATTTGTATATTATAATGAGATTTAATTTTAGAAATTAGTCCTCCTACCCTCCATTTGTTTTTTTTGTCCTTTTAATATTCTAGAGTATGGTAAAAAACAACAACAACAACTATTATTTATGAAAGAAAGAATTCTACTGAAACAGATGAAAAATTGGCCATCTTGCTAAAATTGATTTATATATAAGTAGGAGTCTGCAATCATGCTTTAATCACTATTAGTGATCTACATTGTTCTCAAAAATTATTATAGCATTCTTTGCCAAACCATATTTTTATGGTAATATATTTGTAAATACACTAACATTGAAAGGAAATACATATTCACAAGAAAGATATCTAAATCATACATACACACACACACACACACACACACATACCTATAAAGATGGGAGTGTGGTAGTGGAAAGAGCAATGGCTCACACAACACATGACATGAGTTCATATTACAGCTCTGGCACTAACTATCTGTGTGACTTTGAATGAGTCTGTAAAAAGAAAAAGGTTTGTTTAGAACACCTCTAAGATCTCTGTCCTTTCTAGATCTATGGTCTTATATATTACAAGCCAGTGAATGATACAGGCTTCTAGGATAGGATTTTGTAAACACAAAACATCCTAAAGTCCTACTTTAAAACCTCATCTTGGTAGAGGTTCTTAATGGGATGCCATCAGACTTGAAAGTTCTGGCATGTGCTAACAAACTGGAAAAGCTCTGGAGATTAAATTATGTCTTTTTCCTCAGGATCAAGATGGATTCAGAGACGCTCATCAAGTTAGTGAAATATTGATGACTTTTTTAAAGTCAGCAACTATCAAAGACAACCAATTGCTATAGAGGGGTTGGAATCTTGAATCAACAGAGGGATGTACCCACATAGATGAAATAAAAAATCTTTGAAGTACTAAAGGAAAAAAATGGACATCTGTATAACTTCATTAATTTCACTTATTTTGTTCAGTTTAACAAAAATGTTGACAATATATGACCCCTCTATGACAACACAGGATTGGTTACAGGTTCTTCCAATAATCCTATTACTATTACTATATAGCTTTATAGTGCTTTATTAGTTATGAAATATGCACATTTTTAGAGCAGCAAGGAATCTGTACTTGTGGTTTTGGTATGTGGAAGGAATTCCTGTGGAAATTTTCTTACTAATGTAACTCATCTGTAACTTGAAGACCTACAGACTGGCCTGGGGCATTGAGAGACTGGCACAGCCAGTGTGGGTCAGAGGTAATAATTGAATCTTATTCTTCCTAACTCAGAAATAAGCCTTGCAAATCATCATGTAATGCTGCCTCTTAGCAAAGAATGTGGCATATATATGAGAAAGGATGGGTTTTATCATTGACAAATGACATTCCTAGAGTCAGGAGGACATGAATTCAAATGCTTCTTCAGTCATTTACAATTATTGTGACCTGGAGCAAGTGATTAAACCCCTAAACCTTACTTTCCTCATCTGTAAAATAGGTAACAATAGCAAATATCTCACAAGATTGTTATGAGGCTCAAATGTGACACAATATGCAAATTGTTTTATAAATCTTAATGTGCTAGCTATAAATGTTAGCTATGATGATGATGATGATGGTGGTGGTAGTGATTACAGTGAGGAAGAAGATGACACAATCATGACATTTTCTGATTAGTCTTTTCACACCAAAACTGAACATGGAAACCCATAACAAATTTAAATCCTTCTCACTCCCAAAGGGAAATACAGGGGAAAATATTTTTAAGCTTCCTCCCAGATTTTTCAGTGATTATTTCCTACAAGCCTTTACTAAAATCCTATTGCAATGCCTTTCATGGAGCTATAAAGATTGCTCTGGATTCTTAAAGGCTATGTCAATGAATTACAGACAGAAAAAGCTTCACCCAATGGCCCAGGAATGAAATACTGAAATAAGAATTACTTTTCAATTATTTCTTAGGCCAACATTACCATAAGCAAAGGAGAAATTTTTATCTGAAATTGTAATATATTGCAAACATTCAGAATGTTAAGGTGATTGTACTATACAAAGAAGCTTTACTTACTACGCCTAATATTGTCCATATATTTCAGGAAGGATGCCACTTCTGAGTTACATTTTTGCCTCCTAAGTTATTTAATACATAATCAAACATTGGATATTGATTTCTGAGATTCACATACAAGATAATTTTAGGAAATCTATTTTTTTTCCTTTTGCTTATTCTTCCTCTGGTTCTTTAGTCTGCCAAAGCAATTCTGAGTTGTATAATGAAAGAGCTATCCTGGGAAATAGATATCCATTTAACTATGACCTTAAATGGAGATTTGGAAGTTTCTTCAAACTGTCTTAGGTTATACTGCACAGAATCTTGAGGAAAATCAACTTTTTTAATGCCAAGATACTTCTGAAGTCTTGTCTCTTAGGTGCTCAAAAAATCCCTGGTATCATTGAAATGAGATTAAGGCTTTGACATCAGGCTTTGCAGCTGAGACCATTAAAGTAAAAACTTGACAAATAGACTTACTAGTTATAGTTCAATTATATTTAAATTCTTAAAGTATCTATATTCTACTTTAGAATGATTAACTTTACCAAATACTACTGTGCTGGAGCCATCCTAAACTGGATCTCAGAGATTGTTAAATTTTCAGTGTGAGCATTTCTACCTCAGAAATTAGCAAACTCTACATATTAGGACATGATTTATTGTTTTGTTGATTGTCCACACTAAATAAACAGATGGTGAAAATGTTTACAATGCAAATTAAACTTTAAAATGTGAAGGCAGAACCAAGATGGGAGAGTGTAGGCATGGCTTGGCTGAGTTCTCCCCAAACCCCTCCAAATACCTTTAGAAATGACTCGAAACAAAATCTAGAGTAGCTGAACCCACAAAAAGACAGAGCGAAACAAATTTCCAGCCCAAGACAACCTGGATGGTCGATGGGAAAGGTCTGTTGCACCAGGCTAGGAAAGGAGCACAGGTCGGCAATGGCTGGACCGACACAGATGAGGCCCCAGTGCAGGCCTCAGGGACTAAATCACAGCCAGCTGTGATGGTTTCCAGACTTCTTAACCCATAAATGCCAGATACATAGAAGGTCAGTAGGAAACATCTGTCAGACCCAAGTGAGACTAGAGAGGAGTTCAGTCCCAGACCCAGCACAGGCCCAGACTGTAGCAATGGCAGCAGTGGTGGCAGCATGGCTGCTTCCAGACCTCTCAGCCCACAGAAGGCAAGGGAATCAAATAACTGATTAGAAGGAGATTATAAAGGTCTCTTTGCTGGCACTGAGTCAGGATTCTGTTGCTTTGCCCATACTTGGATTGGAATCACAGTCCTGGGTGGCAGTCCTAGGGAGAGGAGGAGCACTGGCATAGCAGAGCTTGTGGCAGCAGTTGAGAGGCAACTCTCCTCACAGTTCCAGGGCAGAAAAGAGTGCTTGTGGTTACTCACAGACCAGAACACAGGATAAGAGAGCAGTAAACACCTCTACTTGTATCATACCACCTGGGAAGAACTGAAAACTTACAGGTCCCTAGCAGTATCTCTGAAAACAACTACACAAAACCCCTGAAGCTAAGGACAATATGCCCTCCAGCCTAGAATAAGAGAAGCAGAGCCCTACTTTAACAGTTAAATAGTTAAGAGTCAAG
The DNA here is from genome assembly GCF_900497805.2 of Vombatus ursinus. Taxonomy (NCBI): domain Eukaryota; kingdom Metazoa; phylum Chordata; class Mammalia; order Diprotodontia; family Vombatidae; genus Vombatus; species Vombatus ursinus. Next base: position 42,921,754 of record NW_020954599.1, on the reverse strand, counting down.
TAATAGTCTAGGAAAATGAGCAGACAATGGGAAAAAAAAAAACTCTGATTATATAAAGTTGCAATGGTGACAAAGAAGACCAAAACATATACACAGAAGAAGACAAATAAGTCAAATCTTCCACATCCAAAGCCTCCAAGAAAAATATGAATTAATATCAGGGCATGGAACAGCTCAAAAAGGATTTTGAAAATCACTTAAGAGAAGTAGAGGAAAAGTTGGGAAGAGAAATGAGAGTGATGCAAGAAAATCTTGAAAAATGAGTCAACAGCTTGCTAAAAGAGGCCCAAAAAATACTGAATAAAATAACACCTTAAAAATAGACTAGACCAAATGGCAAAAGGGGTCCAAAAAGCCCATGAGCAGAAGAAGAACTTAAAAAGCATAATTGCCCATATGGAAAAGGAGATCCAAAAGCTCACTGAAGAAAAAAAAATTCTTTAAAATTCCTAATGGAGCAAATGAAAGCTAATGACTTTTATAAGAAATCAAGTAATTAGAAAAACAAAACAAAAAGAATGAAAAAAATGCAAGACAACGTGAAATATCTTATTGGAAAAAACAAATGACTTTGAAAATAGATCCATGAGAAATAATTTAAAAATTATTAGACTACCTGAAAGCCATGATAAAAAAAAAGCCTAGACATCATTTCTCAAGAAATTATTAAGGAAAATTGCCTTGATATTCTACAACCAGATGACAAACTAGAAATTGAAAGAATCCACCAATCCCCTCCCAAAAGAGATCCCAAAAGAAAAACTGCCAGGAATATTATAGTCAAATTCCAGACTTCCCAGGTCAAGGAGAAAATATTTCAAGTAGCCAGAAAGAAACAACTCAAGTATTATGGAAACACAATCAGGATGACACAAGATTTAGCAGCTTTTACATTAAGGGACTGGAGGGCATGGAATATAATATTCTGGAGGGCAAAGGAGATAGGATTACAACCAAGAATCACCTACCCAGCAAAACTGAGTATAACCCTTCAGAGGGAAAAATTGACATTCAGTGAAATAGAGGACTTTCAAGCATTCTTGTTGAAAATACCAGAGCTGAATAGAAAATTTGACTTTCAAATACCAGACTCAAGAGAAACATGAAGAGGTAAACAGAAAAGAGAAATTATAAGAGACTTATTAAGGTTGAACTATTTACATTCCTGCACAGAAAGATGATATTTGTAACTCATGAGTCCTTTGTCAGTATTAGAGTAGTTGGAGGGAAAAAAATTTTGTGTATGTACATAGATAGACAGACAGACAGACAGACAGACAGACAGACAGACAGACAGACAGACAGACAGACAGATAGATAGATAGATAGATAGATAGATAGATAGATAGATAGATAGAGGGCACAGGGTGAGTTGAAGATGAAGAGGTGATATCTGGAGAATAAAATTGAGGGGTGAGAGAGGATTAAATTAAGGGGAGAGAAGGAGAAAGAGAGAGGTAGAATGGGGTAAATTATCTCACATAAAACAGACAAGAAAAGACTTTTACAATGGAGGGGAAATGGGGGAAGGTGAGAGGGAATGAGTGAATCTTATTCTTATAGGATTTGGATTAAGGTGGGAATAACATACAAACTCAATTGGGTATGAAAATCTATCTTACCCTTCAGGAAAGTAGAGGAGGGGGAAATAAAAGAGTGGTGACAGAAGGGAGGGCAGATTAGGGGAGAGGTAATCAGAAGCAAACACTTCTGAGGAAGGACAGAGTCAAAGGAGAGAATAGAATAAATGGGGGAGGGTAGAATAGGATGGAGGGAAAGATAGTTAAACTTTCACAACATGACTATTATGAAAGTATTTTGCACGACTACACATATATAACCTATATCAAATTGCTTGCCTTCTCAATGAGGATGAGTAGGGAGGGAGGGACAGAATTTAGAATTCAAAGTTTTAAAAACAAATGTTAAAAACTGTTTTTACATGTAACTGGGAAACAAGATACACAGACCATGGGGTAGAGAAATCTGTCTTACCCTCTATGAAAATAGAAGGAGAAGGGGAAAAGAGAAGGGAAGGTAGAATGGGGAAAAGGGTAATCAGAATGCATGTCATCTTGGGGTTGAGGGAGGGGAGATTTGGGAAGAAATTTTGGAAATAAAAATCTTGTGCAGGTGAATGTTGGAAACTAAAAATATATTAATTAAACAAGGAAAAAAGACTCTAAACAAATTCTACAGCAACAAAACCCCCAAAATGATGGAAAGAAACAAATTTCTAGCCCAAGACAACTTGGAAGGACAAGTCTCTTGCACCAGAATGAGAAAGGAATACAGTCTAGCACAGGCAGTACCAACAGAGACCTGGCCCCAACAAACACAGAGCAGGCCTCAGGATGACTGAATCACTGGCATCAATGGTGGGTTTCCAGACCTCTCAGCCCACAGACACTGAAAACAACTTAGAAGGTCAGTAGGAAGGGTCTGTGGCACCTGAATGAGAGCAGAACACAGTCCAGCACAGTCCACACCATCACAGCACAGCCACAACAAACTAGCAGCATGCCTTCAGAGTGACTGAATCAACGTTACTTCTGGAACTCTTAGTCAACAGATAGTAAGGAGGTCAAATAGCTGGTCAGAAAATTACAGCAGTCTTTTGCTAGCACTGAGTCAGTACTCTGTTGCTTTGCCCATACTCAAATCAGGTTCCCAGAGAGAGAAGGACACTAGAATAGCAGAGTTTGAAGCCATGGTAAAGGTGGGACCCTCCTTACAGTTCTAGAGCATAAAAAAGTACTTCTGGTCACTCAAAGACCAGAGCACAGGCCAGGAGAGTAGTAAACACTTCTACTTAGACCATACCACCTTGGAAGAATTGAAAACTTTTAGGTCCCTTGAAATATATCTGAAAACAGCTGCACAAAACCTCTGAAGCTTGGGACAGCATGTCCTTTACCCTGGAAGCAGAGCCCTACTTTAACACAACAGTTGAAAGTCAAGTAATAGGCTGGAAAAATGAGCAAACAATGTGGGAAAAAAAACTCTGACTATAAAAAGTCACTAGGATGACAAGGAAGACCAAAACACACACTCAGAAGAAGACAACAAAGTCAAAGCTTCCACATCCAAAGCCTCCAAGAAAAATATGAATTGATCTCAGGCCATGGAAGAGCTCAAAAAGGATTTTGAAAATTAAGTAAGAGAGGTAGAGGAAAAAATGGGAAGAGAAATGAGAGTAATGCAGGAAAATCATGAAAAAACAAGTCAACAGCTTAGTAATGGAGACACAAAAAAATACTGAAGAAAATAACACCTCAAAAAGCACACTAGGACAAATGGTAAAGGAGGCCCAAAAAGCCAATGTGAAGAAGAAAACCTTAAAAAGCAGAATTGGTCAAATGGAAAAGGAGGTCCAAAAACTCACTGAAGAAAATACTTCCTTAAAAATTCAAATGGAGAAAATGGAAGCTAATGACTTTATGAGAAATCAAGAAATAATAAAAAACAAAACTAAAAGAATGAAAAAAATAGAAGAGAATGTGAAATATCTCATTGGAAAAACAACTGACCTGGAAAATGGATCCAGGAGACATAATTTAAAAATTATTGAACTACCTGAAAGCCATGATCAAAAAAAGAGCCTAGACATCATCTTTCAAGAAATTATCAAGGAAAACTGCCCTGATATTCTACAACCATATGGTAAACTAGAAACTGAAAGAATTCACCAATCACCTCCTGAAAGAGATTCCAAAATGAAAACTGTCAGAAATATTATAGCCAAATTCCAGAGTTCCCAGGTCAAGGAGAAAATATTTCAAGCAGCCAGAAAGAAACAATTCAATATTGTGGAAACACAATCAGGATAGCACAAGATTTAGCAACTTCTACATTAAGGGACTGCAGGGCATGGAATATAATATTCTTGAGGGCAAAGGAACTAGGATTACAACCAAGAATCACCTGGTCATCAAAACTGAATATAATCCTTCAGGGGAAAAATGGACATTCAATGAAATAATAGACTTTCAAGTATTCTTGATGAAAAGACCAGAGTTGAATAGAAAATTTGACTTTCAAATACAAGATCCAAGAGAAGCTTAAAAAGGCATACAGGAAAGAGAAATCATAAGTGACTTAACAAGGCTAGATGGTTGACATTCCTATATGGGAAGATGGTATTTGTAACTCATAAGATCTTTTTCATTATTTGGGCAATTAGACTGTATAGACAGAGGGCAAAGGTGTGAGTTGAATATGAAAGGATGATCTCTAAGAAATAAAATTAAGGGATGAGAGAGAAATGAACTGAGATAAAGAGAAAATGAGAGGTAGAATGGGGTAAATGAACCTTACTCTCATCAGAATTAGCTCAAAGAAGGAATAACATACACAATCTATTGGGTATACTATCTTATCCTACAGGAAAGTAGGAGGGGAATAGGATAAGAGAAAGGGAGGTGTGTGATAGAAGGTAGAGCAGATTGGGATAGTGGAGAGTCATAAGCAAAACATGGACAAGGTGAAAGGAGAGAGAGAATAGAATAAATGGGGAGGGGAATAGGATGGAGAGAAATACAGTTAGCAATAATAACTATGAAAAACTTTTGTAGCAAATTCCTCTGATAAAGTCCTCATTCCTCAAACATAAAGAACTGAGTCAAATTTATAAAAAAAAAGAGCAATTGCCCAATTGATAAATGATCAAAAGATACGGATAGTTTTCAGATGAAGTAATCCAAGATATCTGTAGCCATATCTTTAACTAGCTATTAATTAGAGGAATAAAAATTAAAATAATTCTGAAGTACTACCTCATACCTAATAGATTAACTAATAGGACAGAAAAGGACAATGAGAAATGATGGATTGTATGTGAGGAAAATTAGCCATTTATATGCTATTGGTGGTGTTGTGAACTGGTTCAACCATTCTGTAGAGCAATTTGAAACTATGCCCAAAGGACTATAAAACCATGCATACCCTTTGACTTAGCAGGAACACTCCCAGGCCTGTTTCCCAAAAGAGATTTGAAAAAAGGAAAATTATCTATATGCATGGAAACATTTATAGCAGTTCTTTTCTGGTGGCAAAGAACTGGAAATTGAGGTGATGCTCATCAATTGGGGAATAGTTGACCAAATTGTGGTATGAGATTATGATGGAATGCTATTTTGCTATAAGAAATGATGAGCAGGATGCTCTCATAAAAACCTGGAAAGATTTACATGAGCTGATATAAAGTAAAATGTACTGTATATAAAGCAATAGTAATATTGAATGACTTATCTATTCTCAGCAATACAATGATCCAAGACAACTCTGAAGAATTAATGATAAAAAATGCTATCATCCCTAGAGTAAGAACTGATGATGTCTGAATGCAGATTAAAGAATACTTTTTTTACTTTATTTATTTTCCTTGAGTTTTTTTTGTTATAAATTTTCTTTCACAACATGACTATTATGGAAGTGTTTTGCACAACCTCACATGTATAACCTATATCAAATTGCTTTCCTTCTTAATGAGGGCAAGGGTGGAAGAAGGGAGAGAATTTGGAATTCAAAATTTTAAAAATGAATGTTAAAAATTCTTTTTATATGTAACTCGGGAAAAATATCATACTAGAGGACCTTCCCCCTAAAAATAAAATAAAACAAAATAAAATCAACAGAACACAAAGAATATAAAAATAGTTTGCCATGGACTAAAAATCTCATCAGCCCTGTTATTTTTCTAACCCATGGATATCTAAGACTTTAATCTAAGTTTTCTAATTCTTAAGTCTAGTCTTGCTTCAAAGAGAGATAAATTTATTTCTTCTGGCACATAGTGAGCCTTTAATAAATATTTGTTTACTGACAGATTAAAAAAGAAAAACATATCTCACATTCATGAGAAAGAGAATCTGTTTGGTTTGACAATGGTATTAACAATCAGATTGACCTTAGAGAAAAATGATTCTTTTCAATTTTTATATCACTTGACTAACTCTGAGTCAATGTAATTCAATTCAATTCACTGAACATTTATTAATCATTAACTTTGGGATAGGTAAAGTTCAGGGTTGTGAGGAAACAGAGATAAAACAATCCCTGAACTTGAGGAATTTACCATCTTTTATAACATATAAGAAATTATAAGTTTTTTGAGGAATTTACAAAAAAAAATGTTATAGGTGACTTTTGTCTTGTTATCATATTAAATTGCACTTTTCCTGATACAACCTCCAGTGCCACTCCCACCCTTTCATGTATTAAAGAAAACTAAACCAGTTAAGCAAAACCAACTGATAAACATACCATTTCCAAAAGTGTAGGCAACTTCTGAGAGTCAAAATGGCAGAGTAATCAGTACATCACTGTCACTCTCCATTGCTGGCCTCTGGAAAAGAAAAAAGAAACAGAAAATAGAGTCCCAAGAAAAATCCTGGAAAAATAAAGCCAGCAGAAAGATGGGGTAGAGCAATTATTTATTCCAGGAAACATGGGGGATCAGCAAGATAGGTCTGTCTAATTCAGATAAAAGGAGAGTGCAGTCCAGGAAGGGAGGCATCACAACAAGCCAGCAACAAGCCCCACTTCAGCATTGGGAGATCCTGAGCCCCAGGGTGGTGAAACTGGCAAGGGCCAACACCAGGATCCCCCCACATGCACCAGCACAGTCCCAAGCAAGCAGGCATCCTCCAGCAGCAAGACTTCTATGTGATTCAGTGCAGCCCTGAGGAAATGCAACCCACCTGACCTCATCACACACCAGACAGCACCATTAGGACCCAAGCTCAGCACCAGGTAAGCTGCCAGACCTCTACAGTCTCCAGATGCCAGCACCTGAAGCCCCAGCACAAGAAGCTTCAGACAGCTTCCCTGTGCTCCAGCAGGAGAGCTCAACTTTAAAAGTCAGGAAATAGATAAAAGAAAAAAAGATGAGCAAGAAGTAAAAATGAACATTGGCCATTGAGAATTACTATGGTGACAGAGAAGATTAAAATGCAAACTCAGAAGAGGACAACATTATCAATGTACCTATATCTGAAAACTCAAAGTGGAATATGAATTGGTCTCAAGACCAAAAAGCCTTCTTGGAAGAGCTCAAGAAAGATATTAAAAGTCAAATAAGAGAGGTAGAAGAAAAATTGGGAAAAGAAATGAGAGGTATGCAAGAGAGAGTCAACAGCTTGGAAAAGGAAGGACAAAAATTGATTGAAGAAAACAATTACTTAAAAAGTAGAATTGGGCAAGTGGGAGCTAATGACTCTCTGAGACATCAAGAATCAGTTAAACAAAATCAAAAGAATGAGAAGATAGAAGGAAATGTGAAGTACCTCATTTGAAAAACAACTAACTTGGAAAATGGACTCAGGAGAGATAATTTGTGAATTATTGGTCTAACCAAAAGCCAAGAACAAAAAAGGACCCTGGACAGCATCTTTCAAGAAATTATCAAGGAAAACTGCCCTGACACCCTAGAACCAGAGAGTAAAATGGTCATTGAAAGAATCCATGAATCACTTCTTGAAAGAGATCACAAAATGAAAACTCCAAGGAATATTTATCCAAAATCCAGAATTATAAAGTCAAGGAGAAAATACCACAAGCAGCCACAAAGAAATAATTTCAATAACATAGAACCAAAATCAGGATTACACAGGACTTATCACTTGTACAATAAAGGATTGGAAAGCTTGGAATATGATATTCCAGAAGGCAAAGGATCTCAGATTACAATCAAGAATCAATCACCCAGCAAAATTGAGCATAATCTTGCAAGGGGAGGAGATAGACATTCAATGAAATAAGGGATGTTCAAACTTTTATGACGAGAAAACCAGAGCTGAAAGGAAACTCTATCTTCAAATACAAGACTCGAAAGAATCATGAAAAGTTACATAGGAAAGGGGGAAATTGTTCAATAAAGTTAAACTATTTATATCCCTATATAGGAAGATGATACTTGTAACTCTTGAGAACTGTATATTACAACAAGGGGAAGGGGATATACATAGACAGAGGGTGTGGGTATAAGTTGACTTTGATGTGATGATAAAAAATAATTAAGGAGGAATGTTTGTACTGGGAGAAGAGGAAAGAAGGAGGCAGAAAAAAATACATTACCTGAAAAGTTTCAAACATTTATTATAGTAGAGGAAAAAAAGAGAGAGAGGAAAGCAATATTTGAACCTTATTCTCGTCAGATTTGGCTCAAAGAGAGAATAACATACATACTCAGTTGGGTATAGAAATCTATCTTACCCTATAGGAAGTAGGAAAGGAAAGCAGAAATAAAAGGGAGGGGTGTATATAAAGAAAGGCAGAATAAAAGGAAGATGTAGTAGAGGAAAGGGGAAAGAAAAAGGAGTGGGGCTAATAGAAGGGAGGGCAGACTGAGGGAGGCAGTGGAGAGAAGCAAAACAGTAGTGAAGAGGGAAAGGGAGAAAGGAGAGAGAAAAGCATAAACAGTGGGGGGAAAGGATTTAGAGAAAGACACAATTAGAAATCATAACTATGAATGGGAATGGGATGACCTGTCCTATAAAATGGAAGCAGATAGTAGAGTGGATTAAAAACCATAATTCTACAATATGTTGTTTACAAGAAGCATATTCCAAGCAGAGAGATACACAAAGAGTAAAAGTAAAAGGCTAGAGTATAATATATTATGCTTCAACTGAAGAAAAAAAAAAAAGGAGGGGTAGAAATCCTGATCTCAGACAAATCAAAAGCAAAAATATATCCAATAAAAAGAGAAAAAGAAGGAAACCACATACTGCTAAAAGGTGCTGTGAATAATGTAGTAATGTCAATACTAAACATATATGCACCAAAATTCTTAGAGATGTTAAGTGAGTTAGAAAGAAGAAAGAGATAACAAAACTGTACTAGTGGGTGACCTCAAACTCCCCCTCTCAGAACTAGATAAATCTAAACAAAAAATAAGGAAGAAAGAAGTTAAAAAGGTCAATAGAATTTTAGAAATTTAGATATAGTAGACCTCTGGAGAAAATTGAATGAGTATAGAATGGTATATACCTTTTTCTCAGAGGTATGTGGCACTTAAACAAAAATTGACTGTAATAGGGCACAATACCAATTTTCAGAAACATTAAATGCATCCTTTTCAGATCATGTTGCAATAAAAATTACATATAATAAAGGACCATGGAAAGATAAACTAAAATTTAATTGGAAACTAAATAATCCAATCCTAAAGAATGAGTGGGTCAAACAACAAATGAGAGAAACAATAATTAACTTCATCCATAACAATGACAATAATGAGACAACATACCAAAACTTATAGGATGCAGCCAAAAAATTCTTGAGGGAGATTGTATATCTCTAAATGCTTACATGGATAAAATAGAGAAAGAAGAGACCAATAAATGGGGCATGCATCTAAAAAAAAACCTAGAAAAAGAACAAATTAAAAAGCACCAATTAAATACCAAATTAGAAAATCTAGAAAAGCAAAGGAGAGATTAATAAAAGTTAAATTAAGAAAATTATTGCACTAATAAATAAAACTGAGCTGCTTTTGCGAAAAAGGGAAAAAATAAAATAGAAAAACCTTTGGTTAATTTGATCTAAAAAAAAAGAAAGAAGAAAACCAAATTACCAGTATCAAAAATGAAAAAGTTGAACTCAGCACCAATGAAGAGGAAATTAAAACAAAAATTAGGAGCTATTTTGCCCAATGGTATGTCAATAAATCTGAAAATCTTAGTGAAATAGATGAATATTTACAAAAATATAAATTGCCCAGATTAACTGAAAAGGAAATAAAATACTTAAATGACTGCATTCAGAAAAAGAAATTGAACAAGGCATGAATTAAATCCCTAAGAAAAAATCTCCAGGGCCAGATGCATTTACAAGTGAATTCTACCAAATATTTGAAGAACAATAAATTCCAATACAATGTGAAGTATTTTGAAAAATGGGTGAAAAAGGAGTTCTATCAAATTCCTTTGATGATACAAATATGGTGCTGATACCTAAACCAGGAAGACCTCAAAGAGAGAAAGAAAATTGTAGACCAATTTGCTTAAAGAATATAGATGCAAAAATTTTTAGATAAAATATTAGCAAAGAGATTATAGCAACTTATCACAAGGACAATACATTGTGAACAGGTGGGATATATATCAGGAATGCAGAGCTGGTTCAATTTTAGGAAAACTACCAGCATAATTAACCATGTCAATAACAAAATTAATATAAATTATATGATTATCTCAATAGATGCAAAAAGTGCTTTTGACACAATACAGCACCCATTCCAATTAAAAACACATGAAGGCATAGGAATCAATTTGATTTTCCTTAAAATGATAAGTAGCATATATTTAAAACCAACAGCAAGCATTATATGTAATGAGGATAAGCTAGAAGCATTTCCAATAAGATCACGAGTGAAATAAGGATGTCAATTATCACCACTGTTATTCAATATTTTGGCTTTAACAATAAAAGAAGAAAAAGATATTGAAGGAATTAGAATAACAAAGTTATCACTCTTGGAGGATGATATGATGGTATGCATAGGGAATCCTAGAGAATCAACTAAACAAGTACTTGAAATTTTTAACAACTTTAGCAAAGTTGCAGAACTTAAAATAAACCCACATAAATCATCGACACATCTATATATTACTAACAAAGCCCAGCAGCAAGAGATAGAAAGAGAAATTCCACTTAAAGTAACTATAGACAATATAAAATATTTAGGAATACCTGCCAAGACAAATCCAGGAAACTCTATGAACAAAATTACGAAACACTTTTCTCACAAATAAAGTCAGATCTAAATAATTGGGAAAATATCAGTTTCTCCTGGGTAGACCAAGCAAATATAATAAAAATGACAATTCTACATAAATTAGTTTACTTATTCAGTGCCATACTAATCAAACTACCAAAAATATGTTATCGAGCTAGAAAAAAATAATAATAAAATTCATGTGGAAGAACAAAAAGTCCAGAATATCAAGGAAATTAATGAAAAGAAATGCAAGGCAAGGTAGCTTAGCTGTACCATATCTAAAACTACATCATAAAGCACCAATCATCAAAACTACTTGATACTGTCTAAGAAGAGTGGTGGACAGGTTAGGTACTCAAGACACAGTAATCAATGACTATAGTAATCTACTGTTTGAAAAATCCAAAGACTACAGCTTCTGGGGTAAGGACTCACTATTTGACAAAAACTGGCAGGAAAACTGGCAGAAACTAGTCATGGAGCAACCTCTTACACTGTATATCAAGATAAGGTCAAAATGGGTACATGATTTAGACATAAAGGGTGATACTATAAGCAAATTAGGAGACCAACCTGTCAGATTTATGGAGAACAGAATTTATGATCAAACAACAGAGAGCATTATGAAATACAAAATGGATAATTTTGATTACATTAATTTAAAGAGCTTTTGCACAAACTATAACTGTAACTGTTGTTGTCCTTCATTTTCAAAGAGGATCAAAATGATATCATTATGCTAGAGTCAAGTTTTAGTGTGTCTGACTGTAGCTGATCAGACCAATATGAACTTTTAATGTTCTGCCACAGGTTCGGCACAAATAGTCCATGTGAACATTTGGGGTGGATTTTCTAAATTTCTGTATCTTGCATTTCTCTTGAGCTATTTCAATTCTGTTTTGCTCGTTGAGCACAGCAGCTTTTCTGATGTAGGCACATTATGCTGCATAGTCCTGTGCCACTGTCTCCCGTGTCATATAATTAATTCCAAAGTTCTTAAGAAAGTCTTTGAGAGTGCCCCTTCTATCATTTCTTCTGACTACCATGTGAATGCTTGCCCTGTGTGAATTCTCCATAAAAATAGTCTTTTTGGCAAGTGTACATTTTGTGTTCAAACAATGTGGCCAGGCTATTGGAGTTCTTCTCTCTGAAGCAGAGTTTGAATGCTTGGCAGTTTAGTTTAAGAAAGGACCTCAGTGCCTGGTACCTTATCCTGCCAGGTGATCTTCAGAATATTCCTAAGATAATTCAAATAGAAGTGATTCAGTTTCCTGGCATGGTGCTGGTATACTGTTCAGGTTTCACAAGCATTGAACAATGAGGTCAGCACAATGGCTCTGTAGCCCTTCAGTTTGGTAGTCAGTCTAATACCTCTTCTCTCCCACACTTTCCTTTTGGAGCCTCCCAAACACTGAGCTAGCTCTGGTAATGCTTGTGTCAACCTCATTATCAATGTACACATTTCTAGAAAGTACACTACCAAAGTAAGTAAACTTATTCACAGCATTCAAAACTTCTCCATTTGCCATAACCAATGGTTCCAAGTATGGATGGTGTGGTGATGACTGATGGAGCACATGTGTTTTCTTGGTGTTAATTATTAGGCCAAAATTAGCAGAAGAAGCAGAAAATAAATCCATATTTGTTGGATCTCAGCTTCAGAGACTGAATTGAGTGCACAGTCATCTGCAGACAGAAAATCATGCACTGACACTCTCTCCACTTTGGTCTTGGCTTGTAGTCTTTTCAAGTTGAAGAATTTATAATCAGTGTGGTAGCTGACCTTGATGTCATGTTCATCCTTACTGAAAGCATGTGACAACATAGATGAAAACATCATGCTAAAAAGCATGGGAGGAGGCACACAGCCTTTTTTGCTCCATTGTTGACTGGGAAAACATGAAAGCATTGTCCATTTTCCAGAACCCGGGCAAGCATGCCATCATCAAATTGATGTACAATGTTGATAAATTTCTCCAAGCAATGAAATTTTGACATAATTTTCCTCTAATTCTCCTCTAATTTTCCTCACTACTGACAGTATCAAAGGCTTTGGCCAGGTCTACAAATATTGTATACAGATTTCTATTCCGCTCCTGGCATTTCTCCTGGAGTTGTCAGGCAACAAACCCCATATCAGCCATTCCTCTGCCCTTTCTGACACCACACTGGTTCTCAGGTAGATGACCATCCCCCAGGTGAAGGATTAGCACAAACTGAACTAATGCAACCAAAATTAGAAGGGAAGCAGAAAGCTGGGAAAGAATTTTTACATCCAGTGTCTCTGATAAAGGCCTCATTTCTAAAATATATAGAGAACTGAGTCAAATTTATAATAATACAAGTCATTCCCCAATTGATAAATGGTCAAAGGATGAATGGGATGAATTGGTAGAGTTGTGAATGGATCAAACCATTCTGTAGAGCAATTTGGAACTATGCACAAAGAGCTATAAAACTGTGGATATCAAAGGGTATGTATCAAAGGAGTCTGAATACAGATCAAGGCATACTACTTCTAGGTCTAAATCCCAAAGGGATTATAAAAATGGGAAAAGGATCCTCATGTACAAAAATATTTATAGCAACTCTTTTTCTAGTGGCAAAGAATTGGAAATTAAGGTGATGCCCATCAATTGGGAAATGGCTAAATAAAATGTGCTTTGTGAATATAATGGAATACTATTGTTCCACAAGAAATTTTGAGCAGGCAGATTTCAGAAAAATCTGGAAAGACTTAAATGAGCTGATGCAGAGTGAAGTGAGCAAAACCAAGAGAACATTGTACACAGTGACGTAACAGAGTAGGGTGACCAACTTTGATAGACTTAGGTCTTCTTAGCAATGCAATCATCTAAGACAATTCCAAAAGACTCATGATGGAAAATGCCATCCACATCCACAGAAAGACCTATGAAGTCTGAATACAGATCAAGGCATACTATTTTCCTCTCTTTTTTTTATCTTTTCTTTTTTTGTGTTTTTTCTCTTTGGTCCTGATTCTTTTTTTACAACATGATTAATGTGGAAATATATTTAATATAATTGTACATGTATAGCCTATATTAGTTTGCCCACTGTCTTGGAGAAGAAGGATAGGAGGGAGTGGAAAAATTTAGAATTTAAAATCTCATAAAAGTGAATGTTGAAAACTACTTTTTAACACATCAGAGTTGATTGCCACCATCTGAAACAATTACTTTTCCAAGGCCACATAAATGTTGAGCCTACCATCATGAGGGTCTTTGGCATTCAAGAGTGCCACTAACCTGTTTTATTAAAATGTTAGCGTTATTAATAAAATGGCTAATTACCCAGAAAAAAGGAATGTATCTTGAATAAAGAGATATTTATATGATCCCTTTAATACTAAAGGCCTATCAATACAAGCACAGCTTCCTTCACTGAACAACAACTTGATAGAACCTTGCTTTGAAAAACTAAATGACTTAGGGTAAATTTAATGACTGGATGAGATAAATAACAATTAATTTCAAAGTATTGAATTTAACATTTTAAAAATAACCTTAGACACAAATGATCCCTGGCAAGACTGTAGGGACACCATGTCCTTGGGACTCTCCTACATTTGGCTGCCTTCCTCTGTAAATTTGACTACTCATGAAATTTTATTTGTAAGCCCCAAATCAATACTAGTGGTACTTTTGCAGTAATTTGCAGACGTGTAAAATGGCAAACTATCACCCAATGTGCACATTTTTTCCTGAGGTCTACTCTCATACTATAAATGAATGCCTTTTTTGGGCTCTATTTAGTGCCATGTTTTCCCATTTTTGTGCTTTTTGTTGATGATTTCACCATTAAAAATGACCCTCAAGTATAGTGTTGAAATGCTATCTATTGTTTCTAAGTGTGAGAAGGTTGTGGTATGACTTATGGAGAAAATGTGTTAGATAAGCTTCCTTCAGTAATGAGTTATAGTGCTGTTGGCCACAAATTCTATGTCAATGAATTAACAATACCCTATGTCTAGAAAAAGGATGAAGAAATCTGTTAATCAGTACATGAGGCCACACTGGAAAGTGCTAAAGTAAATGTTGTACCCAGAGGCTTACAGGAACCAATCCTGTATTTCCACTAAAAGCAATGGGTCTAAGTACTCACTAATTCAGTTTTTGTGACAGCTTTACACAGCATAACTATTGTGAATGGTGAAAATCAATCAACTCTGAATGTATTCATGTGTATGTATATATTGATGTCATATGTATTTCCTTCAGAAGATAGTATTTTAAAGGAACATAGTAGAACATAAGTCCTTTATGTACTGAGTCATCCCAAACACTGACAGATTGACTCTAATTCTATATTCATCATCATAATAACTAACATTTATATAATGTTTTAAAGTGTGAAACATATAATTCAAATATTATATCATTTTGCTTCATAATAACCATGAAAGATAGGTATTATTATTTATCCTCATTTTACAGATGCAGAATCTGACATAGACAGTTTAAATAACTTGCCTGTGGTTATGTAGGTAGTAAATGTCTGAGGCAGGAATTAGACTGACTCCACATGCAACATTTTAACTTCACCGCCAAATATCCCACCAGGCTTCAGCAGCCATATTCAATAATAAATCTTGAGCTAGACATGACTTCAAAGGTCATCTAATCCAATTCTCCCATTTTACAAATGAGGAAATTGATACCTTGAGCTTAAGTGACTTACTATTGTCACACACCTAGAAAAAGGTAAAATTTGAACCCACCTCTGCATATTCTAGAACCAGTGCTCTTAGGATTCTATCATGCAGGTATTATGATCATAAACTAAAAGCTAGAAGGGACCTTAAAGCTCATCTATCCACCTCCTTCTTATTTAGAGATGAGAAAACTGAGAGCAAGTATTTCAACCCACTCCTTTAACAACAAATCCAGAACTCTTCATTATTTGGCAATAAATCGGAGTTTAAAAATATGGAAACAGTCCTGCCAATGTTCTGGAGACAGGATGTATTTACAACTCCTATTTACCTTTAAGAACCAAATGAATTAAAAAAAATAAAAATGCACACAGAGATAGAGGTTACACTTAGCAGATGCTACAGATGTGGCTTAAGCCTGAAAAACTGCCTGATACCAACAGAACGGATTAGAGAAGCAACTCAAGAATCCACTCATGTATTATAGTGAGTCTCTTTACCACTCTTTCTTAATTCAGGAAATACATTGTACATCTTCATGTCTTTAATCATACCATTTTAGTATAATAAAGTGATTTTTAAAAGACTACAAATTCATGTCATTTTAGTCCAGATACTATGTGTCCAGATACTATGTCGTGATATCTATTATGCATAAATTTTCCATCCAAACCCTTACAAAATTGTCATCAAAATATGATTAAGTATTAATATCATAGCTAATTTTAGGCAAAATGTAACATGCAACCACTTTTACTGATTCTTAAATGTACCCTGACAATGAAAAATGATGTATACTGTTTGTATTGAGCATGGTTCATTTATCCCAAGCAATGACTGGCAGATGGGCCACTCTTGACGTTCTTAAAGACACATATGCTTATTAGGTATGTCTCAGCAGATGTGTTTTCCACCTCAAATATGAGTGTTGACTGGATTACTAATTCTGCATTGCTTATGACATTTTGTCTAGATCACAACCAAGGCAAATGTTATTCAAGGTGCTTAAACATTGCTAGTAGGGCAAACCACGCTGACACAGAATCAAGGGCATTTTAAAACAAAAACCAGCCTACTGAGCTTATTCTGTAGGCATGTTATTCTTGGCACTTTTGTTTTCCATATATAAATTTGCTATGGTAACATGTAGTATTTATCTCAGGACAACAGAACAAATTATACGATATATGCCTCTCAAGTGCCTGAAGCCAGAGAGATGAAGGGATGATGGTTTCTAGCTTTAATATTTTACTTAATAATAAAAAAAATTCTGAAGCATAGAAAAACATTTCAAATAGAATGCGTGAGACATCTAGGAACAGTGAAAATAGGAAGGAAGATTTTAAAATTTGGGGATCAAATCTCAGCTCTCTACATATCAGAGAAATATCATAGATTAGCTCATAGTGGAAAGCACAATAGATACTATTTGGTCCAAACCACACTTCTGTTAAAGTTGAGTATACTGAGGGTCTAAGAGAGGAAATGTCTTGCTCAAGGTCACAGGACCAGGTTCAAATTCAGGATATCCACTTTTGTGGGGAAGGGAAGCCTAGAATTAACTAAATATTTGACTTAGCAGGTGAGAGGAAACAACAGGGTAAAGGGTAAAAGAGCTGGCTCTGGAGTCAGACTTTTGGGATTGTGCTGAAACCGGTTCAAATCAGTTCTCAAGAGTCAGTTGTTATATTTTCAGTGTGAGCATTTACATCTCAGATGTTGACAAATGATACAAATTGGAGCTGGATTTACTGTGTTGTTTACTGTCTTTAGGCTTAAGAAAGTGATAGGTAAATGTAAATGAAGCAGTTTAAACCTAAAAATGTGTCCTCTTTACTTTTTAATTTTTTGAGAGCCAATTGTTAAAACTTTACCACCACACCCCTGAGTCAGAGGAACTAGGTTTGAATCTCATCCCTGGCATTCATTTTACCACCTGGTTGAACTTGGTCAAATCCCTTACTCTCCCTAGACCTCAATTTTTGTTATTTCTAAAATCAGTAGATTGCTTACCATCTCAGGGAGGGACGAGGAGAGGGAAGAAGGGAGGGATAGAATTTGGAATTCAACAGTTTTTAAAAAATGTCCAAAAAAATATTTTAGCATGTAATTGGACAAAAATTTAAAAAATAAATGACAAAGTTTGTCTTTACATGTAATTAGAAAAATAAATACTATTAAAGATAAAATCAATTTCTCCAGTTATATAAATAAATCATCATTTTGAAAGATTTCAATATGGATTAAATAAATATTTAAAAACTAAAAATAAAAAATCAGTAGGTTGGAGTAGATGACTTCTGCAGTCCTCCCCAGCTCTAGATCTGAAACCACTTCTCACCTACTTCCTTACTCATTAGAGATCCTATATTTCTTTGAAGCATAGTTCAGGGGCCACTTCCTTCCCAAGACTTTTCACAATCCTTGCCTGTTGTTAATTCTCTCTCCCTCTTGGGACTATTTTGCATTTACTAAACTGTGTACAGATGGAATCCGCACCTCTGGTAGAATATAAATTGCTTGATGGCAAGGACTAATTAATTTTTGACTATTTTTCCCATTCCCTAGCCAAGAGCCTTGCACACAAATGGATATTAAATAAATGTTCATCAAAATGAATTGGTTCAACCAAATTTTTTGAAGGCTAAAGCCCTTATATTTAATTTGAGCTATATCCATACTGGGGAGTTTGAGTCCTCTTTTGTATGTTTAATTTGCTAAAATATAAACATTTCTTGTAATCTGCTTTTAGATTGCTGACCCAAGGCTTCAAATTTTGCTCCAGCAATACAAAAACTTGTCCAACATCACAATTATACAAGAAGTCAGACTTCATAGTTAATGATGATACATGGATTTCTTTTCAAGGTATATGCAATTAAAATTTAAATTGAGTAAATATGCATTGAGTATAATGTATTTAGAAATCTGTGCTTGGTACTATGTGATGTACATACTTCAGATAAGAAATGAAACCTGGGCCTTTGTGGTGTTTACAATTTAGGCAGAGCATATCGCTAGGTATCTATAATATAAAATAATGCATTGTGCAGTGGCTAGAAAGCTGACCCCAGACTGTGGAAGAACTGGGGTCAAATCCTGCCTCTGACACATATAGCTTCCTGTCCCTCAATAAGTCACCTAACTTCTAAGTGTCCTAAGCAACTATCTAAGACTGAGTTTCAGAGAAGGTAAATATCTTCATTAGTCAAGAAAGTTTAAGTATTTAATGAAAGATGGAAATGATGGGTCATTAGGGAATGAGGTAAAAGGAAGCTTGGCTGATAGAGTAGATAGAGCACAGGACCTGGATCTGACCCAGCCTCAGACACTCATTAGCTATGTAACCCTGGGCAAGTAATTTATCCTTTCTCTGTCTCATTTCTTCATCAGTAAAATGAAGATAATGATAGCACTTAGCTCACAGACTTGCTGTGAGGATAAAATGAAATATCTGTAAAACACTCTGCAAATCTTAAAGTACTTTACAAATACTAGCTATTATTACTGTTATTATTATTACTATTGAGTTGGCATAGAAGAGATGGGATCCAATAGACAGAAAATAGAAGGACATATCAGCAATAGTGAACAGTGTAAGCAACGATTTGGAGGTGGGGAAGACCAAGGTGTGCCTGGGAGAAAAAGTAGGGCATTTTACTTACAGCATGAAGCTCATAGAAGTATTATGAAATGAAACTGGAATGGTAGGTAATTGCAAAATTATAGAAGGTTTAAAGTGCCAAGCTATTATTACATTTTAACTTGATTCAATAAGTAGTGGAAAAACTAATAAAGGTTTTATTCAAAATAAAAAAAGAGTAATATGGTGAAATTTAGTGACATAGTGAGATTTAGGCATAATGTGTTTTAAGTATGAAGGTTAAATGAACCAGGATACCAAGTGCAAGTAAGAAAGTCCCTGAGAAGACTACTGCTATAGTCTGGGTAAGAAATAATAAAGGCCTGCCCTGGGTGTGGTAGCAGTGTCAATAGAGAGGAGAGGACAAATAAAAAAGATTAGAGCTGAGGTAGATTCAACAAGATTTTTAAAAAAATGACAAGATAAGAAGCTAGAGAGATAAATGAGTTAAAGATAATACCAAGTTTTCAAACATAGAGTACTTGGTGAAGAAGAAAAAAGATGTGAGTGGGGGGAAAGTTTAATAATAAGTTTAAAATAGTAATAAATATGACAATAACAATAATGTTTAATTTAGGATACAGCAAGTTTGAAGTGCCAGTGGAACATGAAAGAGATACTCTGTAGGCCACGAGATATATGGGGTGTAGAGTATGATAACGAGCTCGGGTACAATGGGAACTGTATGGGATGGGGGGGCAGGGGTCATGTATTATCCAATAGTTCTTAATTTCTGTCTTCTCTCTGCTTTGGGTGATATTGAATTGCCCAACATAGAGTAATGTTGGCCATAACCCTTGGCTAAGAGTACCATTGTCAGATGAAATTTATTGCATCTAATGATTATTTTTCCTCTAAACTTGCTCCTTCTTCTGAATTCATCATTTCTGACAATGGCACAACCATTCACTGAGTATAACAAACACCAATCTAGGACGGCATATTTTCTTTTTTCTGCTACTTCATCTGTCATATCCAAGCTCTCACTGATTCTTTTTAATTTTACCTCCATTTCATATCACAATTATCAGTACTCCTGCTCCCATCATGATTGCAGCAGCTAAGAATTCTGAAGCCACGAGTCCCAGGAATAACATCAACCCCACAAAAAAAAAAAAGGAAAAACCTGTAGTTACGTAGAGGAGAACAATCCCTCTGAAGATGGGATCCAACAACTAGCCACAGATGCTGAAGACGCAGAAAAGAAAGGTCTTGCCAACAACATCCTTCACCTCAAATGATTCAGTCAGCATCAAAGGAAGTGAGACTAAAAAAAGGTTCATAAGAATTGTTCTGCTGCCATACCCAGAGAGTCACTGGACTTTTCCATCTGCCATGCAGCAGAACCCTCCTATAAAAGGCATTCCAAAAGTCTTAGTGCAACTGTAAAGCTTAAATATAATTTATAATTTAATGCAGATAATATGAATATTAGATTCTTATTATATAAGCAATTATATTAATAACACAGATTATATTAATAACATATTTATAGTGTTAATGTTAATATTATTGTAGCTTAGTAATAAGTATTATTTAAAAACTTAAAAGTGCACTAAGACTCTTGTAATATCTGTATAATGTTTTCTCCTCCTATAAGAATGTGAGTTCCTGGAGAGTAGAGACTTCTTATTTTTCTATTTATATTCCTAGCACTGAGCATAGTATTCAGTATATAGTAAGCAATTAACAAAATATTTTTCATTCATTCATTCATTCATTCATTCATTCATTCATGGCAGAGGCCCTCTTTACAATCTACTTGCACTACTGCAATAATACCTCCACAGATCTTGATGCCTCCATTCTTTTCAGCCTCCAATTCATTCTTTATTTCATTGCTGGATTTTACTCCCTTATTCAGAGAATACTCCCTTCTTAAAATATTTAGTGACTATAATAAACTGGTATTTGAGGCTCTCTACAATATTGCCCGGCCTTACCTCTCTTGCCTTATATCTATTCCACATACTCTCAGCTTCATGCATTTGATCACAATTCCCATTATTTCCTCCCTGCCCAATTTTATCTACCCAATATAATACTCATCTTTTAAAATCAAATGCAAATGCCATCTCCTGTGCGAGGTCTTCCCTTATCACTCCAGCTAGTTCTAATGTTCATTTACCCTTTGACTAGTACTATTTTTCATAATTTTCTGACACATTTTATCATGAATTTGATTTTCTCATGTCTCACTCCTCAGGCCCTTAAAGTTTGGCTTCTCGTTCCCATTGGCCAATAGAATACTCTTTGCTAGGTCACCACAGACCTTTTTATTGCTAAATTGTGTGACTCTTTTTTAGTCCTTTTCTTTCTTGATGCTGTTGACCTCAACCCTCCCCTTTTCTCATCCCTGGGTTTTCATGATGCTGCTCTGTCATTTTCTTCCTTTCAGTCTCACCTCCCTTTTTCTCTTTCCTTTGCAGGGTTACAATCCATGTCCTACACCTTTATGTGTGGAGATAACCAAATGCTCTATGCTGTCATCCTTTCTTCTCTCTCTCTACATATTCCTACATACCTGATGGGGTTGGAATCTGAGCCCCAGAAAGGAAAAACTCTGGCCCCAGAACATTTCCCACCCTTGGTAATTCTATTACCTCATGGACTCTGTACTTTCCCACATGGCCAAATCTCTGGTGGCTATGTTCCCATCAACTGGTCTTTCACTGTGGCTACACCCAATCTCCCCTCTATTGTCTTGCCTCCCTATGGCCCCAGGACACTTCCCACCCTTGATCCCACCTAGGCTCCATTTCCCACCCTTGAGAATTCTATTACCCTCATGGACCACTTGGCCACTCTCCCATGATCTTTTTGTATATAAGGTCTATCTTATCTCCATTAAGACGCTCAGATCTTTACAATCTAGCCAATAGCCCATAGATGCTCAGACTCCTTAAGAGTCTAGCTAATATGGCGAATCTTCAATAAACTTTGTTTTTGGCTGCAAGAAGGCTTGGGTTGAATTCTTTTGGGCAGGACCTGGGTATTGTGATTTTGGGGTGCCAGGACCCCTAACTTCTAGACCGCATCATATCCTTTTCTCATCTCTCTCCTGAGCTCCAGATCCCCACCTGTGGTAAAACATTCTGAGCTCATATTGGTCTGGTCAGTCACAGTCAGACACACTGAAACTTGACTCTAGCATAGTTATGTCATTTTGGTCCTCTTTGAGAATGAAGGATAACAACCAACCATCACCATATCTCACTTAAATATATTTAATAGCCTCCTAAATCTTCTCCCTACATCCAATCTCTCCCCTTTGCCAATCCATCCTCCAGACAAATCACATTAATATTCCTAAGGCATTAGACTGAAGGTGTCACTACTCTGTTCAAGAAGCTTTAGTAATTTCCTGTTGTCTCTATGATAAGATACAAACTCCTCTTTTTGAAACTTAAGGCCAGAGAAGATTCTGGGAAGATGACAGAGTAGGTCGGAAAACTTTCGGCTCTCCAAATTTCCTCCACGGAAAAAGACAAAACATTGCCAAAGAGGAAATGTTGAGCAGTGGAAATAAAGCAATTGTTCTCTTGAGATAATCTAAGAAAACCTTAGGAAAGACTTGACCTCCAGGGGCAAAGGTTTGGCCTGAGTGAAGGGCAAACACCTCCAAGCCAACTCTGCAGAATCTACAAACAACAAGCCCTGGGGGCAGCTGGAGTTAGGAGGCAGACTCAGACTTAGAAACTTTCATCTCACAGACTGCATAGGAGTCTAAAGGCTGAGGAGGAGAAGATTGAAAGATCTTCCGCTATCAAGGGATGCTGAGCACAGTTGTGCTGATCAGATGTGTCCTGGGCTGTGGTTGTGGGGAGATAGAACTAACACATACCTGGTGAGTACAATAGCAGAGGGGTGGGGACACTGCTGGCTGTAGGTACTTGCAGGATAGCAGAATCCCTGGTTTCAGTTCTAAGGAAGAGACTCAGTCTTCCTAATTCCAATGAGTTGGCTTTAGCCTTGCCACAGCTCAGAACTCTTTAACTCAAGAAATCCACCAACCTCAAACTTATCTAGCAGCAGAGATTACAGCCAGAGCTATTTTTGTTGCTAAAAGGTCTTGCTGTGAATATTAGCTTATGCTTGAATTTTAAGTGAAGAAAAAATGCTAATTTAGCACATTTAATAAGTAGCACAACATTTTAAAAGAACATTTGTATCTTTAATCAAAGTGTTAATTATAAAAAAAAAGCATTTGCTGATTGTTACCAATGACTTCCATAAGAGCAGCATATATCATGATTATTGTTATCATTCATAATGGAAATTTTAGTAAAATTCTGGCAATTCTGCCAAATCTTCTTCCTGGTTTTGGACAGTGTTCAGTCCATTACAGGTAAATGTAGAAACAAATGTGATTTTAGGTATAGTAAATAAGCAGAAACTATATGCACACTTCCATGTCTTTTACAACTGCATTTTCTCACAATGTCCATTGATTTTTTCAACAAAATTTAGTTTTTTAAAGTATGACTCCATTTCACTAAAATTCATTCCCTGTCACATAGAAATGAAAAGCAAAATCAATAGTTTCTCAAACTCATTGAGCCTTTAATTTTCCCTGAAAATCTCAAAATATTTTTTTTCAAAAAGTTCAATTTTACAATCTAATCTGAGATTAAGATGTCCATTTACACAATGAAAAGAAGACTTCCTACCCCATCTGGCAAACCACAGAACTGGAAGGGGAAATTTGGGTGCATTAATTAATCATAACCATGATAGCTAAAGTTTACAAATTACAAAGTATTAAATACTTGCTGCTGTTAGGTTCCCCCTCCCTAAAATCTATGGGTGAGTATGATGGTTGGTAAAATTTGCTCCATGTTTTCAGCTAGATGAATCAACTCAATTCGTTTTTAACATATTCAGCACAAACATACACAAACACATACAGAGAGAGAAGGAGAGAGAGAGAGAGAGAGCAATTTCTATGTTCAAAGCCCTAAAGAGAAAAGAGAAAAAGAGAGTGGTACAGCAGTGTGTTGTGAGATGAATATTCTACCCCTGCCCAGCCTCCACCCCATGCAAATTAGGTTAGTAATTCCATTCAATGAATTGAAGCCATGCTCAACATTTGAGTGATTCAGGGGAGTAAAAGTTCAGGCTATTGCCTTCTCTTCCTGGTCACCTGAGGACAAAATTGCCACAAGAAGCTCCAGGAATGCTAATGTACTATGGTAGCCCACAATGGACATTTCAGCCAATGGGGCTTCATTCAGCCAAATCAAATCAAGGTATATCATCAATTCACATCCTGTTGAATATCCTCCTTCAATGGCTAAGTAAATTTCCTTTCCTTAACTGTTCAATGTTAGTGTGTCATGTTTCAATATCAAACAAATGCAACTGGGAATTCAAAAGCAAGTTCTTATGAGCCTGCACAGAGTACAGCAGTGTATTGGTTGATGCAATTTCCCATGTGGTTGGGGCTGGGGAGCCTGCAAGAGTATGGATGATATGTAAAGGGAGTGTTTGGGAGAGATTTTGTAATATGAGTAGATATTCTGTAACTCTTTCCAGTCTGCTGACCATATGGTAGATAGCAGCCTATTTGATTGGCAGTAGGGAACTAGGGAAGCCTTTGTGGACCCTGGCCTCTTCATCTCTTGGTTGTGTTTTTTTGTTTGTTTGTTTTTTTGTTTTTTTCACTGAGAGCACTTGGTGAGATACAATGCTATATGGGCAGCAAACTCAATTCTCTCCCTTTGAGGCCAATATGGAGTCCCAAGAATTTAGGCTTCTGTTCTTTGTTTGCTTGGGAAATTTTTATTTTATTTTAGGCAAAGGGATTGGAGACTATTTTTGAGTTTTGAAAGGCCAGAAAATAAGCCTCCCATGGTCTAGGTTTTTGTGAGTCAATTTCATGCTGGTTTTTGCAGCTATCCCAATAATAATGCCTCAAGGAGCAAGGGATGATCTTCAAGGTCTAATGAGAACTCATCCACCAGTAGTATTAATGGACTTGAACTTGATGAGACCAATGCTATGAAAATACTGCTAAGTCTGACCGTATTACCCCAAAGTGGTATAAATGAGAATATGCCCTTCAGATAGTGAGAGGGCAAGTTTATGCTTTTGTTATTGCTATATCTTCAAAATATATATCCCTTTATAAAAGCTAATTTATATTACTTGGTTAAATGGGACTGGGAAAACAGTTAATTGTACCTAACAATGGGAGAAACATATCCAGGAAGTCTTAAGCCAATGGTAGACACACCATCTCCTCAAGGGTTTCCATGGGACCCTGAGGAGTAGATGTAGCCAGTCTTGCTCTGAGAGAGTAAATACATAAATAATACTCTTTAATACACAAATTACTTTAATGCACAAATTACTGTTTGAGGCCCAGCTCAAAGCTAGTCATAAAAGAAAGAAAAATTACACAGATTACTATGACAAAATGGAAGAATTGGGGGAAAAAAAGTTTGAGAAGAAATGACAAAAAATTCAGGAAAATTTCTTGGAGAAATTTGAGAAGGAAGAACTCAACACCACCTAGGCATAAGAAACGGTGGCATTAGGAAAGACTTTGTGGAAGAAATGGCATGGGAAGGGGGCCTTTAATGAAGAAAATTCATCAGATAAAGGGTGAATAATGGTTATGTACTTAACTGATAGCTCCCTCTTCCCCTCAAAATAGCAATTAGCAAAATGAAAGGATGATCTGATATTAAAATACACTATTTATATCTCACTTAGTGCTGCCACCCCTTGGGGAATTCTACACACTCTTGGGTCCCTTTCCATGGCATTTAGTTTGTTACAGTCAAACTCCTGTGGAAACAGTCATTACCAATGATCCACCAACTGTCCACTTTCCACTACCCCCATAAGTTTCAGTATGGGCAAGAAAATGGATAACCACACACTTGAGTCTACTGAAAACAAAGGAGGGTGGGGAGGTACATTCATTCTCTGGATCTTGGGATAACAGATTGAAGGGAAAAGTGAGAAAGACAATTTTTCTACTGGCTTCCTAGTCAGCAGGCAAATATGAATCCATGTTAGCAGCCAGATCTCAGATGATTCCAGGCAATTCTAGGAATGGCTCAGTTCCTACTTGATATATTGATGCTCATAACACTCATGCCTCCATCTTTCAAGACCCTATGCCATCATCTCTGAGGAAGATGGAAAAAAGAAGAGAAAGTAGAGAGTGTGTAACCATAAATATCCTTTTTATCCTGTCATGCTGCTCCTTGTAACAGTAAGGTCTTTTTCAAACTCAGGGAATTCTACATGCTCTATTTCTCTGTCTCTCTATCTCTCTGTCTCTCTCTCTCTGTCTTTCTGTCTGTCTGTCTGTCTGTCTCTCTCTCTCTCTCTCTCTCTCTCTCTCACACACACACACACACACACACACACACTGCTAGAAACTAACTCATTTTTTTCAAGGGATCTCAGAATTGGCTCCCTCCAGTTGCCCTCTAAAACATTCTGGGCTGGTGGAATAATTCAAAGAGGCAGTAAAAACAAAGCCAAGATCATTACTTAAAATTGAAATACCTCAGAAATACCTGTTTGAGAAAAAGCTTGGAGGAAAAAAGTATATCTATATATGTGTATTAATTATGCATGGATGCTATTCTAGTGGTTCATTTCTCCAGGAAACAAAAGTAATTGCACACACACAACTGAATTCTAATATGTAGGCATGAAATATCCAATTTGGATAAATTGGATTTTGTAGTGGTTAACATGTAACCCCATTGTGCCTTTAGATAATTTTGCTTTAGAATTCTATCCCCCCCTACACACACACACACACACAATCTGTTATTGGTCTTCTAAGAATGTTTCTCACTTTAGTTTCTTTAGGAGAGACTTATAGATAAAAGGAAAAAAAAAAGAAACCTGCATACTCTTCTCAAGCTAAACTTTATTAACAGGGTTTTTGGATAATTAGAGAAAGATAATGTAATAGATATGGCATGCCAAATTTCAATAAAACATCTGCTAAATTTTTACATGCTATCTGTGTAGAAAAGATGAAAAGACATGAGTAAGATGGTAATTCAAAGTTTGTTAAATGACTGAACCTCAAACAGTAGTTGTAAACGGATTAATGACATCATTGAGTGATATGTCTAGTGGAGTCCCAAAGGGATCTGTCCTTTAACCTTCACTGTGCAACATTTTTACAATAACTTGGCATTGATAGTGATGAAGGCATTGATGGAAAGCTTCTCAAATTTGCATTTGACATAAAACTGAGGATAGTTAGAATAATGGAGGTAAGAGTTAGTTCTGAAAAATAGCTCTATAGACTAAAGGATGGGCCAGATAAATAAGAATAAATTAAGTTGGGTATAAATATAATACTAAATTTGGGGTCAGAAATCAACTGTAAAAGTATTGGGAGGAGCATGGTTATAAAAGAATTTGTAAAAAAATGAAGGTCTGACCACTGTAGTGCCCACAGAATAAGTCAATATTTGACAAAACAGTGAAAAAAATTAACATGATAATAGAATGAGTTAAATTAAATTCAAGAAACATTCTATGTATGCATCTCTTAGTAGTTACTAGGGGTTGTTAAATAATTTTTTTAGTCGTGTCTAACTTTCCATGACTCCATTTTGGGTTTTCTTGGCAGAGATACTAGATTAGTTTGCCATTCCATTCTATAGCTCATTTTACAGTTGAGGAACTGAGGAAATCAGGATTACGTGGCTTTCCCAGGGTCACACAGCTAATTAAATGTCTGAGGTCAGGTTTGAACTCATGAAGATGAGTCTTCCTGATTCCAAGAGCAGTGCTCTATATACTTTGCCACCTAACTTCCCCCGGTTACTGGGTGTACAAAAGTTAAAAAAAAAAGTGTCCTTCCTCTCAAAGACCTTCTATTTCCCTTTGGAATACACATATCAAATGAAAATATAATATAAAGTAATAAGCATGACACAGTGAAAAGAGCATTGTTTCTAGAGTCAGAGGAGTTACATTCAGCATGGTGTATCTGCCTCAAAGAAGGCATTGTGCTCTTTGAGCAAAGCAGAATTGCAGTAGCTCAAAAGAAAAGTGAGAAGTGCAAATTTAGAGACATCTTCACTTCAAATATTGATATGGGCTATTTGTACCAGACCTGTGGTAAAGTTTTTCCAGCTCATATTGGTCTGGTCAACCACAATCAGACACACTGTACCCCGGCCCCAACATAGTGTTATCATTTTAATCCTCTTTGAGAAAGAAGGACAACAACCAACCCTTGCGAATGGTTCCTATGCCCCCACCTAGATGAAACCCAGAAATATCAGTAACTGGCCCAGTCTAAAGGGCATTGAGGAAGATTGAATCAGATGCCAGAATCATGGAGAAAGGTAAGAGATTAACCAGTCACTAAGGGTTAGGGTGAAGAGCCAAAAGAGACTTGAAATACAATGTAGTCCAAACCCCTCATTTTACAGATAAGAAAACCAAGGCCCAAAGAGATTAGATGACTTGCCCATGGTCAGATAGTAAATGTCAAAAGTAAGATTCTGAATCCAAGTACTCTGACTCCAAAAGCAAGGGTTCTTTCCACTGTATAATTCTACCCTTCAGATATCATGAACTCCAAAGGAGATCTTATCTAGGAATTCTGATCATGCCAGATCTGAACATAACAACATGAAATAAGAGAAGCTAAGAGTCACAATGGACTGAGAACTGGACTTGGAGTCAAGAAGACTTGGCTTAGAAGGTACCTCAAAAATTATTGGCTGTGTGATCCAGAGCAAGACAGATAAACTCTCTCAGGCCAATTTTATTCACCTGAAAAATGAGGTTAAAATACAGCTAGCACTTATATCATAAGTTATTGTGAAGAACAAGTGAGATTATGGTCAAGCTAGCCATGGAAGTCTGAACTGTCATCTACTTGAAGTACTTTGCAAATCTTAAGGTGTTCTATAAAGGTCAAAGTTAGGGTAGTTGATAGAGTGCTGAGCTTTGTGTTAAGAAGATACAGATTCAAATGCTAGAGGTGAGATCCTAAGAAAGTCATTTAACTTATCTCAGCTTCAGTTTATTTCCTTGTAAAATGTGGATGAAAATAGCACTTGTTCTCAGATGTATTGTGAAGATTCAGTGAGATAATATACATAAAGCATATTGCAAATCTTCAAGTACTATATAAATGTTAACAATTATTAATATCATTATTACTCAATAAAGTAGTAATTGGCAAAGTAGTAAATCTATTTTCAGTCCTTGTGATATAGGCAAGATATTAGTAATAAAAGTGATGCATGTTGGAGGGGCCAACTAAAGTTAGGAAATGCTTAGTGCCATGTTTCAGATAATTGAGAAGATACAATAAGTACATATGGGAGATGTCCAAGTTTAAGTGGTACATATTAAGCTTGGAAGAGGGATTCTAAAGGCCCAGTAGAAGAGATGAAAAAGAGAGTATATTAATTCAGTGGAGAGTAAGTTAGAGTTAGTAATGATGATCATTACTAGGGGAGTGGGCTATAAGCTTGGATTTATCCCTAGGTCAGCATACCTGGATGTCAGAGGTTAGGGAAATATGATTAGAGGTGAGTTAGAGGGGCTTGTTAGCCAAGAATAGAAAAAGGATCAAGCAGGCATGAGAACCATATAGAGTTAATCAGGCTTGAAGTTCTATTTAGGATATTGGAATATTGGAATTCACACAGACCAAGTTTTCACCTTGATTTCCTCTTCTGTGATTTGTCTTCCATGGAGTCAAAAGTGCAACTGGATGGTGGATTCTATCATAAAGTTCACATTTTGATTTCTGATTTTTCAATTCAATTTAATTTGATGTATATTTATTCAGCTTCTACTACCATAAAGGAACATAGTTCAGAATTAATTTCTGATATTTCTGTTCAACATATTTTAGTAAGTTCCTGCTGCACAAAAAGCACAGAGCTAGATGTTGGGGATATGAAGGTGAAACAAAACAAAACAAAAATAGTCCATACCATCAACGTGTGCCTTAACCATTGCCATAGTTAGCCATAGAGCTAGCCAGATCTCTCCTATTCAAAGCCAACAAAAACAACAATGCTAAGAAAATTAAACATACTTATTTCCAGATTCTCAAAAGAGAAGTCATGTACTACATGCCTACTAATCATGACCTATTATAAAAAACAAACAAACAACATGTTGAGTGAAAGATGATGACCTTCTCCTAGAAAGCATATTTGATAACAGTATGATTCTATTCCAGTGTACATAGAACTAGGTTTCTCTTGGTTTTCACTGGAAAGTAGTGCTTAAAGGTGTATTTTTTTCATAGTAAATATGCAGGATTTGATCTTAACTTTATGACAAATGATGCTGTTTTTGTCTATCTTTGAAAATAGGCCAATAGAGTTGTTGTTTTGCTTTGGGTTTCTTTTTTTCCCCCTACATTAATCGCTTATGTTACACTGTAAGAATTTAAAAATCCAATGCAGTAGGTAACATGCTTATTGAACAGTAGCTTAAATTTTCTTTTTTCCTAAACCTTATATAATTTTCAAAAGTAGAAAGCACTCTGTGAATCTTATTAAGAAAAGTTATCTTTTAATATATCTTTTAAGGCTGAAAGTTTAAATAAAAGATTTTTATGTATTATTTCCTAGAATAATTTCATTTCAATTTCATTAGTTCACCAATTTATTGTGAGACTTCAGTGGAATGATATTTTTTCTATACTATATTAAGATCTCAACATTTAATAGTTCAACTATACAAAGGTGCTGATTTTTAGAAAGAAGTGTTAAAAAACCATATTATTTTAAGGTTTTTGAATAAAATTTTAATTATAATCACATTGTGAATATAAATTTCATAAATTAAAGTGAAATAACAAGTGTTATCAACTAAAACAAAAGTGTTGTTCAGTACAAGAGTATTGGAATTAGAGTTCAAGCAGCTGAGTTGAAATCCCACCTCCAACACTTATTACCTTTATTACCATAAGCAAATCACTTAATTCCTCAATTATCCAATCTATAAAATAAGGAGATTCCTTGTTACATGATGGGATGGAAATTATGGAGAAATGACTCCGGTGGATAAGTGAAAAAACACTTTAAAAATGAGAAAATTAGGGTAGTCGGAGGGAAAAAAATATATGTATATAGATAGATAGATAGATAGATGGATGGATGGATGGATGGATGGATGGATGGATGGATGGATGGATGGATGGATGGATAGATAGATAGATAGATAGATAGATAGATAGAGGGCACAGGGAGAGTTGAAGATGAAAGGGTCATATCTACAGAATAAAATTAAGGAGTGAGAGAGGATTATACTGGAAGAAGGAGAAAGGGACAGGTAGAGTGGGTTAAATTATCTCACAAAAAAAAACAGAAAAGAAAAGGCTCTTACAGTGGAGGGGAAACAGGGGAAGGTGAGAAGGAATGAGTGAATCTTATTCTCATAGGATTTGACTTAAGGAGGGAATAACATACACATTCAATTGGGTATGGAAATAAATGGGAGGGGGCAGGATAGGATTAAGGGAAATAGAGTTAGTTTTTCACTGCCTGTCTACTATGGAAGTGTTTTGCATAACTGCATATGTATAACCTATATTGAGTTGCTTGCCTTTTCAATGAAGGTGCATGGGAAAATTTGGAACCCAAAGTTTTAAAAACACATGTTTAAAAAAATGTTTTCACATGCAACTGGGAAATAAGAAATATAGGAAATGGTGTACAGAAATCTATCCTGCCCTACAGGAAAAATAGAAGGGGAAGGGGATAAGAGAAAGAGGGGGGAGATAGAAGGGAAAGCAGACTAGGGGAAGGGGTATTCAGAATGCATGCCATCCTGGAGTGGTGGGAGAGCTGAGATGGGGTGAAAATTTGGAACTTAAAATCCTGTGAAATAAATGTTGAAAACTAAAAATAAATAAATTTATTAATAAAAAAAGAATAATGATGTAGCTCCATAGATGCCATTAGGTAATAATGGCCAGAGAAGACACACTCTCTGGAATTGTACCAAGATTGCAATTTATTAACTTGATATAAACCAAAGAGAGGCTTCTGTCTTCCCAGTACACAATGTATATAACCTCCTGAGAATAATCCAATACTGCAAGCACAGCCTTCTTCTCTGCTTCCCTTGGGTCTAAACAATACCACAAAATGTGACTTAAAAGCATTACTAAAGATTATGAAGTTCTTGACAATTTACTGAAATCTCTGAGTCACAGGTAATGTTTTCATCAATACTACTAAATGAAAATGAGGAATTTGGATGACAAAGGTAGATTTGGAAAGTGAAATACTGATAAAGTGTATGATTTCTGAAACTACATAAGGTTCTCAACCACCACTTAAAATATAAGAATAATCCGTTTTGGTAAAGCATGGAATACACCTAAAAAAGTATCAGAAAAACCAACAAAGAAAACTAAAAATGAGTGGGATAGAGAAAATGGTTGAACAGAAGCCTGGTACAAACATAGTGATGCCATTTTGGTACTCTTCAAGAACAAAGGACAACAACCAACTGACAACCAACCACAGCGAGTAGTAAGTGCAACCTAGGAAGAACAATACAGTATTAAAGAAAAGAACCTACAGCAAAGCTAATGACTACAAATGTCTACATACAATTTCATGAAGTATAAGTAATAAACAATATAAACCTGAGGTTTTAATGCAGAGGATGGGATGGAACTCATGATTAGAATTTGACTCTGGAAGCATATAACATATTCAAAGAAGAAAAAAAGATTAGGAAAAGAATGTATATTTTCAAATTGAGTTTTGGTGGTATAGTGCCTGGTATATTCTTTCTGTTTTTATTTTGGCCATGGTTCTAAAAGAACTGAGCAGTTTTCTTTTATGATTTCTTTAAATGTGATATCTAGAATTTTAAAAAAAATGAGAAAAGCCCAGAAACGTAATGTTCATATAATCTTCTAGTATAAATTAACTCATCTAAATATATTAATTTCTTTTTAAATTTACATTTATTTCATTAAATACTTCCAAATTACATGTAAAAAAATTAACAATCTTTTTTTTAATTTTTAGTTCCAAATTCTCTCCTCTATCATACCCTTGAAAAAGAAATTTGATGTCAATTATACATGTGAAGCCATGCAAAACTCATTTCCATATTATCCATGTTGCAAAAGAAAATACAAACAAAACAATAAAAACAAAGAGTAAAAAAAGTATGCTTAAATCTACACACAAAGTTCATCAGTATTCTCTTTGGAGGTGGATAGTATTTTTCATCATGGGACCTTTGGAATTGTCTTGGGTTATTGTCTTGATCAGAGTAGCTAAGTCTTCCATAGTTGATCATCATTACAGTATTGCTGTTACTATAT
This sequence comes from Vombatus ursinus, assembly GCF_900497805.2. Lineage (NCBI taxonomy): Eukaryota > Metazoa > Chordata > Mammalia > Diprotodontia > Vombatidae > Vombatus > Vombatus ursinus. The sequence continues at coordinate 42,888,396 of NW_020954599.1, read as the reverse complement.
TCAATGTTCTCCTGGTTCTGCTCACTTTACTTTGCATGAGTTGATCTGAGTCTTCCAGGCTTTTCTGAAACCATTCTGCTCATCATTTCTTATTGCACAATAGTATTCCATCACAATCATATAACATAACTTGTTCAGCCATTCCCCAATTGATGACCATCTCCCTGATTTCCATTTTTTTTGCCATGACTAAAAGAGTGTGCATACACATACACACACACACACACACATACACATACACACACACACACACACACACACACATGCATTATACAAATAGGTCCTTTAACGTTTTCTTTGATCTCTTTGGAATACAGACCTAGTAGTGGTATTGCTATGTCAAAGGGTATGCACAGTTTTATAGCCCTTTGGGTATTGTTCCAAATTTTCTCCAGAATGTTTGGACTACTTTCCAACTCCACCAACATTGCATGTGCCCCAATTTTTCCGTATCCTTGCCAGCATTTGTCATTTTCCTTTTCTGTTCTGTTAGCCAATCCAGTAAATGTCAGTTGGTATCTCAGAGCTGTTTTAATTTTCATTTCTCTAATTAGTAGTGATTTAGAGTATTTTTTCACATGACTATTAATAGTTTTGATTTCTTCTTCTGAACTCTGCTCACTTATATTTTTTAATCACTTATCAACTAGGGAATGACTTTTTAATTTAGCAAAGTTGCATATATATTTGAGAAATGAGGCCCTTATTAGAAAAAGTTGCTGCAAATTTTTCCCAGTTTCCTATTTTCCTTCTAATTTTGGCTGCATTAGTTTTGTTTGTGCAAAAGCTTTTTCATTTCATTTAATCAAAATCATCCATTTTACACCCTATAATGTTATCTTTTCTTTGGTTATAAACTTCTTCCTTTATCCATAGATCTGACAGGGACATTTTCCCAAGCTCCTCTAATTTACTTATGATGTCACCTTTTGTATCTTAATCATTCATCTATTTTAATGTTGGTATTTGGTGTGAGATGTCAATCTACACCTAGTTTCTGCCATACTTCATTCCAGTTTTCTCAGCAATTTTTGTCAAATGTTGAGTTCTTACCCCAAAAGCTTAAATCTTTGGGTTTGTCAAAAACTAAATTACTATGATCATTTACTACTGTGTAATATGTACCTAATCTACTCTACTAATCCACCACTCTATTTCTTAGCCAAGACCAGATTGTTTTAATGATTACCACTTTGTAATATAGTTTGAACTTTGTAACTGTTATGCCACCTTCCTTTTTTTTTTTTTTCATTGATTCCTTTGATATTCTTGACCTTTTGTTGTTCCAGGTAAATTTTGTTACCATTTTTTTTCTAGCTTGATAAAATAATCCTTAGGTACTTTGATTTTCATTTCTGAAAAAGTAAAATAACTTAGATAGAATTGTTATTTTTATTTTATTGGCTCAGCCTACCCATGAGCCAATTGTTTAAATCTTTATTTCTTTATGTTTTTATTTCAGTGAAAAGCATTTTATAATTGTGTTAATATAATCCCTTGTTTTTTTTTTTCTTAACAGATAGAATCCCAAGTATTTTATATAATCTGTATTTATTTTAAATGGAATTTCTATTTCTCTCTCTTCCTGCTGGGATTTTTTGATAGTATATGTATTTGATAGTATATGACCTTGAGCTATGACCCCAAAGTGACTATAAGCAATGGGGTTGACAAATATTATTTGGTCCTATATCCAGTCCTATCTCAGATGTCACCTGTGATCTCTCTCTAAATGGTTATCAGTTCCCTTTACCATCTCCAATTTGAGAATTCTCAAATCTGCTGCCATTTCTGTTGCCACCACCTAGGTCCACCACTAGTGTTTCACCCACATAGGCTCTAGGTCAGTCTTCTTCCTCATCTTACAGCTCTCTTTCTGACCTTCTGTGTTGTTTTGGACTGAAAAGACATCTCACGTGACCTTTTCTTGACTGTCACTTCAGAATTCAATTTGAGATATTATTTTAAAGTTCTTTAGAGGAAAATATTGGAAGAGCTCAGCTGAGGGCTTTCTTGACTCTGCAATCTTGGCTATACCCCTGGAAGTCTTCTCTTTTTATTTCTATTAGACATTATCAAAAGGAGTTATGAAATATCCTATGTAGGCGTGTAGGTGAAATAGTAGATAGAGTTCTAGATATGGATTCAGGAATGTCTGAATTCAAATCTGACTTTAGACACTTACTAGCTTTGTGATCCTGGGTAACTCATTTAACCTCATTCTGCCCCAGTTTCCTCATCTGTAAAATGGGAATAAAAATACCACCTGCCTCCCAGGATTGTGTGAGGATCAAATGAGGAAATATTTATAAAGCACTTTGCAAATATTGAAGTGCTATATAAATGCTAGCTATCATTATTTTATTTTATTCCCTTTTTTTGTTCAAGGTCACACAGCTCATAAGTGTCTGAGGCCTTAACCTTGCCATCAAGGTCCTAAAAAATCTGGCACCACACTTGCTTTCCAAACTTATTTCATATGGTTTACTTAGATTTTTTTTTATTTTGATATTTTGTTTTTCCCAAGTACATGTAAAAATATTTTAACCTTTTTTCCCATATAATTTTGAGTTCTAAAGTCTCTTCCACCCTTGCTCCCCTCTTCCATCACTGAGAAGTTAAGCAATTTTATAAAGGTTATACATGTTCAGTCATGCAAAACATAAAGTCATGTTGTGAAAGAAAAAAGACAAAAAAAACAAGAAAAATAAAGAAAATAAAATTACAATATGTTTTGATCTGCATTCAGATTCCATCAGTTGTTTCTCTGGAGGTGGATAGCATTGTTCATCATAAGTCTTTCAGAATTGTCTTAGATCTTTGTATTGTTAGGAATAGCTAAGTCACTCACAGTTGATCATCATATAATATTGCTGTTATTGTGCAGAATGTTCTCCTGGTTCTGCTCCTTTCACTTTGCATCAGTTCATGTAAGTCATTCCAAATTTTTCTAAAAGCATTCTACTCATCATTTCTTATAGAACAGTATTCCATGACAATCATATACTACAACTTGTTCAGAGCTTCCTCACTTAAAGGGTGCATCCTCAATTTCCAATTCTTTGCCACCATAAAAAGAGTTGCTATAAATATTTGTGTACATATAGGTCCTATTTATTCCTGGATTAAAGGTATACACATTTTGGTCCCCTTGGGGCATAGTTCCAAATAGTTCTCCAGAATGACTGTATCAGTACACAACTCCACCAATAGTGTGCATTAGTAGTCCAATTTCCCCACATCCTCCCTTCAACTTTTATCATTTTCTTTTTCTATCATATTAACCAATCTTATAGATGTCAGGTGATACCTCAGAGTTGTTTTAATTTTACAATCCTCTAGTCAATAGTGATTTAGAATATTTTTTCATATGCCTATACATACCTTTGATTTCTTTATCTGAAAACTCCTTATTTATATCACTTGACCATTTATCAATTGAGAAATGACTCAGTTCTCTACATATTTCAGAGATGAAGCCTTTATCAGAGAAACTTACTACAAAAATTTTTTACCAGTTTTCTGCTTCCCTTCTATTCTTGCTTGCATTTGTTTTGTTTGTATGAAACTTTTTTAATTTCATATAATATTATCCATTGAACATCTAGTAATGTTCTCTATCTCTTTATTGGTAATAAATTCTTCCTTTATCCACATATCTGATAAGTAAACTATTCCACACTCCCCAAATTTGCTTAAGACATCACCCTTTATGTCTAAATCATGTGCCCATTTTGACCTTATCTTTTCATATGGTATCAGGTGTTAGTCAGTTTATTAAGATTTTAACAAAACATGTAACAAGATATCTCAATCTAGTTTTGTAGAAAGGATAGATAAATTGTGATAGATGCCATTACAATTAAGCAGTTATATAACTGAGTGCATGGCTAGATCCAAAGAGAATTTATGGTTTGATGCCAATTTGGAATGAAGTCTTAAAGATATCACTCAAAGGATCTGGCTCTACTAAACATTTTTTATTATTAACTTGAGCAATAATAGCTAACATTTATATTGTACTTTAAAATTAGCAAAGTTTTCTAAATAAATTTTCTCATTTATATCAAAATAATCTGATAAATTAAGTGTTATTATTATTCTTAATTTACAGATGAGGAGACTGATAAAGGACAAATAAATCGCCCATGGTCACATAGCTGGTGAGTAGCTGTGGAAAGATTTATGCAAGTCTCACTGACTCTAAGGCTAGTATCTTATCCACTACATCACCAGGTTAGTGTAAGAGATGATACAAAACCAGGAAAGATAGCTAGTACAGACTAAAAGAGCTGGGATGCAAAATCTTGGTAAGGTAGAACATTGGGTCAAGTTTTAAAATAAAAATCAGTTTTGGGGGAAATAACTTTTTGCTTGAGTTAAAAACATTAATATCACTTATCCAAGATGAGGCAGGTTTTAGTGGGCAAAAAATCTCAATATGTCAACAATGTGACATGGTAGTCACAAAAATTAACATGATCTTAGAACAACGTTTCTTAACCTGAGGTCCAAAAGCTTCTTTATTTTTAAATATATATATATTTTAACTATTACAATAGTAGAATTGGTTTTCCTTGTAATTCTATGCATTTTACGTTATTTATTTTTAAACATTATTCTGAGATGTCATGGATAGGTTTCACTAAACTGTTAAATTGGTCCATGACACACACACAAAAAAGTTAATAATCATTTCCTTAGATTGAATGAAGTGAGTATGTAGCATCTAGAATTAGGGAGGTATTAGTATCACAGTATACTGGTCCCCACACTTGAATCACTGTGTTCCCATCTGGGAACCATATTTACCAAAGACATTGGAAAATGAAAGTATGTCTAAAGAAGAGAAACTAGAATTCAAGGACATGAGGATGTTTAGCACGAAGAGAGAATAGGGGGCATGGTTCAGGATAGTGGTCTTCAAATATTTTGAAGGGATGTCCTATTGAACAAGGATTACACTTGATCTACTTGGCCTCAGAAAACAGGACAAAGAAGAATGGAATGAAGTTTCAAAGGAGATTTCATTTAGATATAAGAAAAAACTTCCAAACAATTAGAAGTACCCCAAAGAATGCGTGGCTTCAGGCACCAGTGGGTTCTACTGCATTGGAGGTCTTTAAACAAAAAGTGTGTGACCACCTTCAGATAGGTTGTAGAGGAGATTCACTTTCCAGCTTATTTCCTCACTTATTTCCTCATTTACTTATGTGATTTCCTCATTTATTTATGAGATTTCCTCATTTCACAAGTCTTTGTCATGGAATGTTGTTTATCATCATTATCTTTGTTTGCATCTTATCCCCCCATTATACTGTAGGCTATTTGTCAATCTAATTTATGAACCAATTATCATTTATTTAGAGCCTACTATATATCAGATACTATACTGCAGCTACAAAGACAAAAATGAAATACCCCTGCACTCAAGGACCATACATTCTAACATGTATGTATGAATGTATATAGATATAAATACATATATATAAAGATATACTCACATATATTTATATACATATACATATTTGTGCATATGCATACTATCTATATATCTATATAGATCTTTAGCAATATAGATATATACACACATACATAAATGATACAAGATAACCTTTAGAGAGTGTCAGGAGAAGTACTATATGCTGGGAAAATGAGAAAAGACATCATATTTAATGGGCAAATATTACTTCTAATCTAAACTTTGTGTTTCTGTTCTGCAGTAATAAGTATTTAATTTTTAATATATAAATCAACCCAATATTCTCATAAACATCAAAACATGGGGCTATATATCTAGTCACTTCCTCCACTTATAATTATTAAGTATTTACTCTGTGTAGTAACTAGCTATATAAAGTACTCTGGGAATAGGAAATTAAGCCAATTGGATTCAAACCCTCTTATTCTGTAGTGTTATTTAAAGCATTATTGTAAAGGGCTATGGGAAGTTTAGTCATTCCAATCCTAGGAGATACTGAGGAATCTCATTATCCCTAAGCAGAACGATACAAGGTTTGCTCTTGCTTGAGTGTATGATTTCAATAACCTGATTTTCCACTAATAGTTTACTTTTCTAAGAGGGTCCTATTGACCCCAAAAAGTCTCAGGAGTCTATTTTAATTGTGTCAGTTAATTATATAAAAGGCTCCATGGCACTACTAATTTACCACATGTCAATTCCCTGTCTGATCTCTCTCTGATGTTTTCTCCCTGCACCCCCCATTTTTATTGTCTCTCCTCTAATAATAAAAATCCTCTTTTGTTCAACTTACAAGAGCTTCTTTCAATCTGAAACTAACTTTTTGGAATTTTGAAGTGTCTCCCACGTAATTACTTCATTTTTTCCCCAAATTTTTTCCCACCTCACTTATTTGACTTTTAAAATCCTTCTTGAGCTCTTCCAAGAAGGCTTTCTGGGCTTCAGACCAGTTCATATTCCTTTGTGAGGTTCCAGATGTGGGTTTTTTGACAATGTTGTCCTCTTCAGGATTTCTGTCTTGATCTTCACTGTTCCTATAATAAGAATCTATAGTACATTTCTTTTGCTCATGGCGTTTGCTTATTTCTTGGCCTTTAAAAAGATTGAGCTCTCCTGCTGGGGAGCAGAGGGCACTGACCCAAGCTTCTTGTGTTGTGAGCCCAGGCCCTGGTCCCTGGCTTTGTGTGCTGGGTCCTCCAATGCTGGCAGTTGGGATCTGTAGGGTTCTGGCAGCTTACCTAGTATTGCGTTGGAATCAGCATCACTGGACCTCTAAGTAGGATTGGGTAGTCTGGTCCCTTGAGGTTGCCTGCTCACCTGGGCCTTTCCTTTCACTTTCTTCAGCTCCTTTCAGATATATGTTTCACTGCTGCAGGATGTTTCTCCACCCGGGGCTTTCCCTCATGAAGCTGAGCTTCCCAGAGTTTTGCTGAGGCACTGAGAGACTTGGCTGCTGTAGAATGCTGTGGCATGTGGTGGTTTCCCGAGCCAGTTTCCACTGGTTGCCTTGCCCATAGTGAGGTAATCAGGGGTCCTGATGTTGGTGTTTGCCTGCTCCAACACCTGGGGTTCGAGATCTCCCTCTGGTATGCTGAGGTGGAGATTTTCACTAGCTTACTGGGATACCTCCTGTTCTGTACTGCTCTCCCTCCCCCAGGGCAAAAAGGGCCTTTCCCATTAACCCCTCAAGCTTCCTGGGCTACAGGACCACTGCACCCTGTCTTTCTGCTTGTTCCGCTATTCCAGGGTTTTTCCTGGGAAGATATTTTCTGGGCTTTCAGAGGTTAATAAGGGACGGTGAGAGCAATTTACTTCTTACTCTGCCATCTTGGTTCCCAGAAGTAGAAATGTCTCATGTAATTACTTCAAACAAGAAAAAAGAAATATATGTGCTTTGATCTTGGTATAGCAAAGGGCTGATAGCTACTTTTTTTTTGTCAGTAGGCATTTAATATTCTTTTATTTTAATTCTTCCATTTAGGACAATCTCTTTCCCTTTAAGAATTATTTCCCACTTTGTTACAGAAGGCTTTTTTTTTTACCTATCTTGAATATATCCTTCCTCATAGAATATGTTTTCTCACTTTAATATAATTAGAATGACCTCCTTGAGGGTAGGGGCTGCTTTTATTTTTGCCTGTCTCCAGCCTCTAGTACAATATCTGGCACATGGTAGGCATTTAATGAATTCAGGATAATTTTTATTGAATTACATCACTTCAGTCAATGGATGACAAGGATAATAGAATGCACTATATATAGTAGGTGCTAAAATGCCTTTTAACGAATTTAGCTTACACCTTTATTGCATATCTTATACTAAATGTGCTTGGGTCATTCTCTTTCTTGGTACTGCTCCATTCAGATTTGGGGATATCCTACCAAATACAGATTATCTTCTGTCTTCTCCTGATATTTCTCTCCAACATTTTCCTTATGCAGACTCCCCACCTTGATTTACATCTCTGCAGTATAAATAAAAGATTTACCTAGATAGGACCTATGGCCCCTTCTCTGAATAACCTGCTCCCAAGGGACTATTATTTCCTTCTCATTTCTTGATTTCCCCATTGATCTGTCATGATTTTGGGGGTTTTTTTGTTTGTTTGTTTTTTGATTGGGCAATGGGGTTAAGTGACTTGCCCAGGGTCATGCAGATAGTAAGTGTTATGTGTCTGAGGCCGGATATGAACTCAGGTCCTCCTGAATCCAGGGCCAGTGCCCTGTCCACCATGCCACCTAGCTGCCCCTCTGTCATGATTTTTTATAGCCTTAAAAATATCTTCAAGTGGATGCCAAATGACTACTTATTAGCGCATTGTAGATGAGCTACCTGTTCAGGAATAAGCTGGACAAGATGACTTCTGAGTTCAGCTCCCTTCTACCTCTGAAATTCTGACGGCACAATGCTTAGAATCATGCTTGGCACATAGAAATTGTTTAACAAATGCTTATTGATTGACTGACTTTTTATGGTGATTATTTGGTTACTTCAGAATTATACTCAGTCTATGTTTTTCATGAATTTTTTTCAATAACTAAGCATTTATTCTTCCCCAAACTCTCATTAGAAGAAATAAAAGGAAAGTAAAATCCCTGTGAGAAGTATGCTTAATCAAGGAAACAATTTACTAGATTGGCCATTCTTAGCCACCTATGTCTTATTCTGCATGTTGAAACCATTACCTCTCTATCAGGAGGTGATTAGCATGCTTCATCACTGGCTCTATGAAATCATAATTGGTCTCAATCAAATTCCTAAAAGAATTTGACATTATCTATTTCAAAAATCACAAATAAAAATAAAAAGGGAACTTAAAAGAAGATATAGATATTTCACAGAACTTGAGTAAAGTGAATTATTGCAATTGAGTGGATTTAATTCTGCTATCCCTAGCAGCTAAAGAAATGGGAAATGTGGACATATATTAAGAAGTTTTCATTGTTCAATAAACTAAATTTTACAAGTTCATCTGAAAAGTCATACCTTTACCTCTGATTGTTTTTCAGAATTCAAAGCTATTCAAGGACAGAAACAAACAATGTCTTTAGGGATTTGCCAGAGGGAGTGATGTTGCCCAAATGAATACTTATTAAATCACCATTCTATAAAATCTGAGGACATAATATTAAAACTTAACTCTGAAAAAAATGTTTCTGTGGGTAGCTAAGATAATATAAGTATGCTACTTTCAAACAATCTAACTTAATACAGGTAGGTAGGTCAATAGTTGATAAAGAGACAGAAAGAGACAAAAAGACAGAGAGATAAAGAGATAGGGAGACAGAGAGAAAAAACTCATTAAGAAATTACTGTATCAGGGAGGAGGAACCAAGATGATGGAGAGAAGCCAGGAAGGTGGCTGAGCTCTCCCAGGTTTCTCTCATAGTTTTAAATCAAGCCTCTAAATGGATTCTGGAGAGACAGAACCTACAAAATAACAGTGAAATAATTTCTGGCTTAAGATAACTTAGAAGGACTTCAGGAAAGATCTGCCTCACTTGGGAAAAAGGGAAGCACAGCCCAGTGCAGATGGTGTCTGGAAAAGCCAGGGGGAGGCTCTTAGTCACAGCACAGATCAACAAGTGAGGTCTCTCAGTCCTGGCTCAGCAGGTCAGTGGCACAGCAGACTAGCTGTAAGGCCTCCAGCACCAGAGCAGAGGACAAGTTGACAGCCTTGGAAAACAGATAACAACAGGCTTGGGTAGGCTGGGTCACCCCCAGCTCAGTAAGCAAGCCACCAGCAACTGAGGCACCAGTGCAAAAAACCAGTGACCAGGGTCCTATTTAACAACAAGCTGCAAGCTGCTTAAACAGTAAGTGGCAAGCCCTGGGATTAGCTGGTTTGAGGGGCTGCCTCTACCCCAGCCATCATAATTTTTACTCTGGGAACAGTGAGGGGAGTTGGGCCTCTGACCTGGAGAAGATTGAGGGAACTTCTGCTGACAAGGAACACCAGACCCAGCTGTGCTGCAGAGACATGGTTGGGGCAAGAAAGGCCCAGTGAGTGCAGAAGCAGTGTGATGAGGATGCCTCTACTGTGGGCACTTAAAGGAGGCTAGAGGTCTTGGTTTGAGTTCAAGGTCAGAGGGGAGAACTGAAGAGGATTAAAAGCACAATTCTCCATACTCCAGGACTAGAGGTGATTACAAAAACTAAATTATTACAAAAAGATGCACAGGCAAAGGAGAAAGAATCCAATCATAGAGAGCTACTACAGGAATAGAGAAGATGGGGGTTTGTTTCAGAGGAGGATACTGAAACAAAGAAACCCTCTTTTTACCCCAAAGAGTAATGTCAAATGGCCACTTGGCCAAAAAGAACTCATTGAAGAACTTAAAAAAGACTTTAAAAATCAAATGAGAGAGATTGAGGAAAAATTTTAAAAAATAAGAATAACACAAGAAAAACAAGAAGATTATGAAAAGAAACCAATTAGAAAAGGAGATTCAGAATCTTTTTTTTTTTTTAGGCAATTGGGGTTAAGTGACTTGCCCAGGGTCACACAGCTAGTAAGTGTCAAGTGTTTGGTCTGAGGCCAGATTTGAACTCAGGTCCTCCTGACTTCAGGGCCGGTGCTCTATGCACTGCGCCACCTAGCTGCCCCGAGATCCAGAATCTTAAGGAAGGAAATGATTCCTTGAAAAGTGGAACTGGGCAAGGGGAAGCTGGCAAAGTTTAAGAGATGAAGAAATTTTATATCTATATCTATATCTATATATATATGAAGAATGAATATAAATATATATGAAGAATGAAAAATAGAAGACAATGTGAAATATCTCATAAGAAAAATGATGAATCTGGAGAACAGATCAAAAAGAGAAAACATAAAAATAATTGGATTACCTGAAAGTTCTGATAAAAAAAGAATCTTGATGTAATAATACAAGAAATAATTAAAGAAAATTGTTCTGAAGCATTAGAACTAGAGGGGAAAGTAGAAATAGAAAAAAAATCTACCAATCACCACATGAAAGAGATCCTATGAGGAAAACTTACAGGAATATTATAGTCAAATTCTGAAACCCCCAGATCAAGGACAAAATATTAAGAGCAACAAAAAAAAACAATTTACATATGGCAGTACCACATTCAAAATCACACAAGACCTAGCAGTGGTGACACTATAAAATCACAGGTCTTGGAACACTACATATTGAAGAGCAAAAGAACTGGGCTTCTGGCTAAAAATATCAAATCCAGCAAAGCTAAGCATAATTCTGAATGAAAAAAAATTGACATTTAATCAATTGTCAGACTTTCAAGTCTTTATTAAAAAAAAAACCCTGAACTCAATAGATTTAACATACAAAAGCCAAGAGAAATACAAGGTACAAAACAATAACCAATTACAAGGGACTAAATAATGATAGAATGTTTACCTTTTATGTATGAAAAATGTAAAACCTATGTCTAAGATTGTTACTAGTAATTAGGTAACTTATAAGGAAGATTGAGGTAGACCTGAGCATGATATGACTTCAAAAAGTAAAACCATTCAAGTATAGCTGAAAGAATAATTACCTTTTACAAATGAGGTGCAAGAGGAAGAACCAATACAGAGGAATTAGATGGTGGAGGGGGCCACTAGTTCTGGAAAGCTACTCTCATAAGGAATAGGTTTAAAAGGGGGAAATATATATACATTTAGAAGAGTATAAAAGTCTCCTAAATTTAGAAATAAATAAAACCCCAAGGTGATAGGGAGGGGGAAGAGGATAAAGGAGGGATCTTTAGAAAGGAAGTGTTAATAGGTTAAAAGGGGAGGGGTGTAGAAGGGAATTTGGATTTAGGGGAAAAGGAAGATAAGGGAGTGATTGCTGCAGTAAGGATACATTAAGTAATAGGAGGGTAAGGTAGCAGAAAGAAGTAAAGTAGAAGAGTTAGGAGAGATAGAAAGAAAAAGGGATATGCACAAACATAAAAACAAAGATTGGGAGTAGAAACTCTTAGAGAAATTATATGTTTATGTATGTATATATTTGTACATATGTATAAGTGTATATTGCATATAGTATATACATACAGTTTTCAACATAATGCACAGTATTTAATACGTAGGCTTTCTTGAAATGAAAAGTTATTGCTATGTATCTTGAATCCTCTCCTCTGCTGTACACATGACATTTCTTTTCTTTTTTTCTTATTTTATATTTCAGTTAAAATTATATTTCTCTCAAAAAATTCATGGAATAGGCCAAAAATGAGCAACAAGCAAACAAAGAACTTTGACCATAGAGAATTAATATGATGACAGGGAAGATCAAAACACAAACTGAGAAGTGGACAGTACTGTCAATACAGCTGTATCTGAAACCTCAAAGGGAGGTATGAATTGGTAACAAGTACAAAAAGCCTTTTTGGAAAAACTCAAAAAGGATTTTAAAAGTCAAATAAGAGAAGTAGAAGAAGCATTGGGAAAAGAAACCAGAGGTATGAAAGACAGAGTAAATGACTTGGAAAAGGAAGGACAAAAATTGACTTTAAGATACAATTAGCCAAATGGAAAAAAAATGCACTGAAAAAAACAACTTTTTAAAAACTAGAATTGCTGAAATGGAAAAGGAGGTACAAAAGTTACTGAAGAAAATAATTTCTTAAAAATTATAATTGGGCAAATGGAAGCTAATGACTCTGTGATACATCAAGAATCAATCAAACAAAATCAAAACAATGAAAAACTGGAAGAAAATTTTAAAAACCTCATCAGAAAAACAACTGACCTGGAAAATAGATCTAGTAGAGATTTAAGAATTATTGGTTTACCTTAAAACCATGATCAAAAAAAAGAGACTGGGTAGCATCTTTAAAGAAATTATCAAGAAAAACACCCCTGATAATCCTGAAATCAAAATATAAAAGAGTCATTGAAAGAATCTACCAATCACCTCCTGAAAGGGATTCCAAAATGAAAACTCCAAGGAATATTGTAGCTAAATGCCAGAGTTATCAGTTCAAGAAGAAAATACTGCAAGCAGCCAGAAAGAAATAATTTAAATGTCATGGAGCCACAGTTAGGATTACACAGGACTTAGGAGGATCTACATTAAAGGAGTGGAGGCTTGGAAGATGATATTCCAGAAGACAAAGGAGCTTGGATTGCAACCAAGAATCAACTACCCAACAAAATTGAGCATAATCTTTCACGCAAAAAGATAGCACTCAATGAAACAGGAGACTTTCAATCATTCCTGATGAAAAGAGCAGAGCTGAAAAGAAAATCTGATCTTCAAAAACAAGGCTCAAGAGAAGCATAAAAAGGTACACAGGAAAGGGAAAAAAATGTTATTCAATAAGGTTAAATTGTTTACATTCCTACATGGGAAGATGATACTTGTAAGTCTTGAGAACTGCATCTTTACTAAGGCAGTTAGAAGAGTTATGCATAAACATAAGATGTGGGTATAAGTAGACTTTGATGTAATGACATAAACAAATAATTAAAAGGTGAAAAAAAGATTGCACTGGGAGAAAAGGAAAGGAGGAGGCAAAATGTGATAAATTATATCACATAAAGAAGAACAAATGACCTGTGACAGTAGAGGGAAAGAAGGGAAGGGGTGAGCATTATTTGAACCTTTCATCATATTTGGCTCAAAGAGGGAATAACACAAACATTCCATTGGGTGTAGAAATTTATCTTCCCTATTGGGAAGTAAGAAGAAAAAGGGGAGAGAAAAGGAAATGGGTAAATAAGGAAGAAATAGTAGGGAAAAGAAAAGGGGGGGCTGAAAGAAAGGAGGGCAGATTGAGGGAGGTGATAGTCAGAAGAAAAGCACTGGTGAGGTACAAAAGGTGAAAGGAGAGTGAAAAATATAAATGAGGAGGGAATATGATGAAGAGAAAAACAGTTAATCATAACTGTGAATGTGAATGGGATAAACTCTTCCATAAAACAGAACTGGATAGCAGAACTGATTAAAAACCATAATCCTACAATATGTTGTTTACAAGAAACACATTTGAAATAGAGAGATACACAAAGAGTAAATGTAAAAGGCTGGAGCAAAATATATGATGCTTCAGTTGAGGTTAAAAAAAAAAGAAAGGGCAGTAATCCCGATGTCAGATAAAGTAAAAGCAAAAGTAGATCTAATTAAAAGAGATAAGGAGGTAAACTGCATCTTGCTAAAAGTTACCATAGACAATAAAGGAGAATCAATACTAAACAATACTAAACCAAGTGGCATAGCACCCAAATTCTTAGAGGAGAAATTAAGTGAATTACAGGGAGAAATATACAGCAAAACTATACTAGTGGAGGAGTTGAAGCTCCCTCTCAAAACTAGATAAATCTAACCATAAAATAAACAAGTAAGAAGGTAAGAAAGTGAATAGAATTTTAGAAGCATTAGATATGATAGACCTCTGGTTAAAACTGAATAGGGTTTGAAAGGAATATATATTTTTTCTCAGTAGTACATAACATCAACACAAAAACTGACCATGAATTAGGGCATAAAAACCTCACAATCCAATGTAGAAAGGCAGAAATAGTAAATGCATCACTTTCAGATCATGATGCAATGAACATTGCATGTAATAAAGGTCCATGGAAAGATAGACCAAAAATTAATTGGGAAGAAAATAATCAAATCCTAAAGAATGAGGGGCGATAGAGCCAAGATGGTGGAGAGAAGCCAAGAAATTTCCAGAGCTCTCCCCAGTTTCCCTCAGAAACAACATTAAATTGAATGTCTAAAGGGATAATGGAGCAACAGAACATATAAAAAGGTAAAGTGAAACTATTTTCCAGCTTAAGGTAACTTAGAAGCACTTTAGGAAAGGTCTGTCTCACTTACGTAAAAGGGAAGCACAGACCAGGGCAGATGGTGTCCAGGAAAGTGAATAGGAGGCTCTTAGCCACAGTACAGATCAACAACTGAAGCCCCTTGGACCTGGCTCAGCAGCCCATTGCCATAGCAGTCCAGTTGTGAAGACTTTAGCTCCAGCACAGAAGACAAATTGCCAGCCCCAGAAACCAAGCAACAACAATCACAACAAAGTCAGGCCATCCAACTCAGTGAACAAGCCAACAACACTTAAGACCTCAGTGCACAAAGCAAGTGACCAGGCTCCTGATCCCCAGCACAAGAAGCTTGGGACTGCACCCTCTGTGCTCCAGGAGAAGAGTTCAACTTTAAAGCCACAAAAGAAGCAAAAATATGAGCAAGAAGCAAAAAAGAACCCTGACCATAGAGATCTTCAATGGTAACAGGTAAATTCAAAACACAAACTCAGAAGAAGACAACATTGTCATAATGCCTACATGGGAAATCTCAAAGAGGAATATGAATTGGTTTGAAGTCCAAAAAGACTTCTTGGAAGAACTCTAAAAGGATTTTAAAGTCAAATAAGAAAGTTAGAAGAAAAAATGAAACTTGATATTCCAGAAGGCAAAGGAACTTGGATTGCAACCAAGAAGCAACCACCCAGCAAAACTGAACATAATTTTTCATGGGGAAAGATAGACATTTAATGAAATAGGGGACCTTCAATCATTCCTAATGAAATGACTAGAGCTAAACAGGAAATTTGATCATTAAATACAAGACTCAAGAGAAGTATAAACAGGTAAACAGAAAAGAAAAAAATTATTCAATGAATTCAAATTGTTTACATCCCTATAGGAAGATGACACTTGTAATTGTTGATAACTGTATCCTTGTTAGGGCAGTTAGAAGGGATATACACAGAAAATGTGAGTACATGTTGATTTTGACATAATAAATATAAGAATGAGTGAGTTAAACAACAAATCATAGAAACAATAAATAATTGCATCAGAGAGAATGACAGTAATGAGACAACATATCAAAACTAATGAGATGCAACCAAAGCAGTTCTTAAGTGAAGTTGTATATTTTTAAATGCTTACATGAATAAAATACAGAAAGAGGAGATCAATGAATTGGGCATGCAACTAAAAAGCTAGAAAAAGAACAAATTAAAAATATCTAATTAAATATCAAATTAGAAATTCTGAAAATCAAATGAGAGATTAATGAAATTGAATTTAAGAAAACTATTGAACTAATAAAACTAAGGGCTGGTTTTCTGAAAAAAAAACCAATGAGATACATAAATCTTTGGTTAATTTGATTAAAAAAAGAAGAAAATCAAATTATCAGTATCAAAAAATGAAAAGAGTGAATTCACCACTAATGAAGAGGAAACTAAAACAATAATTAGGAACAATTTTGCGCAACTATATGCCAATAAATCTGACAATCTAAGTGAAATTGATGAATATTTACAAAAATGAAAATTGCCCAGATCAGTATAAGATGAAATAAAACACAACCCCATTTCAGATAAGACATTGGACAAGCCATCAAAGAACTCCCTAAGAAAAAGTCTTCAGGGCCAGATGGATTTACAAATAAATTCTATCAAACATGTAAAGAACAGTTGATTCCAATACTATATAAGCTATTTGGGAAAATAGGCAAAGAAGTCCTACCAAATTATTTTTATGATACAAATATGATGCTGATAACTAAACCAGGAAGAGCCAAAACAGAACAAGAAAATTATAGACCAATTTCCCTGATGTGGATGCAAAAATTTTAAATAAAATATTAGCTAAAAGATTACAGCAATTGATCATCAGATAATATATTATGACCAGGTGGGACTTATCCCAGGAATGCAGGGCCAATTCATTATTAACAAAACTATCAGAATAATTGTCCATATCAATAGTAAAATTAACAGAAATCATATGACTATCTCAATAGATGCAGAAAAAGATTTTGACAAAATACAGCACCCATTCCTATTAAAAAAAAAAAAAACACTAGAGATCATTGGAATCAACAGCATCTTCCCTGAAATGATAAGTAGTATCTTACTAAACCATCAGCAAGCATTATTGTAATGAGGATAAGCTAGAAGCTTTCCCAATAAGATCAGGGGTGAAATAAGAATGTCCATTATCATCATTCTTATTCAATGTTGTACTAAAAATGTTAGCTTTAACAATAAGAGAAGAAAAAAATTGAAGAAATGAGAACAGGCAATGAGCAAACAAAGCTGTCACTCTTGGCAGATGATATAATGGTATAGGAAATCAACTAAAAATGGCTTCAAATAATTAACAACTTTAGCAAAGTTGCAGGATATAAAATAAACTCACATAAATCATCAGCATTTCTATATATTACTAAAAAGGCCCAGAACCAAGAGATAGAAAGAAATTCCATTTAAAATAATTGAAGACTATATAAAATATTTGGAAGTCTACTTTCCAAGACAAACCCAGAAACTATAGGAATAAAATTACAAAATATTTTTTCATACAAATAAAGTCAGATCTAAATAATTGAAAAAAAAAAACATCAGTTGCTCATGGGCAGGCCAACCTAGTATAATAAAAATTACTATTCTACCTAAATTAATTTCCTTATTCTGTGCATGCCAATCAAACTCTTAAAAGTATTTTATAGAGCTAGAAAAAATACTAACAAAATTCATCTGAAAGAACATAAGGTCAAAGTCATCAAGGGAATGAAAGAAAAGAAATGCAAGGGAAGGTGGCCTAGCCATACCAGATGAAAAAATATAATATAAAGCAGCAATCATCAAAACTATTTGGTACTGGCTAAGAAATAGAATGTTAATTCAGTGAAATAGGTTAGGTACACAAAACACAGTATTTAATGACTATAGTAATCTACTATTTCATAAACCCAAAGACTGCAGTTTCTGGGATAAGAACTCATTATTTGACAAAAACTGCTGGTTAAGCTGTAAGATACTACGGCAGAAACTAGGCATAAACCAACATCTTTCTCCATTTACCAAGATAAGGTCAAAATGGGCACATGATTTAGACATAAAGGGGGATACCATAAGCAAATGTCAGATCTATGGAGAAGGGAAGAATTTATGATCAGATAAGAGACAGAGAATATTCTGAAATGCAAAATGGATAATTTTGATTACATTAAATTAAAAAGGTTTTGCACAAACAAAATCAATGTAACCAAGATTAGAAGGAAAGTAAAAATCTGGGAAACAATTTTTTAAAGCCAATGTTTCTGATAAAGGCCTTATTTCTAAAATACATTGAGAACTAAATCACATCCATAAGAATACAAGTCATTCCCCAATTGATAAATGGTCAAAGGATAAGAACAGGCAGTTTTCAGATGAAGAAATTAAAGCTATCTATAGTCATGTCAAAAAATGCTCTAAATTGGAGAAATACAAATCAAAACAGCTCTGAGGTACTACATCATACCTATCAGATTGGCTAACATGACAAAACAGGAAAATGATGAATGTTGGAGAAGATGTGGGAAAATTGAAGCACTAATGCATTGTTAGTAGAATTGTAAACTAATCCAACCATTCTGGAGAACAATTTGGAACTATGCACAAAGGGCTATAAAACTATGTGTATCCTTTGAGGCAGCAATATCACTATTAGGTGATCATAAAAAAGGGAAAAAGACCCACATATACAAAAATATTTATAACAGCTCTTTATGTAGTGAGAAAGAATTGGAAATTGAGGGGATGCCCATCAATTGAGGAATGTCTGAACAACTTGTGGTATATGAATGTAATGGAATACTATTTTTCTATGAGAAATGATCAGCAGGCAGATTTCAGAAAAACCTGGGAAGTCTTACATGAACTGATGCTGAGTGAAGTGAGCAGAACCGGGAGAACATTATACACAGTAACAGTAACATTGTGTGATGATCAACTTTGATAGACTTAGCTCTTCTTAGCAATACAATAATCTAAGAAAATTCCAAGAGACTCATGATGGAAAATGCTATCCACATCCAGAGAAAGAACTATGGGTTCTGAATGCAGAAACATATTATTTTCTCTTTTTTTTGTTTTTTCTTTCTCATGATTCTTCCTTTTTGTTCTGATTCTTTTTTCACAACATGATTAATATGGAAATGTGTTTAATATGATAGTACATGAATATCCTCTATCAGATTACTTGCTGTCTTGGAGTGGGGGCATGTGTGGTGTAGAAAGGAGGGAGAAAAAAATTGGAACTCAAAATCTTATAAAAGTGAATGTTGAAAATAAGAAAAATAAATTACTATATCTTATATACTGTGCCAAGCTGTGAGGGTACAAATACAAGCAAGCAAGATAGTCCTTGTCCCCAGTGAGCTTATATGCTAATGAGGGAAGAAAATTCATAAAGAAGAGCTGGAAAAAGAGGGGCACTAGGCCCCATGGCCAAAAGCAAGAAGAGGAGAAGGCCCGGACCCTGAAAAGATAAATTGAAATATGAGATTAAAGAAACTCAAGGGTAGAGTCCTGGTAACTGATGGGGAAGAAGTGGAAGGGGTGATCTGCAAACAGGCAGCATGTCCTAAAGACCTTAGCTCTGGCAAAATAAGCAATATCTGACCTATCAGAGTCAAGGAACCCAGGGCAGAGTCCAGATTACCAGTGAAACAGAGGTGGAGGTAATTGTCTAAATAGCATCTGCATGAAGTGAAGTGGGATTGAAAGACAGTGTCTTCTACACAGATTATCTAGAGCAGAAGTTCTTAGCCTTTTTTGTGTCATGGACTATTTTGGTAGTCTGGTAAAATCAATGGACCCCTTCTCAGAATAATGTTTGAAATACAAAATAGAATTTTTTAAAAAAAATTGATGAAACTAAAGATTTTTTTTTCTGATCCATGTTCATAGACCTTCTGAATACCAAAAGAGTACTCCTGATGCAGAGGAATGAATATAGAAATGCATCCTCTTTCCACTGTACTACCTGCCTCACTTTAGGAACAATGTTATGATATAACCTTTGAAAAGATATTAACATCCTCAAATTTGTATGGAGGTTACAGACTGTGTGTTTCATAGATATTTCAAGGTTTTTGTAGTCAAAGGCTTATGAGAGTGATGAGTGCTATGATAAATCTTCTGTTCTCTACAATTTTCTTGTCAAGGTAAAATACTATCACAGTAATCAGAAGTGGAATAATCACATTTGCTCTTCATAAAAGATAATAGATCGAGAGACTTAATCCTGCCACTTGCTGAGAAGAAATTTAAGTATTTGAAAAGGAGAACTAAAAGACTCATGAGACTGAAATTTTGGAGAAATTGAGTGTTAGGGTAATTTTCTCATGGGAGTTCTAGCTTCTCTCAGCAGAAGCTGAGGGTCACAACCTGTTGTGTGGCAAAAACAAGGAGGTCTCACAAGAACTCTCCTTTGCTGACGCGTAGCTCCCGTGGTTGGCTCAGCTCTCCTCTCATTGGGAGGAAAATCCTACTCATACCCGACACTAGGGCTGCAGGTGTCCAGCAGACTTGGTGATTGGCTATCACGTGGGGATCATGCTTTGATCAGGTGTTACTAGGATATAAAAGAAAGCTACTAGCACTTAATAAACGGAGCCCCTGCCCTCTTGCTGTCTCTCTCCTCATCAATGCGCCTCCAGGTTAAGAGTATTGAGCCCGTCTCATGCTCACCACTGCAGCTGCTGCATTAACTGAGGGTCTACCTTTTTGAAGATTTTTGCAGAAAATCCACTCAATATAGTGGATAACTTTTTTTTGTTTGTGTGTTTTAACATTTTTGCATACCAAAATAAAATTCCTGCTATTCATTCTTCACTCTCAGTCATCCAATAACAATGGTTAAGCTCTGACTATGTGCCAGGCACTATTCTAAATGCTGGGGATATAATGAAAGGCAAAAGACAGTTCTTGCCAGAGAGGAGTTCATGATCTAATAGGAAAAATAATATGCAAATAACCATGTGCAAACAATTTATATATAGACTAAATAAATAATCAACAGAGGGAAGGTACTAGAATTAAAGGGGATTGGGAAAAGCTTCCTATAGATGGTAGAATTTTAGTTAAGATTCAATGGAAGGCAGGAGTCAGAGATGAGAAGATAGGACATTCTATGTATATTTCTCAGTCATACTATATATGTCCTCAATATTATCTTTTTGTCACTTCTTGTATGCAAGAAATTCTCTGATAGCCTTCTTATATCTGCCATATATCTTTCTATTGTTATTTGGGTCATATAAACTTATACTTATTCAAGATTGTAGTCTTCTCTAACTTAAAGTTATGAATCATTATCAGGAGACTATGGCTATTAAGAAAGGTTGTTTTTTGTTGTTGTTTGTTTATTTGTTGTTTGTTTTTTTGCAGCACAGGAGACTTTGAATATTGAAATATTTTGCACATGTGATCTGATCAAATCCCTCCCTCCCATTTAATTTTGGTTACTCCCATTATTTATTTGTTACACATACTGATGGAATAAATCAATGAGCTACCCATCAAGCTACATGCCATAATCTGGGAAATGTACATTTTATTCATTTTTCAACTCCTGAACACACATGGTATATTTTCCTAAGAAGAGTTGACTAAAAAAAAAAAAATCAGACATTTCTATAAAATCTTTATGAGAATGAAATATATGTGTGTGCATACATATGTGTCGTATGTCAAAGGTTTTCCTGCTAAAAGCATGATAAACGTCAATCTTTCTTATTTTTTGTATACCAACTCACATCTTAAATCATGCAACTGCCTGAGAATATGAGGTCCCAATTTGTTAAATATTTGTTGAATTACTTAAAAAAAAGCTTTTGACTCAAAAGGAAAATTTTTCTATTATTGAAATGTTTCTCATGCATGTAAAAATCACACAAAATTCTATGAGAATTGCAACCGTGGAGATAACTTCACATATGATAAAAGACATATACTTACGTAAAGTGTTTTCCACTATCATGGAATATGTCTGCATGAAGTCTTAATAGATGTATTCCCTGCTGATGGCAAGGCTCTCCAAATGTTCCTATTTGCAGACAGCATACCAGTAATTGTATCAAGCTCTGGAACAGTGAAAAATTTCTTTAATGAAAAGTATAGCAGTTTGAAAGAGAACATTCATTAGACTGAATAAATGAGTGAAATAACTTTTATAATTATCTAAATAGCTTGTTCTTTTCTGATTTCTCTTATGGAAACCATAAACAACAAGGGAGATACACACACAAACATACATATATACATATACATAGATATGTGTGTGTGTATATATACATATACATACATACACATAGATATGTGTGTGTGTATATATACATATACATACATACACATAGATATGTGTGTATGTATATACACATATACATTTATGTTTATGTATGTGTGTGTATTCATTATTGTCCCTGATAGCTGAAGCCCCTGTCTTCTATTGTGATCTGTTACATTCAAATTATTTTTTTTCAAGTCAAGTCAACAAACATTTATTAAGTGCCTACTCTATGTCAAGTACTGTGCTGAACACTGGGGATACAAATAAAGGCAGTAACAAAAACAAAACGTCAGTCTCAGGTTTTAAGGAATTCATAGTTTAATTGTTTAAGAAAAGCCTTGAGCAAATCCATCTTGTCAAACAAAGAAGTGAATTTTAATGCACAACAGAAGTTAACCATTAAGTGAAGAGTCAGTTGCTTCATCTTTACTTTCTTAAAACCATGATGTCACAATTCAAGTAAAGTATATCAGAAGCAAAGCCAGTGACAATAAGAATCACGATACATTTAATTTAATTTATCACTTCTCACTTCACTTATAAAAAATAATGATGAGAAATAAAGGGCTAATGATGAAATATCCAATGACCTTGGCTTTTTCATGAAACCAAAGATTCTTAATTTTTTTTGTATTATGGACATTGTTAGCAGTCTAGTGATATCTATGGGCCACTTTTCAGGAAAAAAGTTTTTAAATAAATAAAACATATAGTTTTAAACAAATAAAACAAAGCAAACAATTTTTCCCATACTCTGAAATCTATCCATGGACCCTTTTATGGTTAGTAGACTCCAGATTAACACTAGAGGTATCAAGCATGATGCAAAAATATTATAATTTTATTTTGAAATAAAACTTTCACCTACTCTATTCTCTTTGCCTTATGGGGAAAAAAAAAAACCCACTACAGTAATTGATGTAGCTTAGTCCTTTGAGACATTCTTTAATTCTGATCTTTCTAATATTAAATTTAACCTCTTGGTTAGAAACATGCAAAATTCCCTTTAGACATCGCACAATAAATGAACTTTACCAGATAATTTCCATTTCAATTCAAGCAACTGATCCTGGAAAATTCATGCCAAGGTGAGGACTGGAGAGCAACTTTAAGGAAGAGTAGATAAGTAAGGACTGAGATAAAAGAGAAAGAACAGCTAGCACCTGTTCAAAATGAACAAATTTGACCTTAACCTGTGTTAAGAGAAGCAGAACAAGAGAGGTTGAGTCTGAATGGATCAAACCACATCCAAAACAATGTGTTTGGCACCAAAACAAGGTGCCATATTATAGAAAAGGGATAAAAGATACAGAGTGTGATCAGAACAGGCTCAGCAAAAAAAACATAAAAGGACTGAAAAACATGTCTTACAAGGACTGATTGTTAGGGAACTGAAAATGTTAGAACTAAGGAAGAGATTTCACAGGGAAAGCATGATAGCAGTCTTCAAATGTTTGAAAAGCTGTCACATGGCACTTCAAATTCAAGAATGAAATTGTACAGTTTGATCCTATGGGGCAGAACTAGAAACAATGGTTGGAGTTGGAAAGGTTGATTAAAGTTTGATGCAAGAAAAACTTCTTAACAATTAAAATATCCCAAAAAATAGAATGAGCTGCTTTTAGGAGACTAGGAGACAATTTCTCGTACCAGATAATCCATCTACTGACTCTAAGAATTTTTGCTGGCTGTCCCTCATTCCCAAAATTTTCCCTCCTCATCTCTACCTCTCAACTTTTTTGTTTTCCTTAGATACTCAGCTAAAATCTCACTTATTTTTCTTTTTTGAGGCAATTGGGGTTAAGTGATTTGCCCAGAGTCACACAGCTAGTAAGTGTTATGTGTCAGAGACTGGATTTGAACTCAGGTCTTCCAGACTCCAGGGCCAGTGCTCTACCCACTATGCCACCTAGCTGCCCCTAAAATCTCACCTTTTCAAGAAGCCTTTCCCAGGTTTCATTAATATTACTGTTTTTTTTTTTCCTCTAGGATTACATCCAATTTATCCTACCTATATCTTGTTTATACATAATGTTTTGCATGTTTTCTCCTCACCCGTTACATTCTATGTTCCTTGAGAGTAAGAACTGATTTTTGACTTTAAGTACCACTTGTGGCATACAGTTAGTGCCTAAAAATTGCTAGTTGATAAATTAATTCTCATTGGATACCTTTAAGCAAATACAGAATAACTACTTTTCAGATATATTGTGAAGGGGAGTCTTGTTTAGAAATGAATTGGAGTGGATTTCTGTGACAAGTATATTGATAGTCATAATAAGTTTAATGGGGAAATGAGTATTTTTATATGGTCTACAATCAGGTCTTCATATCAGGAATTAAAATAAGCAACAATGAGTTGATAATTAGTCAGTACCATTTGCCCTCCAGTTAGAGCGATAAGTATGATTTCCATTAACAACCCCAAAGACTGCCACTTAACATTATAACACTGATGAAAAATGAGTCTGACCAGGTAAGTTCCACTTTCATTCAGGCAATTAATGCATCTGTTAAAATAGTATATTTTCTGGGAGACATTTTGTTTTTACTTTGAATGCACCTGGAGGCAAGTGTTGAGGGCATCTCTTTTGGCCACAAGTTTCTTTGAAAGTGGACTGAGAAATATTATCCCCTCCCAACATGCCTTCTCGGAAGATATCTCTGAGAAGTTGTGGTTGTTCATTCTCAATCTCTTCACCTCATCTCCAGCTGTTTCATCCAATTGGTGATCCTATTTATAATCATATTATCTGTGTCTCAGTCTTTGGGTATTTAAAAAGTGCCTAATCTATCCTTTTCATTGTCCATAGTATGTCCAGACTTGATTGTGAAGGAAAAAGCAAATGATATTGATAAAATCAAATTAAAGTTAATTTTAAATTAACAAAACTTTCACCTTTTGTGTGCACTGAAATTCAATTAACACCCTTTTGATTTTACTTAATTTTTCCTCTTTTAGTCCTATACAGTGAATTAAAGGAAATAGGGAAACAATTTTAAATTTAATTACATTGCTGAAGAAGTTTGAGTAACTTTAACAATTACCATATTCTAAAATAGACTGCAACACCTTGCTCTGATTTATTAATAGACAATCTGTTTAATCATTTGACTGAGAATGTTATCCTTTCTGTAATAGTCAAGGTACATTCACCCTTTAAAAACTCCTCTACATTCCCTAAAGGATAAAATTTAATCCATCATGTGAATGTTTAATGTATACAACATTTAGCATCCAGATGTGACTAAACAGAAGAACAAGATTACAAATATAAAAAATAAACATTAAATATGTCTAACCTTGCAATAACAAACCAGGCAAGCAGGGAACATAGATTGGCTCCCAGCATTTCACTTTACAAAGAAGTCTCTAGAGTAACTTCTAAAATTACCCATCCTTGAAACTATGAAACAAAATGGCACAAAAGTATAGGAGTTATTGCTCATTCCTACCACAAATTTTAAACAAAATTAGCTTCCTTTCACACAATCACAGTTAAAGATGAAATGGTTTCTTATCTAAACATCAACAGCTACATCCACTTAAGTTTTCAAAGTAATTATATCTAGGCCTGAGGATGAGTTTCAAGAATGATGACATCTTTCATTTATTCTCACTTTAATGGTATGGGTATATTAAAAAATGACTAAATGTCAATCTATTTTGATTATATATAAGCTGAAAAATCACTGTTTTCTTGATGGCATCTTGCTTACAAAAATAATAATATACAGTATACATTTCTATGTTGTTTTGAGCTTATAAGTGGCATATAAAGAATAGACAGAGGAGTGAAACATAAAAATTATGAAGTCAAATGCTGTTCTTCATTGTAATTAAGAAATTGAATGGAAAAATTAAAATAAATGCCTCAATCTGTCTCTAGTACAAGGGCTCTTATCCTTTGGTGTGAGGGATCAAAGGAGTCCCAGATTTATGAAGCCCCTTTTCAGCATAATGTTGTGCTGCCTAAATTCATAGCTGTAAGAAATGCTAAATTTCAGCTAAAGATTAGAGAAAATTAAGGTGTATTTTATTCTGATCCAAATTCATGTATCTCTAAAAAGCATGAAATTGAATCAAACTGAAATTAAGTATATATTTAAAATACTTTATTTCAGAAATATATATGAAATGTTAATCATTCTACATTATAGAAGTTATGAGATATTCAAAGGAAGAAAAAATGCTCTATAGCAATGTGTATTGTTATAAGCAGCATATAGCAGTAAGAAGTCTGTAATTGAAGCCAGAACTTAAAAGTTTTGAATTCTAGTTCTATCACTTATTTTATTCCCATCATTTCACTTTCCCATCACTGAGCGGAACTGATTTGTCTATGAGTACACAACAAGCAAATGGTGGAGTCAGGACTTAGAACCATGCTATGGATGGAAAAAAGCAAAACTTTCTTTCCTTGAATCTGTTGACCCTTTGGCCTTTTACTATTCCTGCCCTGCTAAACCTCACAACTGACTATATCTTCTCAGCTCCTACTCCTAAGTGATTTAAAACTACTGGAGGAAATAACAATTTTGTTCTGATGTGGTCCAGTACAAAGATATTGATACCCAGTATCAAACTCTATGATTTGGCTGCTGTGTGGAAGACAAATTGGAGAGTGGAAAGATTGGAAGCAGGAAGCCCAATTAGCAAGTTAATGCTAATGTCCACACAAGAAGTTATGGATACCAGAGCTATACAAGAATAATTCAGGAGGGAGCCTGCTAATTAGCATGTTTCATGTAACAAGTGTGCCCTGAGCTACTAGCTGATGGAAGCCTAGGGATCTTACATGGAGGAGACGAGGGGAAAAAATCCATTACTACCATTGGGACTACTTGTGTTAGACATAAAGAATAGGAGATGGATTGTGATGTACAAGGAGTACGTGGTAGGTAACTTGGGGACATAGCATTCCTTTCAAATTTTCGAGTGACAAAAACAAAAACAGAGGAGAGACATTAGACAATATATGACACCTTCATCTTTCAAAAAGATGTCAAAAATTAAAAGATCATATCAAATATCATAAAAATAGTATTTAATAGCAGTAAATCTACTCTTGAATTTGAATAATTGACTTAATAATTATAGGCTAGAGTAATTATGGTTACACATCATTTCATCTGAAAAGGATCTTAGGAATGAAGAAGAGGGAAGGAAGGGGTATGGAAATAACAGATCTCAAACTATAGTAAAAAGTAATAATCATCAAAATTAATTGATACTAGTTTTTTTTTAAATGGAAGAACTGGACAGTATAATGGTAAAATTATACAACATACAGAAGCAAACAATGTATGTATGTGTGTATGTATGTATATGTAGGAATTAGAGCAGGAAGCCAGAGCAGGTTCAATTTTAAGAAAACTATCTCATAATTGACCATATTAATAACAAGAATGATAAAATCACAAGCTATTATCAATAGATGCAGAAAAACCATTTGACAAAATACAACACCCATTTCCATCAAAAACACTAGAAAGCATAGGAATAAATGGAACCTTTTTTAAAATGATAAATAGTATCTATCTAAAAACCAAGAGCAAGCATAATTTGTAATGGGAATAAATTTGAAGCCTTCATCACTAAATTGAATTTGTCTTTTAAAAAAATCTTCACCCTACCTGACTTATCTGTGTCATTTCACATTGTGGGACACCTTCTCTTTCACTTAATATCTTCTTGTCCCTTGGCTTCCATTAAGTTGCACTCTAATTTTTTAGCCTCCTACATTTTTGACTACTATGAATCTTGTTGGCAGATAAGGATTTTAGAAGATAGTGGGATGGAGCCAGATGCAGGCAGATGATTTCAACCCTAGAATAGAAACTTACTGGTTTGTGACCATAGGCAAGTCACTTAAACTTTCCTTGTCTCAATTTCCTCATCTGTGAAATGAAAGACTTGCACTCGATGTCCTCTAAGATCACTTTCCTCCCTAAATCTATGGGTCCATGATGTCTTCCCCTTGAAGTATACTTCCTTCTCCTTGTTCTTTCTGCTATACTTTAATGTATCTCTTCTACAATTCTCTAATATGATCCTTCTACATGTGTTATTGGCAAGATCTTTTTTCTCCATCAATTCATTTTTGTCTCCTCAAGTTCTATTCAAATTGTCTCAAAAGATGTGAAAAAGCAAGTTATTTAGTGCCTGGGAGGTGGGGAAGGGGGAAATGATTCTCAAAACTTAAAACTCTGATTTAGTAACAACCAGTTACCAATAAAATCACTTTGAACTTTCAAATCTACCTAAAGGCAAGAGAGCTGCACCAGGAAGCATATCTTAAAACCTTGAAGAAAATATAAAAATCACAGGATTGGTCAGGTTTTATTTACAGCTGAGAAATAAATGAAATCAGGACCTGAGTTTTTCAATTGCAAATGCAGGTTATAGTAAATGAAAGTTGTTCTCTCAAAATAAAATTCACACCTGAATATAACAAGGGGAATGGGGGAAAGGCATGGAAGAAAATTATAGAGAACATTTATCTTTGCATTAATTTATAATGGGAAGCAATAGCTATAGAACTAGTGAGATAGCATATTCCATGCCTGAAAAAAGGAAGAGATGAACTTGTATTTTACTGGTCTCTTTTTCAACCTCTGCAGTTCTAGAAACCCATCCATTATATACATCATAAAAACTTACACACCAATTCATTGTGCACAAAATGTGCACCAATTCAATTCAGCAAACCTTAATTAAGTGTCAACTACTTCCAGGCACATTTTTAAGCTGTGGGAATGGGAAGAATACAGTAAAACAGTTTGTTCAATCAAGGAGTTTGCATTCTGCTAGTAGGCTTCAAGAAATGAAGACGTACAAAGTAGATGTAAAATAATTTCAAAGGGGGAAGTTCTAATAACTGGGGCCATTTAAAAAAGCCTCATGGAGTAGATAACACCTGAATTGTGCTCTGATGACAGCTAGAGATTCTTTGAGGTGGAGGTTAAGATAGAGTGCATTCTACCTATGGGGAGAGCCTGTGAAAAGACATAGAGGTGGCAGATAGAACTTCAGCTTGAAGCCCTATAGGCATCCCAATAAATATAGCTACCATTTTTATTTATAGTTCAATGATGCTCATTTTGTGCAGGGCAAATTTAATGATATTCTAATCTTAAACATGAAATACATTGTTATTCAAAAGAAATCTGAATAATATAAAGCAAATATTCCTGGCAAACTTTTATTTTTCAGCATAAAATTTCAAGAAAGTGAAATTTCCACATGATCTGTTCATGAAGAATAACTAATCTTAGCAATTTCATTTTTAATTATAACCTTTCATCCATTTCTGAGCAGCATTTTACAGGAGAGTCCACCAGATGAATGGCTGTTCTTTCACTTAATTAATCTGCTTGTTGCAAACCACTAACTAGCAAAAATATATAACAATCTAGTGACAAAAATGATTGGTGAACTCCAGACCTGAACACAAATGGCAATTTGCAAAAGTGCCAAGAATATGTTTTATTGCTCTTCAAGAGTTGTTTTCTTTTAGAAAGCACCACTTTAAGATACAGAGATTTTAGAAGCAAAGATAATTCACTTCTAAAAAAGCCCAGCCTAAATCAATTCAACTCAAATAGCACAACATTCACCTCAGCTTATTGTACACATTGATACCAAGTCTCTCTTTTAAGGGTAGTATTGTTGGTTTTCAAGGCAGTAGCACAAGCATTGCACAGTCGATAAAGGGTCACCTATAGAGTCAATGAGACCTGAGGTCAAGTTCCACCTCTGAGGAATGCTGGCTATGTATCTCTGGGAAAGTCATTTAACCCAACTGCCCAACTGCTCCTAGGCAACTCTCTAAGACTTTAAATGTTAGAGCCAGTGACAAACTCCAGAGGTGGAATGGATGGTTGGGAGGGGGATATAAGGCGGTTTCTTCATCAAGAGTTCTCTAAACCAATGTAATTACAGGGAAATAAAATAAAATTGTTATAATGCAGTCATTCCTACTTCCTGGGGATTAGGCCAATTTTCTAAGTTTGTAATTGGTGTCAACAGGAATGAATATCTTGATTGTAAAATACTTTGATATGTTAAACAAGGTAAGGAGAATTTGTGAATAGTCTTTTCTGGGGATCAGAAAGAGTTTTTGGTTTTTTTTTTCCAACCTGAAACATATGGTACTTTTGATCTTAGGCCTCTCATACAACATCAATAAGACAAATGGTATCTCAGAAAAAGTGAGCTCAAGGTAATTAAACTGGTAATTGTTCCTTAAGAGGGCTTCAAGTCATATTTTAATCATTAATAATATTGCTCACTTCCATAACCTGTGAAATGAACTAAATGTCTTTTGATATTTGATCACTGCAGGAACAACATTGCTCTAGCTGCTAATAATCATTCTTAGGCACCAGATTGCGCTATAGAAGAGCCCTGAAAAAATACACTCATGTTCTTTGAAATGAGAGATTTATAACAAAACATCAGATTCTAATGGTAGGTAATATGTATGCTAAAGAAATCTCATGAAATGAAAGAATATCTGAATTAAGCCCAAATATAAATGGAATTAGGGAAAACCATTAGACTAAATAGTTATGATCTAAATAACATCACATAAATATGAAGTGGAAATAATGAATAGATTTAAGAGATTAGATCCAGTAGATAGAGTGCCTGAAGAACTATGGACAGAGGTTTCCAATATTGTACAGGACGCAACAACAAAAACAAATTCAAAGAAAAAGAGCAAGAAAACAAAATGGCTATCTGATTAGGCTTTATAAACAGCAAAGGAAAGAAGAAAAGGGAAAGGGAAAGGAGAAAGGAAAAGATATGACCAACTGAGTGCAGAATTCCAAGGAATAAGAAGGAGAGATAGGAAGGTTTTCTTAAATGAGCAATACAAAGAAATAGAAGAAAATAATCTAATAGGAAAGACAAGATCTCTTTGAGAAAATTAGAGATATCAGGGGACTTTCATACAAAAATGCACATGATAAAAGACAAAAATGGTAGGGACTTAACAGAAGCAGCAAAGATTAAAAAGACGTGGCAAGCCTATACAAAAGAACTATACAAGAAAGATCTTAACATCACCAATAACCTCGATGGTGAGGTTACTGATCTAGAGGAAGATATCCTAGTAAATGAAGTCAAGTGAGCCTTAGGAAGCATGGCAAACAATAAGACTAGTGGAAGTGACATAATTCCAGCTGAGCTATTTAAAATCCTAAAAAAAAAAAATGATGCAGTTAAAGTGCTGCACTCAATATGCCTGCAAACTTTGAAAATGCAACAATGGGCACTAGACTGGAAAAATCATTTTATATGCCAATTCTAAAGAAGGGCAATGCCTAAAAAATATTGAAATTACTGAATGATTGCATTCATCTCACTGCCCAGCAAAGTTATGCTTAAGATTCTACAAGGTAGGCTTCAGCAGAAGTAAGGGCTGGTTTTCAAAGAGGCAAAGGAATTAGAGACCAAATTGCCAACATTTTCTGGAATATGGAGAAAGCAAGGGAGATCTAGATGAAACATCTACTTCTGCTTCATTGACAGCACCAAAGCCTTTGACTATGGATCACAACAAAATGTGGCAAGTCCTGAAAGAGATGGAAGAACCAGATAATCTTATTTGCTCCCTGAGAAACTGGTATGTAGGTCACAAAGCAACAGGTAAAACTGAATATGGAACAACTGATTGGTTTAAAATTGGAAAAGGAATATGACAAGGCTATATATTGTCACCTTATTTATTTAACTTACACACAGATGAATCAAAAGCCAGAATTAAGGTTGCCAGGAAAAATATGATCAATCTTAGATATGCAGACAATACCACTCTCATGGCAGAAAGTGAAGAAATATTAAGAAGCCTCTCAATGAGGCTTTTTTTTTTTTGAAAGAAGAGAACGTGAAAACTGGCTTGAAGTTTATCATGAAAAGAACTAAGATTTTGCAACTGGTCCCATAACTTCCTGGCAAATAGAAGTAGAAGAAATGGAAGCTGTGTCAGATTTTATATTATTGGGTTGATGGTGACTGCAGCCATCAAATTAAAATGTGCTTGTCCTTGGAAGGAAAGCTATGGCAAATCTGGACAGCACATTAGAAAACAGAAATATCTTCATGCTGACAAAGGTCCATATACTTAAGGCTATGTTTTTTTTCCAGTAGTAATGTGTGGGTGTGAGGGTTAGAATCTAAGGAAAGCTAAGCACAATAGAACTGATACTTTCTAATTTTGCTATTGGAGGAGACTTTTGAGAATCCCTTGGACAGCAAGGAAATCAAATCAGTCAATACTTAAAGGAATTTATACTATTCTTCGGAAGCACAAATACTGAAACTGAAGGTTAAATACTTTGGCCACATAATGGGAAGACAGGAATCATCAGAAAAGATCTTGATGCTGGAAAAGATTGAAAGCAAAAGGAGAAGGGAATGGCAGATGAGTTTGGTGGATAGTATCGTGGAAGCAACAAAAATGAGCTTGGACAGATTTCAGGAGACAGCAGAAGATAAAAGGGTCTGGCATAGTCCATGAGGTCACAGAGTCTGACACGACTCAACAACATAAAATGAAAAGTTTTGCATTTCTCTGTCCCAGATAGAATATTTTCCAAAATAAAATTTTGATAAAAGTACTATATTTTCTTTTGTTTTTACCTAAATAGTTAATAAATGCTTTACTAGATACTACAGATACAGAGGGGAAATTTTACATAAAGAAAAAAGTAAACCAATCTCTGATGTCAAGTAATTTATGTTACACTAGAAATAATGGTGCTTTTAATATGTTTTTATATAAATAGGTGGTGGCTTTTTTTGCCTGACAATGGCTTCCTTGGAATATAAATATAATAGTTAGATGGTGAAAATAAGGGATCCAAACTTGTTTTTAATTTTATTGCATAATTAAATATGGTTCTTCAAAAACTATTGGATCATTCAAAGCTACATAAGCATTCCCATTCCCCTATCATCCTGCCAACATTAAATATTTCCATTTTCTTTACAACCCTGACAAATTCATGGGGGTAAGAAGATACTTCACAGTTGTTTTTATTTCTTTTTCTATTATTACAAGTGATTCTGTGTACTGTTTAGATAGTTGTTGATCACTTGCAGAGTGTTTTTTTAAACTGTCAATTTATATTCTTTGACCACATAGTTATTAAAGAAGGGCTTTTAGCCCACCCAATTCACTATATTTCCAAGACATTTCTGATAGTTTTCCAGCTCCATGAATTTGTTTTCCCAATGACAAGAATGCCCTTCCTCCTCCACTTCATCCCTTAAATTCATGTCCAGCCCTTTAAATCCAACTCAAATGTATTTTCTATTAAGAAGACTTCCCTATTCTGTTCTACAAATTTGTAATGCCATTCCTCCTCAGACTTCACAGACACCATTTCTTCAAACCTCTTTAACAGGTCCTTGACTAAACTGGATCTGTTTTGGTTTTTTTTTTTTTTTTTTTAGCATAGCCATCTCCATATATTACATATTCCTCCTACCAGACTATAACTTCTATATCTAAAAAACTGTTTTGTCTTATGCTTAGCAGTTAGCACAGCATTTTGCACATAGTAACTACACTGTAAATATTTCTTGAATTTGTTGTTTAATTTTTAAAATTGAATTTTATTTTTATCAGAAATTGAGTTGAATTTTGCCAGAAACACAGTTTTCTGATTTTGCAGGTATTTCTATATATGAAGTATTGAGGGATTTTCTGATAAAAAAATAAACATAATTTCATATTCATTTTAGTTCCACTCATGTTGATTTGTCATTTAAAATTTAATTTCTACAATTATTGGAGTAGTACAAAGCTACACTTAATATCATTAAGACCTGAATTAAATCTTGACTCAACAAAGTTAAATAAAAAGAGGCAATGTGGTATAAAAACAGGACTTGGAACCAGGTACACCTGAGTTCAAATTCAGAATAGATATTTGTCAGCTGTGTAAGCCTGACCAAAACATTGAACATTTCTGGGTTTCAGTTTCATCTATAAAATGAGGTGGCTGGTCCTGGCCATTCAAGTTCACTCCAGCTTTGATGCTATGATCTTTTAAAGAACTGTGTGACTAGGGTCAAGTCACTTAACCTCTGCAAGGCTCAACAATCTCATCTGTTAAATACAATAATAATATAACACCTTCCTTGCAAACTTGCTGTAAGGTTCAAATGAGAAGATATATAAAGTGCTTTGAAGAGTTTAAATCACTGTTATACATACCAGTTACTATTATTATTACTTGGCTTTTTCTGCAATTCACACATGATCTTGGGGATGTTGGGGATCTTGGGGTCCTAACGTTCTACAGGACATTTTATGTTTATGTTTTATGTTTATGTATGGTTACTAAGGGAATGAATGTCTAATAGTCAAATAATTGAAAATTTATTTCTTTTACCAAATCAAAGATTTTATTAAATAATACATCAACTTAGTGCATTTTACTGTTAAAGTAAAAATTATCTAATCAATTACATACACAAAGTAGAATTATCTGACCTTTGGTGGTAAAACTGAAAGTGGAATGAGACCTTGCACTTTTGGTTTTTTCCACTTATGATATCCCTCCCTCTGGTGTCATGGCTCTTAAACCAGAGCTCGTAATTGTAAGCACTGTTTTTTCAAAGAGATCCCCTTGCCTTTAAAGTGAGATGTCTTATTCACAAATCTTGAAGACTATATTTATTTACATTGAAATTGAGCTATTCATAAATTGTCCCACCAAGAGCTCTGAATCTCTCACACTTCCTTGTAGCATAGGGCTTTACCAGTAAAAGGAAATCCACTGAGTCAATTCCTAGCACATTTTCCTCTGGAATTTTAATTCCCTTAATTTTTCTCCATTAAGGTGACTGAGCTGATGGTTTGATTAACAAATAATCACTATGGGTTGACTCCTTTTGTAGTTTTCCATGGGTGTATTAAAATATATTTAATGATAGACATATACAAATCAATTAGGATTCATAAAACAAATTTCTGATATGATAATTTATGCAGTGGTTTTGTAGGCATAGTTCCCAATTTCTGGAATGCGTTCACTCATCACCTCTACCCCTTGGAATACCTTAGTTCCCTCACTTTAGGCACTACTCCTTCAAGAAACTTTTTATGAGCCTATTACCAAATAGTTCTCCCCATTCCCTACTTTATAAACATTTTGTACTTATTAAATGTATAAATTTAATTCTTCCACATAGAATATAAGCTCCTGGAGGGTAGGGACTGTTTAGTTTCTGTGTTTGTATCTTCAGTGTCTAGCATACAGTAGTCACTTAATAAATGCTTGTTGATTGCTGGGATTTGGGATGTAACAGAAATTAGAATATATGAGAATCAGAAACAAAGATTTAAATTTAGAAGAGACCTCAGAAACCATCTAGTTTAATCTTTTCATTTATAGAAAAGAAAACTGAGAACTTGAGGTGCGAAATGACTCACCCAAAGTCACACAAATAGAAAGTGAAAGATTAAGGATTTGAATTCAAATTCCCTGCTCCAAACATACATCTTTCCAATGCACCGCAATCATTCAGGAACCAGAATTTAGGTTTATGGTCTATGTTATGAGTGATGGCTCTGCAGAATAAAGTGAAATACCTAAACTGAAAAGTAATTGTATGACAAAATATGGAAATATCCTCCAAAACACTGATAGCGCTTTAAGAGAGTATTTTTTCCTTTCTTTCATATTGTGTCAATATGCATCCCTTGATTTTTGATTCCCTAACTTATTCCTGTTTTCATTTTCTTATTATTTAATTCATCATACTCTTCCCTTTTCTTCTTTTATTCATTAGTTACACACCTATGTCAATTATCAAGCACTGATTTTTCAAAGGTTGCTGCCCCAGTTGTATAGAGAAATTTAAATGACAATGATAGTAATAATAATAGCTTACATTATATGGTACCTACTATGTACCAGGTATTGTGTTAAGCACTTCACAAATATTATGTCATTTGATCCTCACAACAATCCTAGGAAATAATAATAATTATTATTATTATTATTATATTATTATTATTATTATCCCCATTTTATAGGTGAGGAAATTGAGGTTGACAAGATAGGTTACTTGCCCAGGGTCACACAGCTGGTAATTTTCTGAGATGGTATGTGAACATAGGTATTTCTATCTCCAAGTCCAGTGCTCTATCCCCTGCTCTATCTAGCTGCCTTCTATATGGGAACTTAGATGACTAAACTCCCTAGAATTCCTTCTATTTCATTTTTTCTCTTTTCTCTTAGAGGCAATATGATAAAGGAGGACTGAACATGGAGTCAGAAGACTGGTTCGAAACCTGACTCTGCTACAAACTACCTGAGTGATTTAGAGTCAGTCACTTTACCTCTTTATACCCCAGTTTCCTCATTCACACATAAGGCATTTCAATGGTACAATCTTTAAGGTGTCTTTTAGCTTACAGGAGAAGGGAACCTACAGTTTCAAGGCCACATGTGGCCCTCTAAGTCCTAGCTGTGTGACCCTAGGCAAGTCACTTAACCCCAATTGCCTCACCAAAAAAAAAAAAAGAAAAGAAAAGAGTGCTTGTGGTCACTGATAGACCAGAACAAAGGCCAGGAAAGGAGTAAGCACCTTGTCCTTGATCATACCACCTTGGAAGAACTGTCAATTTACAGGAACTTAGAAGTATCTCTGAAAACAGCTACGCAAAAACCCCAAAGCTTGGGACAGTACATTCTCCACACTGGAAGCAGACCTTTACCTTAACAAAGAGTTTAAAACTCAAGTAATTGACTGGGAACATGAGCAAATAGCACAAAAAAAATTCAGACCAAATAATCTTTCTTTGGTGACAAAGAAGATCAAAACATACAACCAGAAGAAGACAACAAAGTCAAAGCTCCTATATCCAAAGACTCCAAGAAAAATATGAATCAGTACTAGGTCATGAAAGGGCTCAAAAAGGATTTTGAGAAGCAAGTAAGAGAAGTAGAGGAAAAACTGGGAAGAGAAATGAGAGTGATGCAAGAAAATCATGAAAAAGAAGTCAATAACTTGCTAAAGGAGACATCAAAAAAATACTGAAGAAAATAACACCTTAAAAAATAGCCTAGCCCAAATGGCAAAAGAGGTCCAAAAAACCAATGAGGAGAAGCATGGCTTCAAAAGCAAAATTGGCTAAATGGAAAACAAAGTCCAAAAGCTCACTGAAGAAAATACTTCCTTAAAAATTAGAATGAAGCAAATGGAAGTTAGTGACTTTATGAGAAATCAAGATATAAAACAAAGCCAAAAGGATGAAAAAAATAGAAGACAATGTGAAATATCTCATCGGAAAAAATAACTGACCTGGAAAATAGATCCAGGAGAGATAATTTAAAAATTAGGGGACTGCCTGAAAGCCATGATCAAAAAAATAACCTAGACATCATATTTCAAGTAATTACCAAGAAAAACTGCGCTAAAATTCTAGAACCAGAGGGTAAAATAGAAATGGAAAGAATCCACCAATCACTTCCTGAAAGAGATCCCCAAAGGAAAACTCCTAGGAATATTGTAGCCAAATTCCAAAGTTCCCAGGTCAAGGAGAAAATATTGCAAATAGCCAGAAAGAAATAATTCAATATTGTGGAAACACAATCAGAATAACACAAGATTTAGCAGCTTCTACATTAAGGGACCAGAGGGCTTGGGATATAATATCCCAGAGGTCAAAGGATATAGGATTATAGCCAAGAATCACTTACCCAACAAAACTGAGTATAATCCTTCAGGGATAAAAATTGACATTCAATGAAATAGAGGACTTTCAAGCATTCTTGATGAAAAGACCAGAGCTGAATAGAAAATTTGACTTACAAATACAAGACCCAAGAAAAGCATGAAGAGGTAAACAGGAAAGAGAAATCATAAGGGGCTTGTTAAGATTGAACTGTTTACATTCCTACATGGAAACATGATATTTGTAACACATGAGACCTTTGTCAGTATTAGGTTAGTTGGAGGAGAAAAAATATATGGATAGATAGATAGATAGATAGAGGGTACAAGGTGAGTTGAAGACAAAGAGATGATATCTAAAAAATAAAATTAAGGTGTGAGAGAGGATTATACTGGGAGGAGAAAGGGAGAGGTAGAATGGGGCAAATTATGTCACATAAAACAGACAAGATAAAGTTTTTTACAGTAAAGAGGAAGTGGGGAAAGGTGAGAGGGAATGAGTGAATCTCATTCTCATTGGATTTGGCTTAAGGAAGGAATGACATACACATTCAATTGGATATGGAAATCTATCTTACCCTACAGGAAAATAGGGGGAAATGGGATGAGAGTGGGGGGGATGATAGAAGGGAGCATAGATTGGAGGAGGGGATAATCAGAAGCAAACACTTCTGAGAACAGACAGAGTCAAAAGAGAGAATAGAATAAATGAGGAGGGGGCTGGTATAGGATGAAGGGAAATATAGTTAGTTTTTCACAACATAACTACTATGGAAGTATTTTGCATGACTATACATGTATAACCTGTATTGAGTTGCTTGTCTTCTCAATGAGGGTGGGTGGGGAGAGAGGAAGGGAGAAAATTTAGAACCCAAAGTTTTAAAAATAAATGTTAGAAATTGTTTTCACATGCAAAAAACAAAACAAAACAAAAAAATGGTCCTAAACCAACTGCACTATGTATTTCTTGATGCTGCTTAGAGATCAAATGAGTATTCTGAATGATAAAGTGTTATATAAATAGACAAGCAATAATTCAGGAATAGTATAACTCATGTGACAAACACCATGCTGAAAAGCTTGGAGGTAAGAAATTATGTCAGAATTTGACCCCTAACTTGCCCCTAAGCTCATAAAAAGATGAATCAGACCTTAATAGGTATGAAAAATCCTCATTTATTGAAATTTTCTTGTTGTTCAATCATGTTTGGCTCTTTATTATTCCTTTTGAGTTTTCTTGGAAAAGATCCTGGAGTGGTTTGCCTTCTCCAGCTCATCTCACAGATGAGGAAACTGAGGAATACAGGATTAAGTGCCTTGCTCAAGGTCACACAGCTAGTGAGTGTCTGAGGCCAGATTTGTACTCAAGAAGATGAGTTTCCCTGACTCCAGGCCCAGCACTCTATTCACTACACCACCTAGCTGGCTAGAAATTTTCTTGGGATCCAATATTTATGTTATTTATACACAAAAACCACTTGAATAATAGCAACAAACTAGGAAAAGGATTCAAAATCAATTTAACTATTAAGTCCCTTCTCACTTTGAGATTCTGTGAAAGATAGCATGCTTTGCCATGGTCAGTTTGACCCTGACATGTACATCTGGACTGATTTCCCATTAATCAAGATCAGATCAGATGCTCTACATTTCAGGCAAATTGTCACACATGCTGTTCCCTACTGTTCTGGGATAGGCCTGACTCAGATCAGGCCTATATTAGAGAGAGAGAGAGAGAGAGAGAGAGAGAGAGAGAGAGAGAGAGAGAGAGAGAGAGAGACTCTAAAAGGCCATTCAATAGGAGATTTACAGGAGACAGAAGGAGATTTACTTGTCCATGATAAGAAAAGGATATTTTACAAAAACATGCAAGTTGAGGGAATCTTCTTTGCCTGAGTAGCCCATCATTTTCTACCAGCAAGCATCAGAGGGAGCTTGGGGCTCCTCATGATTATTTTGTACCCAGATGACCAGAAAGTGATTTCAATAGCCTGAGCTTTTAGTCTCCTTCCCCAATCAAGTGTCAAACTTACGGTTAATACCTTTTAAGGGAAAACTAGCCTATGTGGGCAGAAGTTAAAATAATGCTCTGACCACACCTACACAACATTAATATTCCATATCACATTTCTAGTCTTTTGAATGGGTCATTCTCCATGCCTAGAATATTTTCCCTCTTCACTTCAACCTCTAAAAATCCTGAGCTCCCTCCAACGTTCAGTATAAGTGCTACCTCCTACAGGAAGCCTTACATAGATCCTCCCAACTGTTAGTGCCTTCCCCTTTCCCAAGTTACTTTTATCTGAGGAGTAGTGGGTCTCTGACCAATAGTCTCCCAGCCCCAGTTCATCCAGTCACAGAATATTATGGGCAGATAACTAGGTGTTAAATTAACTGTAAAGATGAGGCCCCACATTACTCATACAAACATTTCTTACCTTATTTAATTGAAAGTGAAGCCTGGCCATTTAAGGGAGAATTCACTCTGGTTATAAAGAATCAATCTTTAGAGAGACTTCCATAAGAAGAGAAAGAACATGAAGGCCCACAGTAGCAGAGACATGAGTTGCCATGGCCACATATATTCCCTACATGTGTGACTTGCCAGCATTATATTTTAAATTTGTCCCCAATTCTCTTGCAGATGCTGTAATTTGTAAAAGAAAGCATTGTAGGTTTATGGGGGAAATGTTTCCTAGCTACTCCATCTTACTAAATGTCTTTGCTTTAGAAAGCAAATTGATTAGAATCAATAGTGATTTAGCACATTTTTCATATGACTGTAGACAGTTTTAATTTCTTTATCTGAAATCAGTACCTGTTTCTGATACCCATCTATTTTATGTGTACAAATCACTTAATTTCTCAGTGCTCTAGGCAGCTCTCCAAGACCATAAGTTGTAGATAACATGGAAACGTGCCATGACAGAAGGAATTCCCTTATCTGGAAGTTCCCTATACCAATGAAGTCCTACATTGAATCAATATCCTTAATAGAAAATCACTAATTTGAGTGTAGGAAGGGAACTCAGTGGTCATCTACTCTAATCAGTACATGAAAGAAATGCCCACTACAACATACCTCATCATCTAGACTCTGTGAGATCTTTAAGGAGGAAGAATGATACATAGCCTATTCTATTTTTGGGACAGCTAAATTGTTAGGAAATTTGGGTATTTTTGTCCTCGTAATATCAAGAACTCTTTACAACTTCCAGTCATTTCTCCTCATTTATCCCTCCAGGGCCAAACAGAATAAATCTAATCCTTCTTTCACATGACAACCCTTCATACACTTGAAGATGGCTATCAGGTTGCCCCTGGGACTTCTCTTTTCCACACTTCAAATTTATCATTTCTTTAAATGCCAAGGAAAGGCAGTAAAAATAGAAGGTACAAGATGAACATGTAGAAGTTAGACAAGATTTTAATAAGACAAGAACCTGTGATTTCACAGGTATGGGAACTCCCTCCAAGAGCCCATGTCTTGCAAAGTGCTTATGACTTTGAGAAGTTTTGACTTGTCCATGGTCACCTAGGTAGTAAATTTCAAAAAGAGTATTTGAACCTGTCTTCCAAACTCCAAGTCTAAAACTCTCTCTGCTTTGTTAACACAATATTGATCAGTTCCAAAGGCAGAGGTACAAACAATGAACGCTATAGGAATTCAGATGTGGGCTGGAGTGATGAAAAAAGACTATGTGAATGAGATAGTGCTTGAGTTGTCCCTGTAACCTAGCTAGGAGCCCAACACATAAATAGGCAATTAGATGGTATAGGAGATAGAATGCTGGACTTGGACTAAGGAAAACCTGAGTTCAAATCCTGCTTCAGACACTTACCAGCAATGTAACCCTGAGCAAATCATTTAACTTCTAACTACCTCAGTTTATTCATCTGTAAAATTGAATAATAGCATTTAACTTTCAGGGTTGTTGTATGAATAAGATGAGTTTATCCACAGAGTGCTATGAAAATAATAGCTATCATTATTATTATGATCAGATGAAGGGAAAGTATATTGCAGGCAGGTGAAAGAATGAGCAAAGCCATAGAAGTCAAAATCGATAAGATTTCATAAGAAGCATGAATAGATTAGCCTGGATGGAATAGAGATTGTGTTAGAAGGAATCAGAAATAAGGTTGGAAAAGTAGATCAGGGATAATTTGTGGAGTACCTTAATGCTGGACAGAGGAATTTGCACTTGATCCAATAAGCTAAGAGAAGCCATAATGATTTTTTTTCAGAAAGGAAGACATAGCAGGGTTAAGTGGAAGTGACACAATGAGGCAGCATGGTTGTATGGAGGGAAGAGCCTTGTCTTTGAAATTCAAAGACCTGTATTTCAGTCTTGATTCCTTCATTTACTGACTGTTTTACCTCAGGGAATTATCTTAACTCTTAGAGCTTCTGTTTGCTATCTACAAAATCAAAATTATACTAATTATACTTACAAATTTAGGGTGAGGTTCAAATGAGAAATTACGTGTTTTACTGTGTCTTTTGTAAACTAAAAAGTACTAATCAAATGGAAGAATCTTTAGATCCAGTCCCAACTTTAAACCCTCAATGTGACCTCAAACAAGTCACCAACCCTGAGCCTCAGTTACCTTATACAAAACATGAGGGATGAGGATACTAGCACTAGCTACTTTGCAGAGTTATTATGAAGGAAGGTGTTACATAAATGTGAGCTACTTTTTACCAAAAAAAAGTTTTGAATTGAGTGTTTAAAGTAATTTGATAGCAGGGTACAGGATAGATTGATGGAAAGAAATAACTATTATGACAATATATATGAACCATAATATATTCTATAATCTGCAAATATAATAATGATAATATAATAAATCATAATGATATATGATATAATAAATAATAATAATGTATTAGGTTATGATATAACTAAAATCAAAATTATAATAATGATGATAATAATAGACATTTACTTGTGGTTTAAAGTTTATGTCACATTATGTTACTTGCATTTTACCACAACCCCAGGAGATAGATATATAAGTTTCATCCCCATCCTTGAGATGAGGAAACTAAAACTCAGGTACTTTTAAGTGCCTTGCCTAAGGACATGTAGCTAGTAGCTGTCAGATGTAAGATAAACATGAATGAAGTTAAAGCAATCAGAGAATTAGAAATTATAACTTATACAGACATATAGATAACTGAACTTTAAAAAAACATTTGTTGTAACTATGCAATATTAAAACAAATCTTAAACCTTAATTCATACTTACATTTTGCATCCTTGAGAAATTCAGTAAATAGGTTTAGTAAGATATTAGAAATGATGGTGACTTTCCAAAGTGACAGTTTCCAAACAAAATATGCTCTTGCACAGAATAAAATATGGAGGGATCTTGTCATTTTCAATGTTTAGCCATGCATGAAAAGTGTTATTAACATGAAATAAGGAAATGAGTTATAGGAATAGATTACTCTCTTAAACTATATCATCACATCTGACATATGAAGTTA
The DNA here is from genome assembly GCF_900497805.2 of Vombatus ursinus. Classification (NCBI taxonomy): domain Eukaryota; kingdom Metazoa; phylum Chordata; class Mammalia; order Diprotodontia; family Vombatidae; genus Vombatus; species Vombatus ursinus. The sequence continues at coordinate 42,845,155 of NW_020954599.1, read as the reverse complement.
GCATAAATATGACATACAGATTATTTTATTAAGATTAAGAGACACAAAACAACATTGTGCTTTAGAGGAAAAGGATGCTGGCATACCTCACTTTAAGTAAAACATGTACTCTTGTAAAAAGGATCTATATGCTGAGTTCTAGTGAATCAAACAATATTTTAAATGCAGTAGGAAACCTCATTACTCAAAAGGAGCTTGTGATAGTTACTTGCTAAAATGAAAAAAATACTTGAATTATGCCTATTTTCTAATTTTAAATTTGTATGTGTAGTTTATAGATTCTAGGTGTCCTTATCCCCATCTTAATTCATAAAAGAAAGTAAATTTCCTAGAAGGCAGCAACATTTTCCTCTAGGTGTTCTAGGAATACTCCTGAGGGTCCCTGGGGCATCCTGCTAATGATGTGGGCTTAAGTCTTCATTCTAGTGAGTTCTCCAATATAAATGAACTGTTAATATCTTTTCAGCATCATAGTTAGCACTAACTGGAACCCCACCATGAATTTAATCAATTTATATTTTCTCAATATCATAGAGTAGTAATATAAATTATATTTTGTAAAAGAATATTTACTGAAATGATGTAGCCATAATGACCCCTGCAAACTGAGAGTACACTCTCCCCTCTATGTTGTGGTTCTTGGAAAGAGTGATATCAAACTTAAAGTGGTGGCTACCATCATTCCCTTCTCCATTGAGTTCCCTTCTGGGTGTGGCATAGCTGATGGGTAAGTCATTCCCTTACTTATAGTACACCATATCTCAGTTACAAGATTAATCCTACCAAGAAGATCATTCTTTAGGACTATAGAGGTTATGGCTTCTGCTACCCATGTTAGCTCCTTCAAAGTTCCCAAGATCATTCTCCAAGTATCCTTTCACCTAAGGACAGGATATGCTAGATAAAACAGGGACAGAAACAATAAAAGCATCACATGTTCTTGGGCCACATGTCAGAAGCCTAAATTCCAGTCTTGCTTTACCTTTTACTATCTATGTGACACTGAGAAAGTAATTTTTCTTTTCTAGTCTCAGTTTCCTCCCTTGTAAAACTGGGAAAATAATATTTATATTATCTCCCCAGTTCTCAGGTTATTGTGAATATCAAATATGAAAATGCATGTAAAGAATTTTTGAGTTTTCTAGACAAATACCAGTCATTATTTAGGTGGAAAAATTATGACTATTAATATAGGCTAAGGTCTCCATTTCTTTGTAAACTATCAATCCACCAAAAAGTATTAACTAAACACTGACTATGTACCAGTCACCATGCAAGACACTATCAAACAAGGTGCCTATACAAAAAATTTAATTTGTATAAGATGAATAAAAAGATGCAATGGTGTCCCACATGAATCCCAGAGACTAATTATCTAACAATCTATAGTAGAGTTTTGGTAGTCTCTTAATTTTCTCCATCTCAAAAGCTACCCTTCATGTGTCTAACTCAGTTTTAGCAAAACACTTAATTGTTCTGCAAATGAAATCAAGGAAAGGGCAAATGATTAGGACAGGTCCCTAAGTGCTTAATCAACACTTTCACTTAGCTATTCAAGAAGACAGCCACAGATCTTCTGAACTTAATTAAATAGAAACATTCCATTTAAGACTTCTTGCCTCATGTTTATCTTAACTTTTGTACATGTTCATCTTAATTTTATTCTACCTCTACTTGTGACATGTTCTCAAGGGAAGACCAAACTCTTAAAGGTTCCATGATAAGAACGCAAAGGACATCCACATCCCACTTTTCATGTTAAGTGGCACATGACAGATAAATGTATGATTCATAAACAAGCAATTGGAACTTATCACACCAAGCTATGATCAATATTCCTTGGTCATAATAAGGATTTTAAAATCACTTCTGAATGAGAGCCAAAAATTACCCTTAAAGGAGTCCATTTGCTCCCAAACTAGGTTACAATATTTCCATGAATGAAGAAAGCCAAAGTGGCTTCCACCACCACTTAAATCACTTCATGTAATTGCAGTATTCGGAGAACCATATCTTCTTTATGTTTTATAACATTATCACACAAATAGTCAACTTTCATATAGCGCTTTAATCTTTGCAACATTCTTTATATTCATTGTCTCATTTATGCCACACAGCAAACCTATGAAGCAATTGATGCCAATGTTCTTATCCCCATTTTTATAGACAAACAAAATGAGGCCGAGAAGTGAAATTATTTGTCTAAGGTCAGTTAGTAAATATCTGAGAAGAGATTCAAATCACATGCCTTTCCTAACTCCAATTCTAATATTCTATCCTTTATACCACAAAAAGTTTCTGATTTCTAGAAATTTAAATCCTAAGAAATGTGTAATCCAAAACAAGAATTTATTATTTTGTTATTTTATTTGGCTATATGGATTAATAATAATAATAATAATAATAATAATAATAATAATAATAATAGCTAACTTTTGCATAGTGCTTATTATGTGCCAGGCATTGAGCTAAGCTCTTTACAATTATTATCCTATTTGATCCTCACAACAGCCCTGAGAAATAGATGTTATTATTATTGCAATTTTATAGATGAGAAAGGCAAACAGAGATTAAATAACTTGCCTTGGGTAACACAGGTAGGCTGGTTTTGAAGCTTCCAAACTCCAGGCCCAACACTTTATCTTCTGGGCCACCTACTTTATATTGGGTTTCTTTGACCTTAAAGTACTTAAAGTCAGGTGGACCTGGGTTCATATTCCTCCCTCCATCTCCAAACATTTTCTTTTTGTGTGACTGTGGGCAAGTCATTTAATTTCTCCTAGTCTCAAATAATGATAGCACCTACCTCACAGGGCTTTTGTGAGGATAAAATGAGATAACATATATAAATCATTTTGCAAATCTTTAAGTACTAGATAAATATTAGTTATTGTTACTACTAATCAGAGGGTTTAGAATTGGGGAATAGGGTCCAGCTCATGTGTCTTAAAACACATCTAAGTTATAGTCCCATCCAAGAGTGGCTGACAAAAGCAAACAAAAACAAAAAACAAACAAACAAAAAACACAATAACAAACATAATTCCAAAGTGATAGCTTGATTTAATCAGGGCTTCTGGTATTCTAACAAAATGAACCAAATCTAAGTATTCTACTTCATCTTTGCTCTAATGTTGTATATGTGTGCATTTTTAAGGCAGAAAAGAAATGAGGGAAAGAGAATTTCCCCCTGTCAAGATTATGAGACCATTAAATTGCAGAACCACAGAAATAGCAAGAAGGGAACTATGGTTATGCTTGACCATCCAACTGCCTCCCAACAGTTTGACTTAAGCCACTACATAGACAGTTCTCTGTCCTAATCTTAGGAATCTCCAGGGAAGGAAATTCAATAAGCTCTTTATACAGCTTATGGTAATGTTTAACTCCTTTCTTTATGAAATGTTTACCTCAGTCTAACTTAAATCCCTTTTGTTGATTTCTTCCTCTTCTGTCCTCAGCAGAGATGGAATATAGTTTGTCACTCTCCTCTATTTAAAATCCTTTTTTTATTTTTATGTGACTTGTCAGCTTTTTATTTTTTTTTTCAGACTGAGCAATTAGAATGGAGTTCCTTTTCTTCAGGGATTCTGCCATCCAACCCTTTATAACTGGATTAGATGTTCTTCTCTGAGCCCGCTAAACTCTCCATATTCTGCTTGGTAAATACACTATAAAACCAGGGAATAACAGGGCAGAGAGGGAGGTTAAAAGAAAATGAATTCATTGTTTCTGGCACAGTTTCTTCCTTTGTCTTGAACAAGTTGTCTTTTTGGAATTTTACCAATAAACTTCTTCACATCAGCAGTTGGAAAAGCCTTTCAATTAAAACATGAGTTGCCTTTTTGACTGGGATGACAACATTTGCTTGGAAATTTGCTGAGATTTCAAAGATTGGCTGAAATGATACATTGATAGGACCTCATCTTGCTTTGTCTGCTCTTCTGTAAGAGTCTGCATTTTCTAGGTCAAAGTCATCAAGAACAAGAGAATTCACTGCCAAAGTAAAGGAGTAGTGTGGCTTCATGAGAAATTAAAAGAAAAAGCAATTGTCTCCCTCCCATTCCCACTCTCCCTCCCTACCGACACCTTCAATTTGGAAGAAGTCCCAGAAACCTTATGACACAGCTATAACATCTGTATTCTACTGAGGCCACAGTCCTGGATTTGTGGCATAGCATTATAATTTTCTTGAGAAAAGAGGAATTGGAATAAACTCTGAATTTATTTTAGTTGTAAAGAGACTGCTAGCTGGTGGAGTGGATACAATATTGTACCTGGAGTTTTGAAGACCTAAGTTCAAATTAGGCCTCAGGCACTTACCTATCAGCTGTGTAACCATAGGGAAGTCATTTAACCTCTATCTGCCTCAGACTCCTCATCTGTAAAAAGGGGACAATAATAGCACCTACTCCTCAGGGTTTTGTGATAAATTGAGATGATTTTCACAAAATGGATTGTAAACCTTAAAATGTTACTTAAATGCTAACTGTTGTTATTGACTACTGTTTTTTTTAAAAGGGACTCTTAAGTAACCTATCAGTGAACTATAATTAAAATTTAATATACCAAGGCACACAATATGTCTCATGTATGTCCTGGAAAGAAATAAATGTGAATATGCCCACCCACACCCCCACCCCCACACCCCCCACATATATGTGTGTATGTATATGTATGTGTGTGTGTGCCTATATCCTTACATAGAGAAAGACAAAGAAAACAAGTCTCCTTATAGAGAAATAGTCACAGGACTGGGAAACTAGCCAGGACTTAGAAGTAGAGAAAGTTGCTTATAGTTGTGTGACCTTAGACAAGTTATTTAAACTTTCTAAGCCTCAGTTTTCTCATATGTAAAATGAAAGATTTGAACAAGATTCCTAAAGTTTATTTAAGTATTTTAACAGAACTAATTAACTGAAGCAATTTAACAATGAATCTCTCAGGATTTTTTTCAGCTTTATTCTCCTTATGAGACTTCAGTGAATTGTTTTTTTCCTCTCAGACTTGGAATTTTTTCAATGTAGAAAACTCACTGATGAGTAAACTGTAGTTACCACTGCAAATCAAATCAGCAGTTATTCTACAAGTTATAGTCTTAAAGAAAGAAATACATATATATATATATGTGTGTGTGTGTGTGTGTGTGTATACATATATATGTATATATGCATATATATTCTGTTTTTATTGTGGAAATTTATAGTGCTTATCACAGATGCACCAGAGGGTGCTATGTTATTTGGAACAAAAGAATGGTATCACTAAGCAACATGGGCTTAATAGAACTTTTAGTCTACAGAAAAAGGTTTTTAAGGGCATCTTTAACAACAACAACAACAAAAAACAAACACACACCTGGGCCTTGTTGCAATATAGCAGAGAAAAATACCTCAGTTTCTCTGCTATGAGAAGTTAAAAAAGTTTTCCCTCTGTTATACCTCAAATACAGTTTCACCCCAGGGTTCTTCCACTCCAAAGCCTACTTGTTTTACAATGCCCAATTGCATTTAGCTTCTCGTAAAAGGCTGCACCAGAGTCATGGACACCAACTCTTCTGATCTCTGAGGGATCATTCTTATTGACACCAGGTTGAAATCATATGTGTATGTATATGTACATGTATGTATATGTGTGTGCGCATAGGTGCATATGCATTATATGTATGTGTATGTGTACATATGCATATACAACACATACATATATAAACGCATATTCTGTGTGTTTATATATTCTGTATATGTGCATATACATATGTATGTTTACATATAAATACATACATATATACATGTATATATACACACATGCGTGTGTGTGTGTGTACATATACATACACATACAGAATGATGTCTCCTTTTCCCCCAGGCACCCATATATGCTTCCTGCCCATGTCAGCATTTCCCATGGCTCCAAAAGTTTGGCAGAATGCAATGGCATCTCTTTAATTGTTTCTCAAGTCCCAAGAGTCCTTCTAGGGTCAGCTAGTTGGGCATGGGAGACAAATACTTCCTAGAATTTTTGAACTCTAAAAGATAAGAAGGATGAATGGATAGACCCCTACCACCGTGACATAATGCACCAACATGGATTTATTTTTCTTACAGAGATGTGTCCATCTTGTTCTCAGTATTTTAGATTAACATAATATTTATACCACTTTAGTTTCTATTCATAAACATATTACTGAATTTATTAATACACATCAATAATTTGTATATTTACTTGTTGGTTATGTGACTTAAGACCATATATGCATTGTTGTTGTCGTTGTTGTTGTTATTCAGTTGTTTCAGTTGAGTCCAACTCTCTGTGACCACATTTTGGGGGTTTTCTTGGCAAAGATGCTGTAATGCTTTGCTATTCCCTTCTCCAACTCATTTTACAGATGAGGAACTGAGGCAAACAGGGTTAAGTGACTCTCCCAGGGTAACACAGCTACTAAGTGTCTGAGGCTGGATTTTTATTCAGTAACAAGTCTTCCTGATTCCAAGCCCAGTGCTCTATCCTCTGTACTACCTAGCTGACCCCAAAAGAGTGGTTCTCCATTTCCTTTTCCAATAGATTAATAAAAACAGAGGTTAAGTGACTTGCTAATAAGTTTCTGAGGCCAGATTTGAACTCAGGTCTTCCTGACTCCAGGTCCAGTGCTCTATTCAGTGCCACTTAGGTGTCTCCACGTATGCCTGGACTTTATCCCAAAAACTGAATTGTTTTTTACTATTTATTTATACCAGCATAAAAAAACCAAAGGATTAAAGTTCATTTGGGTTCTGAATAATCTTGTTTAGCTATCTACATTGGTCTTGTAATTGTTTGGAAAACTCTTAAATCTCTGGTCCATGCAGTATGGCATGGCTGTAACCAGGATATTTGGGATCATATTAGGCCTTTGGGTCAAATTATGTAGACAAAGGATGATTTGTAGAATGACTGTGGAAATAGACTCTTAGAGGTTTTTTGTGCACCATTATTCCAGAAAAGCCTCCTACTGGAAGAGATGAAGGAGGAAGGGTAAGGGGGCATGCAACATACTCCTCTAATTAATTTAAAAGACTGGATGTCCCAGTCTTTTTTTCCTCAAGCTACTGAAATTATAGAACACCATGCTATACTTCACATCTTACATTGAGAAGAGGGAGTGGTTTTAGAGGTCATCTAGTTCAACCAATCAATCAAATCAACCAACCAATCAAAAAGCTTTTAAGTACTTATTATGTGCCAGATGCTATGCTGTGTACCTGGGATACAAATATGGAAAGTGCCTAAAGCAGTGCTCCCTAAACTGTGGGTCCCAATCCCATATGGGGTTGGGACCCACAGTTTAAGAAACAAGGAAAGGGTAGCAAGTGGAAAAGTTTTGGAAGCCCTGGCCTGAAGTACAGTATACAACAGGGAAAATCAGAAGAAAAAAAAAGGTCTCCTAATTCCCAATAGGGGGAATCAGGAAAGGAAGATAGCACTTAATCTGAGCCTTGAAAAGAGCTAAAGTTTCTAAGAGATCATGTGAGGAGAGAAAGAATTTCGGACAAGAGCTAGATTTAGAGTGAGGGTTTGAATCCTGACTCTGACACTAACTAGTGATGTGCACCATTTATATGTTTTCTAGCCTGTTTTCACTTACTAATGATAATAATAATAATAGCATTTATATAATAGCCCTTTGAGGTTTGCAAAGCACTTTACATATGTTATAACCCCAACTCTTTGAAGTATGTTCTTATCTCTCCTTTGCTGAGGAGAAAGTTGAGGCTAACAGAAGTTAAATAATTCCTCTGGGGTCTCACAGTTTAGCAAGCATCTGAGGGAAGTGTGACCCCAGTTCTTCTTGACTCCAAGTTTAATCAGTTCTGTGAATGAGGAAGTGAAGGAAGGAAGGAAGGAAGGAAGGAAGGAAGGAAGGAAGGAAGGAA
>NW_020954599.1:42808506-42837235 GCF_900497805.2 Vombatus ursinus | reverse complement strand
GAAGGAAGGAAGGAAGGAAGGAAGGAAGGAAGGAAGGAAGGAAGGAAAGAAATGAGAGGGGGGAGGGAAAGAAATAATTTTGAATCTCTTTTAAAATCTAACTCATTTTTTGCTTTAAGATCTTTTCTTTCTATTGAAAACAGTTGGAACTTACTGAGCCAATTCTGTATACATATGTGTGTGCATGTACAAAATACATTTTTTAACTAAGAAATATTTTCTCCATATATGTATACATACATACACACATACATATGTATATATGTGTGTATAACTGGCCAGGATATTTTGTTTGAAGGCCATTGCTAAGCCCTGAAATTTCATCATAAGGATCAAATAATTTTAGATTTCAGAAAGGGACTTTAATGATCTTATGATTCTATGACCATCTAATTTTAAAGATGAGGAAACTGAGGCCCAGTGAGATGTTGATAGCTATCACATATACTGTAGGGTGTTATAGCCAGAAGAGATTTTAGAGGTTATCTAGTTCAAATTTTTCATTTTACAGATCAGGACACTGAGGAACAAAGCATTCCAGTGATGTGCCTATGGTCTTATGAGTAATAACTGTCAGAGCTATGGCTTGAAGTCCAAGTACTTTTTCTATTACAGCACATTTGAACCATAAAATTATATAACAATTCATACAATTATGATATTTTCTACTTCCATCTTCCTATAAAATAATTGTATCCTTCTATCTCCTCCTACCCAGCTTCATATTTACTATATGGCAAACTTGACCTCTTCAACAAGAACCATTACCAATCAAAAGAAATTGCTCTAATATGCCACAAAGGTAAAAACCAACAAATGAACAATATTTCTTGTCCAAACTATGATAAAGCATTGAACGAACACCCTTCAAGATCAGTACTCATAGCTAAATATGGAACTAAAGATGGACGATAAGCCATGTTGGGAAACGAATAGGAAAATGAGCTTAGGTTGGCCTGTTTTCAGGAATGTATACAGTACTGATTCAGTGTCAGAAAGACCTGCATTTTAATTGTGCCTCAGATATTTAACAATTGTGTAATTCTGGGCAAGTCACTTAACCTCCCTGTGCCTCAGATTCTTCATCTGTAAAATTCAATACCTAACAAAAATTGTTGCAAGGATTAAATGCAAAAATATATGTAATGTGCTTTGAAATCTTAAAGTGTTATATAAATAATAGCTATTATTCTCTTCCAGCCCCTCTTCATCTTCATCCTCCTCATTATCATCATCTTCATCATCATCTCATGCTGCTCCCTGACATAAAAATATATCTTATATTTTTACTCCAGATCTAAGAACCACTTTATCCCTTAATTCCCTTCCTTACTAAAAATGCCTATGAAGACAGCCAGAATAGACTATATATTCCCTTTCCATAGGCATTATTTTTCACTTTGGCAAAGCTATTGGTGCTCTGTGCATTATTTACTCCTCTGCTCTTTGGGAGCAGTTGAACATTAAGCCTTCCCACTCTCTAAACAATTCTGCATACCTTCCCTCCTTTTTCCCAAACTTTGGTGACTCTTAACTCAGCAATGTCAGAGTTAGTCAGTTATCATTGCTTCTGAGTTAAATCATGTCAAAGAAATTAGAGCTCAATGATTGTTGTTTGAAATGAGAGTCCCTTTGTGTAAGTCCTAGACAAATTAATATTTGTGGAAGAGGGTGGAAATTGGCCATCAATTCTCACTTTTCTTCATTAATGAAAGTAAATAGTAGAATGGAGAATCCAAAGGTGGAATAAAAGTGTCAGAAGGGAGTACTATGAAATAAAGCTTAGAAAGGGAAATGGAAGTAAGGTTATGTAGTGACTTGAATACCAGTCTAAAAATACTGTATGTTATTCTATAAGCAATAGAAAGCCAATAAAGGCTTCAGAGCACAGGAACAATATAATCTGACCTGCTCAATAGTAAGGTTACTTTGTCATTTAGCAACATGAAGGAGGAATTGGAGAAGGGAGAGAGACTAGATACACTGGAGACTAGTCAAAAGTCTATTATAATAGTCTAGGTAAGATATAATGAAAGTTTGAACAAGAGTGATAGCATTGGAAATTAACAGTAAGGCTTAGATGTCAAGGCATTAATAATAATAGAAGCTAGCATTTATATAATATTTTACATATGTTGTCCCATTTAATCCTCATAACAATTTTGTGACAGTAAATATTATTCTGTGGATTTTATAGATAAAGAAACAGAGGTTCAGAGAGGTTAAGTGACTTGCCCAGGATAACACCTGTAATTATCTAAGGTAGGATTTGAATTCAAGTATTTCTGACTCTAATTTCAGCATGTACCTACTTCATCATCTGGCCATAGTTTTGATGTCCTTGACATAAGGAAAAGAATTCAGGATGACCCTTAGGCTTTATTACCTACAAAACTAGGATGATGACAATATAATTAACAGAAATACTCAAGAAGACATCTAAAATAGTCCCAAACTATTTTCCTTTACATTTGCAATATCTCAGCAAAGTAAACAGAGGAAAGTATTGTCTTTACTAGGCTAAGGGAATGAGGAGATATAAAGAATAAAAGACTTGTCCACTTATGCTACAATCAGCAGCATAACTTAGCCAGAGCTTATATTCCCCTGTGTCCCAAGCAGAGCTCATTTTGCAGATGATTTTAGATTAATGGTAGCAAAGATAGAATGGGATCACTGTTTCATCAAGCTTTGTGCCCATCAAATGTAGAAAGGTGAAAACCCATTGGTCAAAGTTACATGAACAAACATGAATCTCACACAAAGGTAATTTGATGAACACTAATTAGATGCACTCCACTCTAATTATTGTTATTTCTTCTTATTTTAAGCCTTGAAGCCATTTTGTCAAGGTTGTCTTTTATCAGCTTGGAAAATCCTGTGACATATTTCATTTCATGATGTTTGTTACTTCAGTTTCTAGACAGCAGTTTCACCAAAGCTCAAAAGGACCTTGACTTATTTTAACAACAATGCTCTGACAGCCCCAAATCATTAATTTTACTACCCTGTGAAATATTTAGACCATGAAATATAGAAGATATTTCTTTGTGCCAATGTTTGTGGGAGAGAGGGAAGTAGGGGAAGGAGGGTAGGAGAGAAAGAGAGTTAGGGGAGAGTGGGAGGGGGAAAGAGAGAAGTGGGGCAAGAGAGGGAGGGCAATAGAGAAAGAAACAGGAAGGGAGGAGAGAGAGAGAGAGAGAGAGAGAGAGAGAGAGAGAGAGAGAGAGAGAGAGAGATTGCTTCAAATATACTAACTTTTGATTCATTTTGAATCAGTCCTTTCTTTCTAGGTCAAGCTCACTTTGATTTCATTTGGGATGAGTATATGTCAAAAGCAGTTGGTTGACTTCAGACTGAGATTCCCAGAGTCATAGTATATCTAACCTGGAGTGACCTGAAGTTACATTGAAACTTGTCAAGTTTAATGAATATCAGAATAGGCAGCAGTGTAGACAGCCTTTATGGAAAGCCATTGTAATATTATTACAGGGAATCCTCCCAAGGTATACAGGATGCAACTGACCAAGCAGTTTTAAAATACCTGGCCCTTTAAAAAAGGTTGTCTATTATTACTTTAGCTTTTATTTTCAATGGGATTTAGAGCATTGATTTAGGAGGCTTACTTCACTCTGTATAGAATTCTTAGTACAATATACAGAGAAGATGTGATTAAAATCTGGGTGAGCTCTGTAGACTGATTCCTCCTTCTTCATCCTCAACTTATGTCCCATTGCTATCCAGATTACCCTGCTATGAAGACTTAATTAGTGGACTAAAACCACAGCAGGCACTGAGCTGAAAATAGCTAACTAGTGGGAAGCAGGTCAGGTTTATAGAGAAGGATGTCACCAGAATAGAATAAAACCAGTGTCAAGATGTTGCAAGTCACTGAACTCTCTCTTCCTTTCCCCCTTCTCAGTCCTGCTGACTGATAGAAGGTAGTGGTGGTGGGAGTCGGGGGGGATCTTCTCTGGTTTCACTGGAATAAGAATAAGCAAGAAGGAGGAAGGAGAAGGTAAGAGAGATGAAATTGTTCAAGTGATAAAGAAGCAAAAGAAAATCAAATAAAAGGACCTCTGTTATATCTCCATTTCTTTCTCAGAGTTACACATGAAGAACTGCTTGCAAGGAGTAACTTATTTAAATAACTGTTGTAAGGTACATTGCAAACAAGTTAATAATAATGCTATATGTCCAAAGGGCTATAATTTCATTGGTGTGTAAAGTGTCTCTTCTGATGCAGATTGAGACTTCTCCGTGGTTATTCTTCATGTGTTGTTATGGCATAGAAATAATAATCACAGTGATGATTATTATGATACTAAATCACCTAATGAACAATCATCATCTGAAATAATGAGCCTCTCTACCCTGAGGGAAAATGACCATTAAATAACCAAGAAATAGCTTGCTTCTGACCTACACTTGAAGTTTTACAAGTTTCATAGTTCCATCAGGAGTTTCTTCACACTTTAATAGCCTTGAGCAGAAAGTTATCTCCATTCAAAAAATCATCGAAGTAAAACATTAGTGGTCCTTAGTATGTCCATTAAAATACAGATATGACAGCAATGGTATCAATATCAGAGATGTTGGGCTATAAATCAAATAAAGTAGAAAATAAAACTGTAAATGTAAGGATCTCGTGAATATATTTAATGGATCACATTATTCACATTTTAATTAAGCTGCTTCTTTTCTCAACTATTTGTTTCACATTATTTTTTTTTCAAGTCTGACCAGCCTGATGGAAACCAAGCCAAGATGACAGACTAGGAAGAAATTCCCACAACCCAAATTCCTACAGAACATCTCTAATAACAAACTAAAAGAGCTTTGAAGTGATTGGGAAAATGAAGGAAAACTATAGTGGGTTGTCTTTTCAGCTTAAGACTGCAGGCAAGTGATGGACTCATAGACTCAGAGTCTGGAGCTTTGAACTAAGTCAGGAGATTAGGGGAGTCCCAAAGCTGATCATAGACCTACCTTCAGGTTCAGACCAGCAGTGTGAGAGAAGCTGGAACTCAATGCTCAGAGTTCCAAGGTAGGCCAACGGCATGGAAATGCCCAGAAACAATCAAAGACTCAGCACTCCCACTCTCCCACCAAGAGGGGCTGAGAACAGGGACTTAATGACAGAGATTCAAGTTAGGACAACAATATCATGTTTCTGAGAGTAGAACAATGTAAGAATGAGTAAATAAATAAAAATGACCAAGAGTTATAATGGTCCTAAGGATGCCCAAGAAACAAACCCAGAAGAGGAGAATAATTTCAAACATCTACAAGCAAAACCTCAAAGGAAAACACAAATTGCCCTTAAGATAATTGGAATTTACTAAAGAAATTATGTGAGATTTTTAGTTAATAAACAATAATTCAAAAGAAATGAAAACTCTAGAAGAAAGAATAGGGGGAGATGAAAATATAAAGAAATTTGGAAAAAGAATGAACGGAATAGCACAAAGGATACAAATCTTAACCAAGTAACAGACACAGTGAAAATTGTGTTGGACTAAATAGAAATTAATGACTTCATAAGATGACAAGATTTATTAAAAACAAAGCCAATGGATTAAAAAAAGAAGAAGAAGAAGAAAATGTAGGGTGTCAGATATTAAAAACAAGTAGCCTGGAAAACAAATCAAAGAGAGATAATTTAAGAATCATTGACTACTTGAAATGCATGAGAAAAGAGTCTGGATAACATTTTTCTTGAAAGAAAACTGCCCAGCTCTCTTAGAGACAGAAGACGAAGTAAAAACAGAAAGAATCCACCTATCACCTCTTGAAAGGAAGCCCCACAGAAAATGTCCCAGGAATGCCATAACTAAAATACAGAGCTTCAAATATCAAAATAAAAAAAAAATACTACATGCAGTTAGAAAAAAAAAAAAGAACTCAAGTACAAAGGAATCATAGTAAAAGATTTGTATTCTGCTCCTACAAGGAGCAAAGAGCATGTACAAAAGGCAAAAGTTATAAGCATACAACAAAGCATAACTTACCCGGTTAGAAATATAGGGCTTCCAAATATCCTGATGAATGTCCCAAAGCTTAATAAAAACATTGAAATACAAACATGGGAGTAAAGAGCAACTAGGTGGCACAATGGACAGAGTACCAGATCTGGAATCAGAAAGACTTGAGCTCAGATCTGGCCTCAGACACTTACCAGTTCCATGACACTGGACAAATCACTGAACCTCTGTTTGCCTCAGTTTCCTCATCTGTAAAAAGGGGATAATAATAGCACCTCCCTCCTAAGATTGTGAGGAGAATCAAATCAGATAATAATCATAAAGCACTTAGTACTATGCCTACCACCAAATAAGCACCAAATACATTTTATTAGTATCACTATCATTTATTATCATTATCTTATAATTCTCATCAAAAGAAAGTAGAACACATATATATGCACACAAGGAATTTGATGAAGAAATATATTCAGCTCAACAGGAAAACAGGAGGAACCCTGGAAGGGAAAGGGGAAAAAAAGAGAGAGGATAGATTTAGGAAGGGGTTAACTATGAGCAAAACAAAGTCAAGTTCAAAGAGGAGATCATGAAGAGGGATTTAAAAGGAAAAGAAAACAGTTAAGACAGTTGGGATTTTCATCCAATTCCTCTAGCTACAAATCCAGGACTATTTCCACTGAACCACACTGCCTATATTTTGGCATTAAGTGATTTGTTCATAGAGACAAATGCTAATTGTAAGTGCATTGAGACTTTAAAACAAGTGATTTATGTTTGACCTAGTGTATGTATCACGTCCTAGATAGGGTTTCTATCTGATTTTAGCCAGTCTCTCTAAATTTCCTTCCAACTCTGATCTATGATCCTTTGAAATCTCATGAATTCTATCTTCAAAATATCTCTCTCATCTGCCCCTTTCTTACCTGGTCACCACTTTAACTCAGGCCCTTGCCATGTTCTGACCTAAACTAATGTTACAAGTTCCTAATTAGTTATCATGCTTCAAGTCCCTTTCCAGCATGTCATCCATGCAACTTAAAGGACAGACACAACCATGTTATTTTTCTTCTCAAAAGCCTTTAGTAGTTTCCTGTTAACTATTAGGATAAAATATAAAATCTGACATTTACAAACCTCTATAATCTGGCTCCCACCTATATGCCCAACCTTAATTCACATTATATTTCGACAATAGTCCATCCAAATTGGACCCCTACCTGTTCCCTGAACTCATTATTGTATATCTCAGGTATAAGTATTTGTCTCCTATACATGGAATGTACCTCCTCATCTCAACCTCTCAGAATCATAATATTCTTCCTCCACAAGTTCTTCACTAGGGTCCAAGAACTTCTTTTTTTAAATTTGATAACTGCATTTCAATATGATTTGGTTGCTTTATAATCCCAAGTATCTTATTTTATGCACTTTAAAACAACATTCAAAGAAGGGGTCTATAGGTTTCAACAGACTACCAAAAGTGTCTATGACATATACACACAAAGTTAAAGACCCCTGATCTAGGCTTAGAGCAGATCCTCTGTAAAAGTTCTCCGAGTTCCATTGAATTAATATCAGCATTTTTACTTTTACCTTGGAGAGGCATTATGACAGTGATTTGGGTCCTGAATTGGTATTAGTTCACACACTCAGGCAATAGAAGGATTCCCTTAAATCCAAATGAAAGGAGGAGATCAGGCCAGATCCCTTTCAAGAAAGTATGCAAATTTTCCATTTTTTGTAACTTCTTGCTTTCACAGAAGCACAGTTTTCCACATCAGTATTCATAATAATGAGGCCATCTGCCTATGAACAGTGTAACACCAGGGTCTCAGAGGAGTCAAAATGACAGGTGTCTCAAAGCTGCAAAGGATTATGTAGGCTGCAGCATATAGCCAACTATGACTTGTGTGTAATAAGTGCCAGTAGGCATGATAGTACAGTGCAAAAATCACAGGATTTGGAGTTAGAGAACCTGGGTTCCAGTCCTCTCCTAGGCATATATTATCTTTGTGACTTTTGGTGTCACAAGTTCCATAGGTCTTGATTCCTATAAAATGAAAAGGTTGGACTAGGTGGTCTTTTAGGTTGCTTTCCATTCTAAATCCTGTGGTCCTAAGTGGTGTAAAGTGATCATGAAAAGAATCTGGGCTGACCATGCAGCAAGCATAAGGGATAGTTGATGTTCACCTTGAGTGTTGCACAAATCCTCACAAAATTGATGAAAGGCCCAGCATATCAGACAGATACTCTATGGAAAATTTAAAGAAAGACATTATAAATGTAGCCCCTTTCACAAGTTTCTAGAGATTAATGAGATAGCTTCTGGGGTGGGAGGGGAGTAAGGAATCACATTTGTGATCATTGCTTAATTCTCTTCCTGTAAATTAGTTTGTTCCCATTGTCTAGAGTCATTTCAGTATTTGAGATCAACGTGAGTATGTCCAGGGAGGAATGGTCATAAGGGATTTTGTATTTCAGAGATGATGCACAATAGAACCCTAATGAAGTTCTGGTGTGGTAGTTTGAGTTTCCTCCATGTAAAATAGGGATAATATAAGGACCTACCTCCTAGGATTGTTGTAGGGATCAAATGAGATTCTAATTATAAAGTGCTTAGCATAGTTCCCAGCACACAATAGGCACACTATAAATGTTAGTTGTTGTTGTTGTTGTTATCTTCCTGAGAAGAGTCAGAATTTATATTCTCATGAATTAATGAATATAATTCTTACGAGAACTTGATGAATGCACCATGAAACTTGATCTTGGGTCTCACTTAGAGATCCCTCAGAATAATGTTGCTTGTCCTTCATTCTAGAAGAGGAGCAATACATCAGAAAGATAATGCCATGATCTGCAAATGAATTGGATTTAAGCGAGGGAGGGCTCTGCAACAGTCACCAGCCTCACTCCAGAACTCCAGACCCATCTGGTTGCCCTGATCTGTAGCTTACCTGAAGAGAAAGAACCATTAAAGCAATGACTGTCCACACTCTGTTCCTCTCTGATTGGTGAGAGAAAGGGATGAGAACACAGATCTTCGTGCTCCACAGTGACACGTAGTGTTGAAGTACATAAAATGAGAAGGTACAAATGAGTTGTTATCCATAATATTAGACTGACTAGGGGAAGGAACACACATACTGAGATCACAGACCCATTAAACTATAAAATTGGTAGACAATGCCAAGATGATTTGGGGGCGGGGAGGGTGTTCAACTTGAAATTTAGAGATTGAGAAATTGATTGTTTCTACTTGATATAACTTGATGAAAATGTGTCTTAAGGATAATAGCACATTGGAAAGAACACCATAACAGGAAACAAATGATCTGGGTCTGAGTTCCAGTTCTGCCACTTACTAGCACCATAATCTTGGGCAAGGCACTTCTCTTTTTCCTACTGACTCATCTACAAAATTGAGATATTTCTTGTATATGCTTCACATGGCTTATGGTAAGCAAAGCATTTTGCAAACAGAAAGACTGTGTAAAGATCTGAGCTGTTATTATCACCACATTTTATCATTATCATTATTTATTTTAATCCACATTAAACTAGTCATCATGCAATATAAGAAAAGCCCAGGATAGTTCATGCATTTTACTGAAATGGTTAAAGCTAAAGTTAATCCTTTGCTTTGTGTCCTGACTTGCTTTCTAAGGCACAGTTTTTGAAGTAGATGTAAATAACAAAGAATCAAATCAACAATTCTTATCTTTGTAAAATGTCTTCTCTGTGAATTTCTTTCCTTTTCATTTCCAACTTTTAGATACAAGTGCATAATAGCACTTTCCACCTCCATAGTTTGCTCTGATCCTAGCCTAACCAATGTTTCCTTTGAAAATCTTTGTATTTACCTGTCCTAAAATAAGTGATTTTTATAGAAAAAAAATGATGAAAGACTAATGAATCAGCTATGTCTCACTTGCTAGGTCAGTCTAGGCTCTGGCACATTTTGACATGTCTTCTTCAAATGGTCACAAGAAAAGTGTTTTTTGTAGTATTAAACTTAAAAAATTCACACTCATTTTTGGTTCTTTCCATATTCAAAGAAAAACTAGGTTCCTATGAGATTCAAGTGGCAATTTCAGAAGTAATTTCAGCAAGTTGTGATCTCCTTTGAGAATGGATGAAAGATTAATTTTCATAGTTATCTAAGTACATCACATGCAAATCAGATAGGGACAGAAGCTTGTTTTCTATGGACTTTGTTGGTCAGAATATAACCATAAATACTAGTCTCTTGGGACAACCTGATATCCCCTTTAGGTAATTGTCTCCCATGCCTGAGTCTTTTCCCATTGTACCACCTAGGAAACCAAGTGATTGAGAGAGCAACTCATTAACAACAAAACTTTTTATAAACCATACAGAAGAGCCCCAAATCTTTCACACTTTGTTAAATAGTCACCTATGTGGGGTCCTGAATAAAGTACCGCACCTGGATTGAGAAAGACCTGACGTTTCTGTCCTACTTCAGACTAATTGTCTGACTATAGGTAAATCATCTAACCTAAATCTGTTTCCATATCTGTAAAACAAGAATAATAATAACTTTAAAATTGTTGCTAGGATCAAATAAGATAAATTATAAAGTGCCTTGCAAACCTTAAACCCCTATGATAATGCCAAATATAGCTAAATAACAACAAAAACAACCATAGCATTTATATAGCTCTTTAAGAATTATAAAGAGCTTTATAAACACTCTCTCATTTTATGCATACAATAGTCCTATGAGAGAGATACTATTATTATCCTCATTTTACAGATGAAGAGATTGAGGTTAAGTGACCAGGGCCACACAGCCAGTACTTGTTTGAAGTTTGACTCCAGGTCCAGTGCTTTATCTAGCTAACAGATAATATCCTAATATCATTGTGTATCTTTCTATTATCCTTTTGGTGACCTACAATTTTTATTCCTTTTACATCACCATATAACATAATTTGTACATATATAGAATCATCCAGATTAACACAAAATGTGCATAATTTCACATAAAAATACAACAAATAAATTACTGAATTACCTTCAGAGTTCTATTCAGTTAATTATATTTTTGCTATCTTCCACTAGAGTTAACTAGAGACAGTTAGATTGCTCAGTGGATAAAGTGCTAGGCCTGGAATCAAGAAGATCTGAGTTTATATCAGGCCTCAATACACTCACTAGCTGTGTGACCCTGGGAAAGTAACCTAACCTCTGTCTGCCTTAATCCATTGGAGAAGAAAGTGGCAAACTACTCCAGAATCTTTGCCAATGAAACCCCCACACAAGGTCACACAGTGTCTGACACAACTGAACAACTGACGAACAACAATAATAAGAGTTAATTATCCTCAAAATTTCTGACAAAAAAAGAGAGATTTGTTTCCTACCATATCATCACAAAATATATATTTTCCAAGTGCTTAACAAAGTCATTTTTAACATCCTACTTGATAATAAAATCAACCTTTTCCTGCTTGGGTTCATAGCTCTGAAATATCAAAACTTAATCTCTCTATGTTGGTATATTGAAAAGATCATTGGCCCAGCACAGAGTCCCCTAGTTTTAAGGGTTTCTAGGTGTTCAAGGGCAACCCTTTGACTGAATCCAAATTTCATAGAGCAAATGCCTTTAATAAAAGGATTTGTTCCTATAATTTGGACTCAGTCAAAAGGCTGCACCCAAGGACCTAGAGAAGGCCACATGTGGACTCTAGGCTGTAGATTCCCCATCCCTGGTTTACACTATCATTCACTATGTCTATGATCTTAAAAAAGTCACTTAACCTCTATGGGGCCCAGATTTAGTTCCCTAAATGAAAATGTGCAGTTCGTTGAATTCATAACTCAATACAAAAGGTAACTTTTAATATTAGATTATCTCAGCAAGTGAGCTTTTATCTTTCAACATATTTATATGGTTCCTGTCACCATGGAATCAAGGCATTTAGACCAACATATTGGGCTAAAAATAGCAAATGTGGGAAGCAAAACCTTCAATTCTGATCCCTCTCCTAGAGGACTAAATAATGACATATAAAAGATAGGTCTTGGATTTGGAAATATCTCTGATTTGATAATTAGAAAAATACTTAGGAGGAATTTCTTGATTGTCATTACAAAAAGGAAATACTAATCATGAAACATGGTAGTAGGAAAAAAAGATCTTTCACTCCCTCAGGTCCTATTTGTTTATTATTTGTTTGGGGAAAGGGTCTTGAGGAAGACTTTTTTTTTTTCATTTAAAAAATTAGTCAATATAGAGGCCATTATGAATTCACTAGTTCTTTCAATTTGTACTGAAAGAAATATTCCCATCTTAACAAAACAGTATGCATGTGCTTGCTACTTGTTTAGGGTAATATCTTACTATCAATGACACATTGATACTTCAAATAATCTGTGATTTATTCCATATAAGTAATCCCTCTTTGACTTGAAACATTATCTCAGAGAGTAGAGTCAAGATAGCAGAGTAAAAGCAGGGACTCATTTGAGCTCTCCCTCAAACCCCTCAAAATACTTGTAAAAATGACTAAACAAATTCTAGAGCAGCAGAACCCACAAAAAGACAGAGTAAAACAAATTTCCAGCCCAAAACAACCTGGATGGTCAACAGGTAGGGTCTGTTGTCCCAGTCTGGGAGAGGAGCTCAGTTCAGTGTGGGCCAAGCCACTCACAAAGACCAGGACCCAGCAAACCTGGAGCAGGCTTCAGGGGACTGAATCAAGGTGAGCTGTGGCAGTTTCCAGACTTCTCAACCCACAAATGCTAAAAACAACTTAGAAGATCAGTGGTAAAGGTCTGTCTGACCTTGATGAGAGGAGTATGGTCCAGCCCTGGCCCTAGCTCAGCCCAGAGGCAGCAGCTGCTTCCAGAGCTCTCAGCCTATGGTGAGGAAATCAAGTAGTTGATTAGAGGCAGATTGCAGGGATCTCTTTTGCTGGTGCTGAGGCAGGATTCTCTTGCTTTGCCTATGCTTTAATCTGGGTCCCAGTCTTGGGTGGCAGTCCTGGGGTGAGGAGGAGCACTGGCATAGTAGAGCTTGTGACAGCAGTGGAGAGGGAACCCTCCTATCATTTCCAGGGCAGAAAAGAGTGCTTTTGGTCACTCATGGACTAGAGCACAAGCGAGGAGAGGGGGTAAACATCTCTCCTTAGATTGTGCCCTCTTGGAGGAATTGAAAACTTACAGGTCCCTAGAAGTATCTCTGAAAATAGCTGCACAAAACCCTTGAAACTTGGGACAGTATACCCTCCACACTGGAAGCACAGCCTACCTTAAAAAAGAGTTAAACAATCAAGTAACTGTCTGGGGAGATGAGCAAATAGAGTAAAAATGCTCATACTATAGAATCTTGCTTTGGTGACAAGGAAGATCAAGGCATACAACCAGAAGAAGACAACAAAGTCAAAGCCCCTACATCCAAAGCCCCCAAGAAAAATATGAATTGTTCTCAGGCCATGGAAGAGCTCAAAAAAGATTTTGAAAACCAAGAGAAGTAGAGGAGAAATTGGGAAGAGAAATAAGAGTGATGCAATAAAATCGTGAAAAACAAGTCAACAGCTTGCTAAAGGAAACCCAAAGAAATGCTGAATAAAATAATACCTTAAAAAATAGACTAGGCCAAATGGCAAAAGAAGTTCAAAAAACCAATGAGGACAAGAAAGCCTTAAAAAGCAGAATTGACCAAATGTAAAAGGAGGTCCAAAAGTTCACTGAGGAAAATTATTCTTTAGAAATTAAAATGGAGCAAATGGAAGTTAATGACTCTATGAGAAACCAAGAAATTATAAAACAAAACCAAAAGAATGAAAAAAATAGAAGACAATGTGAAATATCTAAATGGAAAAACAACTGACATGGAAAATAGATCCAGGAGAGATAACTTAAAAATTATTAGACTACCTGAAAGTCACAATAAAAAAAAAAGAACTTAGACATCATCTTTCAAGAAATTATCAAGGAAAATTGCCCTGACATTCTACAACCACCCGGGTAAAATAGAAATCAAAAGAATCTACTGATCACCTCCTGAAAGAGATCCCCAAAGGAAAACTCCTAGCAATATTATAGCCAAATTCCAGAGTTCCCAGGTCAAAGAGAAAATATTGCAAGCAGCCAGAAAGAAGCAATTCAAGTATTGTGGAAACACAGTCAAGATAACACAAGATTTAGCAGCTTCTACATTAAAGAGCAAGAGGACTTGATCTATGATATTCTGGAGGTCAAAGGAGGTAGGATTAAAACCAAGAATCACCCACCCAGCAAAACTTAGTGTAGTCAATAAAGGGGAAAATTTGACATTCAATGATGTAGAGGAATTTAATGCACTCTTGAGAAGCCAGAGCTAAATAGAAAAATTGATTTTCAAATACAAGACCCAAGAGAAGCATGAAAAGGCAAAAAAGAAAGAGAAATCATAAGGGACTTATTAAAGTTAAACTGTTTACATTCCTGCATGGAAAGATATTTGTAACATATATGTATATATATATATGTATATATATATATATATATATACACATACACACACACACACACACACAGAGACAGAGACAGAGACAGAAAGAGAAAGAGAGAGGGAGACAGAGGCCACAGGGTGAGTTCAATGTGAAGGGATGGTATCTAAAAAAAGAAAATTAAGAGGTGAGAGAGGAATGTACTAGAAAGAGAAAGGGAAAGGTAGAATGGGGTAAATTATTTCACATAAAAGAGGCAAGAAAAGAGCTTTTACAGTGGAGGGGAAGAGGGGGGAGGTGAGGAGGAATGAGTGAACTTTACTCTCATCAGATTTGGCTTAAGGAGGGAATAACATACCCACCCAATTAGGTATGGAAATCTATCTTACCCTACAGGAGAGTAGAGGGGAAGGGGATAAGAGAGGGAGGGGGGTGATAGAAGGGAGGACAGATTAAGGGAGGGGGTAATCAGAAGCAAATACTTTTAAGGGGGGACAAGGACAAAGGAGAGAATAGAATAAATGGGGGTCAAGATGAGATGAAGGGAAATATAATTAATCTTTCACAACATGACTATCATGGAAGTGTTTTGCATGACCTCACATATATAGCCTATGTTGAATTGCTTGCCTTCTCAATGAGGGTGGGTGGGGAGGGAGGAGGGAAGAGAATTTGGAACTCAAAGTTTTAGAAATTAATGTTAGAAATTGTTTTTACATGCAACTGGGAACAGTTGCAGACAAAGGGGTATAGAAATCTATCTTACCTTACAGGAAAATAGGAGGGGAAAGGAATAAGAAAAGGGTGGAGGGTAATAGAAGGGAGAACAGATTAGGTGAAAGGAGAATCAAAATGCAGGCTGTCATGAGGTTGGGGGGAGGGTAGGATGGTGAGAAACTTTGGTATTCAAAATCTTATGTAAGTGAATGTTGAAAACTAAAAATAAATAATTTTTTTAAAAAAGGAAAAAAAGAATTTTTACAACCAGTGTCTCTGATAAAGGCTTTATCTTTCAAATATATGGAGAACTGAGTCAAATTTATAAGAATACAAGTCATTCCCCAATTGATAAAAGGTCAAAGGATATGAACAGGCAGTTTTCAGAGGAAGAAACTAAAGGTATCTATAGTCATATGAAAAAATGTTCTAAATCACTATTGATTAGAGAAATGCTAATCAAAACAACTCTGAGGTACCAAATCACACCTATCAGATTGGCTAACATGACAAAATGGGACAATAATAAATGTTGGAGAAGATATGGGAAAATTGGAACACTAATACATTATTGGTGAAATTGTGAATTGATCCAACCATTCTTCAAAGCAATTTAGAACTATGCCCAAAGGGCTATAAAATTGAGCATACCCTTTGACTCAGCAATACCACTTCTAGGTCTGTATCCCAAAGAGATCATAAAAAGGGGACAAGGACGCACATGTACAAAAATATTTATAGCAGCTCTTTTTGTGGTAACAAAGATTGGAAATTGAGGGGATTCAATTGAGGAATGGCTGAATAAGTTCCGGTATATGAATGTAATGAAATACTATTGTGCTATAATAAATGATGAGCAGGCAGACTTCAGAAAAACTTGGAAAGACTTGTATGGACTGATGCTGAGTGAAGTGAGCAGAACCAGGAGAACATTTTACATGGTAACAGAGACATTGTGCGATGACTAACTTTGATAGACTTAGCTCTTCTCATCAAGCAAGGATCTAAGACAAGTTAGGAAGACTCACGATGGAAATTGCTATCCATATCCAGAGAAAGAATGATGGAGTCTGAATGCAGATTGAAGCATACTATACTGCTCTCCTTTTCCTTCATTGTTTTGTTTTATGGCTTCATTCTTGTGGTTCCTCTCATTAGTTCTAAATGTTTTTTTACATCATGACTAATGGGAAAATATGCTTAACATGAATGTATACGTGGAGCCTATATTAGGTTGTACACTGTCTTTGGGAAAGGAGGAAGAATTAGGAGGAGGAAAAAATTTTAAACTCAATATTTTATGGAAGTGAATGCTGAAAACTAAAATAAATTAATTATCAAAAAAGAGAAAGAAACACTGTTTTCCTAATTTTTCATGAGTTTCTATAGCCAAAGAGTTAATAGCCTGATGGTCAATCTTCAAGTGACAAGTCTTTCTAATTTTAACTAGGCTGACCTTTCTAAAAGCAAACATATACAATCTATGTTGGGAGCCATAATTGAAGGCTTTACAACTTGATTGGACTGTCAGACTTGGTATTTCACCAGGATAGCCTTCAGACACCTCTAGGATATGACGTGAAATTGAAAGAAACCTTTGGTAGAGATTCAATTGTCTAGAGGTAATTTCATATAATTATTTTGTTATATGCAATTGTGCAAAAGGACCAAAATTTTATTGCCAACACAGAGTAATTGTCATTGCTTGATGCCTGGATTTTTCTATTTTTGTGGTCAATTTCATTTTAAAAAGATCAATAATTTTGATGATAAAAGATACTTTAATGAAATTTTGTGCAGAGGCAAAAAACTATAGAGATAGAGACACTGAAATGATAGATTTTAGCAACATAACATGCTGATTACTTACAACAATAACATTATTATGTTTTTATTAGAATTTACCAGAACAATATCATAAAGTCAGTATGTATCAGAAACAGGATTCAACTTAAATCCCACAGCACTGAAATTGACACCCAGAAGTACAACAATCTAATAATATTTATATGAAGGCACATCCAATTTTAGCTATTAATAATGATTTTCAAAGAAAATAATGCTGTTATCTTTATAAACCCAATAACCAATCATACACATAAAAGACTTTCAACTAAGATAGACATAAATCTAATTTTTCACAAATATTACGAAATGAGATTAAAGAATTTTAAAAATTGTGTTTCTAATAGCAAACTCCAAAATCTTATTCCATTGTTTTAACTGTGACATAGAAGAGGCCAAAACATCAAACTCAGCTGGGCTCTACCAAGCTAGAGAAATTTGGAGAGATTACAGTGTTTCTCAGTAAAGAGAATATCCATATCAATCTACACCAACAGATTATTTGAAGTACTTAAGTATTCTTAATAAGTGATGTTGCTTCTACTCAGTTCAGTCATTGCTTCTTTAAGACTTGAGTCTTTCAAAGTACACATTGAAATGACTGATTCCAGCGAACATCCTGACAACTGCAAGATACTAAACCCAAGCTAAATTCACTGCAATCTGCTTTGCATCCTTTCTTATCATATGGGTGTAAAAACAATAATTTTCAGATGGTCTCATATTTACTCATTACTTTATCATCAATATGGAAGCCAGGGCATTTCCTGGAAGGTCTGGTATTTCAAACATTGTTTTCATAGGCAGCATTCTTGCCATTACACTGTCATTTCTCTAGGTTTTCCTATCTTTTGAGACAAAGGAACAATTCTCAAGTGCTATCACACTTCTGTAAAGTGATATTAGTAACAAAATTTAATATGTAATTCTTTGCTAAGACTCTGCCTTAGAAGAATGCTGCCCTATTCTGTAACATGTTTGCTGATTTCATGAGTGTAGGGAATTCATTTAAAAAAAACACATGATGTTAGTGTTGATGCAGAGATTCTTACAAAATACAACATTCAACTTTAAAACCCTAAGAAGTTTAAGCATACCAGAGTATGTTAATAAGATTATATATGTATATGATCAAAATACATAGGAAACAAGAGCTAACATTATTTTCAAAAGAAAAACAGAAGAATCTTTCCCAATCAAAAAAAAAAAATACAGAGTTAAGTGGCAGCTAAGTGGCACAGTGGATAGAGCCCTGGCCCTGGAGTCAGAAGGACCTTAGTTCAAATCCAGCCTCAGGCACATGATACTCATTAGCTGTATGACCCTGGGCAAGTTACTAAACCCTGATTGCCTCACCAAATAGGGAGAAAGAGAGAGAGAGAGAAAGAGAAACAGAGTTAAAGGAAGGATGCTTCCCTCTCCTCGTTATTATTTGATACAGTTCTAAAATTCTTCCTTTAGTAATGACAAGAAATTAAACACCTAGATAGTTATAAAAAAGAAACTTCTTATTTGCATATTGCCTTAAAAAACCCTAGAGCATCAGTAGGAAAGTTATTTGAAACAATAGTAAAGTAGTAAGCTAACATAAATCCACAAACATCATGATAACTTACGTACAACACTTTAACAAAGGAAAAAATAATAGAAAAACAAATTCCATTTAAAACAATTGCAAAATTCGTAAAATATTCAAGGGGTAGCCTACAAGTATACTCAATACTTTTACAAATACACGTACAAAACACTTTATATGAATAGACTATAAAAAGAGAGATTTTTGTTGTTCATGGTTGGTTCATGACAATTTTTTATTAAAATAGAACAAATTATTTATTAACATTTAGTGCTATGCCATTCATCCTAATGAAAGGTTATTTTGTAGAACTGGACAAAATAATGAAGTTCATTAGGTGATTCAAGAAGACCTATAATCTCAAGGGAAAAATTGCAGAAAAAAAAAAAGACTGTGACTCCATTGTATCTCTACTTCCACTCCTTTTATTTGCTCTCTTTTAGATTCTCTGCAACCTGACTTCTGACCTCATCATAAAACTAACACTGTTCTCTCCAAAGTCACTAATGATCTCTAAATTTCTAAATTAAATGGCCTTTCCTCAATCCTGATCTTCCTTGACCTATCTGCAGTATATGACTATCAATAACCCTTTCCTTCTGGATATTCTATTTTCTCTAGGTCTTCAGTTTTCATAACATTATTCCCTTCTAGTTCTCCTCCTATCTGTCCAGCATCTCCTCAGTCTCCTTTGCTGGTTCTTCATCCATGTCACACCCTCAATGATGTATGTCCCCCAAGGTTCTTGTCATCAGTCCCCTTCCTTTTTTGCTCTATGATATTCCATGTGGTTATCAACTATCATGAATTCAGTTATCTATAGATTTCTATGTACTATTCAGTGCATAGAAATCTATGCAAATGATTCCCAGATCTATATATCTAGCCCTAAACTAGTTTCTCTCCGGCACTACAGTCATGCATAACCACCTCTTGGACATTTCTAACTATATGCCCCATAGCCATTTCAAACTCAACATATCCAAAAGAGAACTCATCATCTTTCCTCCCAATCCCTAAATTCTCTGTTACTGTTAAGTGCAAAGCTGTTTTCCTAATCGTCCAAGCTTAAGATTTTAGTGTGATCTCCAATTCCTTACTCTCACTCATCCCACATATCCAATCCATCTTCTCATTTCCACCTTCACAGCATCTCTCGCATATTTCCCTTTCTCTCCACTCATAGAGCACCAATTCTAGTTTAGGCCCTCATTATTTTCACCTGATCTTCTGGCTATTCTTCCTACCTCAACTCTCCCCACAGCAATTCATCCTCATCTCAGCTGCCAAGGTGAATTTCCTAAAGCAGAGGTATGAGCATGTCAACCCAGCTCAGTGAGCTTGGGTTCTCTATTATCTCAGAGATAATATAATATATAAAGACCTCTGGCATTTAAAGTTTTCCATGGTCTGGCCCCTTCCTACTTTTCCAGCCTATACTTTACACTCCTCTATGCCCTCTATGTCCAGTCTATAACTTTGCACTGGTTATCTATTTCCCATGAAGAGAATCCATGGTCCCTTCATATCCACTTCTTTATTGGACTGGCTTTCTTCAACACTCAGTTAAAATTATACTTTCTGTAGGAAACCTTTTCCAGACATCATAGTTGCTAATGCCTTCCCTTTTAGATACCTTCATCTACTCTCAGGCTTTTTCTGGGTCTCTGTTTGGCTCACTCTCTTTCTTGGTTTTTTTCTTGCACTCTCTGTTGCCTTCTCTCTTTATATGCATCTGTGTATGTGTATTATGTGCCTAGTTATTTATATTTTGTCTCACCTATTGTAGTCTACAGCTTCTTGAAAGAAAAGAATGTATTGTTTACTTTTTCTGTATCCATAGGAGAGTGCCTGGCACATAGCACATATTTAATAAGTGCTTGAAGACTGACTGAGATGGGTAATTGTGGGAATCAAATATTGTATATGCCACCAGAAGTCATAATTTTGTTAATTTGTTTTGCTTGTATTTTTTTTCTTTATGACAAAGGGAAAGTTCAGTAGGGGAGAAAGAGTTCATTGAAAAATTATTATGGTGTAACAAAAAAGGATCAATCACTTTCAAATAGCAATGAGACTCAGAGATAAAGTCTTATTGTCTATTGTAACGTCCAAGATAAAATACTCTAGTGGGGTTATGGGGGAAAGATAAGAATGTTATTTTTTCTTTGTTTAATTTGAGCTATAATGAGACATTCATTGAAAGATGCCTCAGACAGATAAGATTGATATGTTCTATGGAGATCATTACTTTAATAAAATAAGATGAAATAAATATATTTATGTTAGAAAATGTAGAACAATGGTTACTTAATAGGGATAGTGGGATGTTGCTCATTCTCTTAAAATGGTCTTCCCACAAACATCCGCTTTTCAGAACTCTCTCTGTGCCTTCAATTATTATAATTGATGATTCTCATTATTTAAAATGGCTTTGTGAAGTCATCTTGCTCATCCTACCACCTAGAGATGAGGCCACATCTAACCTGTGCCACAAAAGTAAGATTTTTTTTTGTTTTAATGAGCTCAAGAAAATAGAATTCTCTGCCTTCCTGAAAACAACATTGATTGAATATATTATGAAAGACTTGGGCTTGGAATCAGAGGATGTAGTGCTACATCCATGCTAGTGCAACCTTTCCTCTGTTAATTATTTCCTTTACCTTTTCTTATTTATCTTGTATATAGCTTGTTTTGCATATATTTGTTTGCATATGGTCTCCTCCATTAAATTTGTAAGCTATTTGAGAGCAGAGACTGTCTTTTGCCTCTTTTTGTACTCCCAGGGCTTAGCATAGTGTCTGGAACATAGTAGACATTTAATAAATGTTTATTGATTGATTGATTAGCTATGGACCTCTTCACCTATAATCAGGAAAGCTAGGTAGTTGAATTATCTGACCTTGTAAAGTACTTCCAGGATTAACATTCTATGCCTCTGTGCAGTAGAAGAATTTTTAATAGAACTGGATATCCAAGGTTATGATCATTTTCTGTGATGGTTGGAAATTTAAAGAAGCACAGGGATTAAAGTGAGAATTTTTTACTACCATTTATACTTCGGGAGAATATTTTGCTTGTATCCTTTAAAGAAAATTGGGAGTGAAATAAGTCCTTTTCTTTTAATAATCCTCAAAGTCAATCAATAAGTATTCCTTAATCACATGTACCATATGCTATTCCAGACAGCTGGGAATAAAAAGAAAAAAATTAAGTCTCTGCCCTCAAGAAACTTCCATTCTAACTTGGGCAAAAATGTAATATCTTAGTAAAATGAATTCTGTGGGTTTGTTATTATATTGTGTATTTCACAAAAAAAAAGAAAATTCTGTTGAAAACCACTGACTAAGTATATCAAGGAAATTATGTGGAAAACCACCGGCTAAATATATCAACAGGTCATTCAACTACCCATAATGTTAAAGAAGATAGTGGTTAATACACATAAATAGAAAATTTCAGCATAGCTTGTTTGCTATTCTCATTATGAGAAAATCACCGTTAAGATAATTTGTCTAATGTTTATACAGTCTGTTTTTTTTTTAAAGCCTTCCCATTTAGGACTTTAAGAGCTACAAAAGTTATAACACTGCAAATAAAGAGTTGGAAAAAAAAATTTAAGTCATTGAGGTTAATCTACTTTCTTTTCATATTCAACTTCATCTCACACCCTGTTACTTTATTGCAATATTCCTCAAATCAATGGACATTTTGTCCAGTGCAGTTAACATTATGTGACTAAGGAATGAACAATCAGACTATTCCAACAGCTATTCAAACACTTCCTCAATAGATTTACCACAGTGCTCATTTACCCCCCAGCAAACTTTGCCCCATCTTGAAATAGCTTAAACAGCCCTAAATTCATAGAATATTAAACGAACAAGGAAACTTGGGGATCCTCTAGTCCTATTCCCTCACTTTACAAAAGAAGAAAATGAAGACATGAAGTGATTTTCTAACACCACATAGCCCATCAGTATAACTACTTGCCTTGCCTGAGTCAGTCAAGTTACTCTCCATATTACTATTCAATATCCCAAACTACTTTCCCCCAGGTTCAGTTCAGTAAGTCAGGTAGTCAGCCAATAAGTATTTATCAAGTTACTACTATGATAAGTAAGATTGGCCCCTGCTCTTAGGAAGTTCTCAGGCTTCTGGAGGAGACAACATGAAAACTATTTACAAACAAGATACAAATAGGTCAGATTGAATATAATCAAAGTAGAGGGAAGGCACTACTATTAAGGGGGATAAGGAAAAGCTTCTTATAGAAGATGAGATTTTAGCTGAGCCTGGAAGGAATCCAGGAAAGCCAAGAAGCAGAGATGAGTATAGAGAGTATGGGGAATAGCCAATGAAAATAAGGAATATCCAGGCATGGGGAATATCCAGTAAAAATGCTTAGAGATGAATTGTCTTGTGCAAGGAATAGCAAGGAGTCCAATGTCACTGGATCATAGAGTGTATAGTGTGAAGTAAGACATAAGGAGACAGGAAAGATGAAAGTAGGGAAGAGTGATGGGATTAAAGGGCTTTGAATGCCTAACAGAGGCTTTTATATTTAATCCTGGAGGGTTCTTTTGTTGAGCTACAAAAATCTGGGTCTAGGGGTGCTTAATCTGTATTTCATGAATTTGTTTTGTTGAGGGAAGTTCATTAATTTGGTGCTTGTGGGGGCAGCTAGGTGGCACAGTGGATAGAGCACCGGCCCTGAAGTCAGGAGGACCTGATTTCAAATCTGGTCTCAGACCAAACACTTGACACTTACTAGCTGTGTGACCCTGGGCAAGTCACTCAACCACAATTGCCTAAAAAAAAAAATTAGTAGTTGTGGTAATGATACAAAAAATGAGTTTAAAAGATGAAGCATTATTAAAGAATCTTAAGGCAGTGGTAATATAAGAAACATTAATTTAAAATTAATAAACATGAAATATTTAGGATTCTCATTGTCTCAGGGATAACCCAACCTACAAGAGAAGAACATTAGCCAGAGTAATTGTTCTCTTATAGGTGGTAGCCACGCTCACAATTGAATCTATGCATTCATTCCTTTCTAGTCATTCCTAATGAGAGCAAGCATTTATATAAGGCTCATTATACATTTATTTAGATACAACATATGTATATAACATATATATATAATATGAGAGCTGATTATATGTGCAAACTAATTTGGTCCTCACAACAATCCTGTGAGGTAGGTACTATTATTATGCTCATTTGCCTAATGAGGAAACAGAACCTGAGAAAGGTTAAATGACTTGCCTAAGGTCAGAGAATCAATAAGTATCTGAGGCAGAATTTGACCTCTGGATTTTCTGACCCAATGTCTAACTCTAAGTCTTATAATCACCACTATAGTTCAGACCTTATCACCTCTTTTCCAGACTATTACAATGATTTCCTAATTGGTCTCCCTACCTCAAGACTCACCTCTCCAATCTATCCTACATAATATGACCAAAGTGATACTCCTAAAGCACAGGTTGGATCATGTCACTCCAATACTCAACAAAATCCATGAGGTTCATGTTACTTTTAGGATCAAATGCAAAATCCTCTGTTTAGAATTTAAACCCCTTCACAACCAGTCTTAAACTTGCCTTTATAGCCTTAATAAACATAATGACCCTTCATGTGCTCAAGTTCAACCAAACTGACCTTATTGTACCTTACACATAACATTCTATCTCCCATCCCTATGACTATGTACTGGCTGGATTCTGTACCTGAAATATGCTTCTTCCTCATCTTCTCTTAGAATCCCTAGTTTTCTTCAAAACTCAACCCAAAAGTGTACCTGTTACATGAGTGCTTTCCTGATTTCCCCATATATCAGTTTCTTCCTTTTCAAAAATTATGTCATAGTTATTTTGCATATGCTTGCACGTGTGTACATGTTGTTTATCCCAATAGAATATAGGCTTCTCAAAGGCAAGGATTTTGATTTATGTCTTTGTCTCTCCAATGTCTACCAGTGTTCAGAGCTTATTGGTGTTTATTGGAATAAAAGAAAAGAAAAACAAGAGAGACAGAGTGTGTGTGTGTCAAGCAAGCAAGACACATATCTAAATTGGCTATTTCTGAAAGTATATGTATATGACACTCTACATCTTCAGTACATCACCTCTCTGTCAAGAGAAGTAGTGTGGATCATCATTGGTCTGCTGAAATCATGGTTAGTCATTGCATTGATCAGAATTCTCAAGTCTTTCAATGAGTTAGCATGTAAAGACTTTCCCTATTGGAATGGGAAGATGAGAACAATTTGTTCCAATGACCATGAAGGTGGCTATAGCAGGTGCTGTGGAGTGTTAGAGCTTGGTCAGACATTAAAGATGCCACTGCATCCTGGGCAATGGGTAGCCATCCTAACTTTTGTCTTGCCACTGTCAGGATTTATCAATGTCTGGACTTCACTAAATCAGGAAGAGAGAGTAAGGCTGGCAACTTTGTGCAATTCTCTCTCATTTAAATCCAAATTCACCTACAAGTTGAGACATCATCCTGTGATGACATTGGTCCTCTTCAAAAACAAAGGACGAACAGCAGCAAAGTATCTCTCTAAAATCTTTAATTCTGGTTTCCCATGATTGATAGAGTAACAGCATAGAATAATGGAAAGAACTGGATTTGAAGTCAGAATAACATTAGCAACATCAAAATACAACCAATCAACATCTTCTATGTTCCAGACACTATTTTAAATGCTAGAGATACAAAGAAAGACAAAAATAGTCCTTGCTGTCAAAAAGCCTATATTCTGATGGGAGATATAGCATGTAAATAAATAGATACACATAAAAATAGATAGATAGATAGATAGATAGATAGATAGATAGATAGATAGATAGATAGATAGATAGATAGACAGATAATGAATAGATAGAAGGTAACCTTAAAAGGTAAACAACTAGCACCTGAGAGACAAAAAAGGTCTTCTGTTGAAGATGGGATCTGAGCTAAATCTTTGAGCATGCTGTGGATTCCAAGAGATAGAGAAAAAGAGGCAGAAAATTCTTGTTGGGGGAAAGCTAGTACAAAAATACATAGATATTTAGATATTTAAATAGGTAGGTAGATAGAGAGAGAAAGAGAGAGAGAGAGAAAGAGAGAGAGAGAGAAAGAGAGAGAGAGAGAGAGATATTGATAGATAGGTTGATTGATAGATAGAGTGTTATATACTAGGGACAGCAAGTAGGCCAGTATGGTTAAAACTCAGAGTGCAAGAAGAGAATAAAATATAAGAAGACTGGAAAGGTAGTAAGGGGCCTGGACACAAATAGTTTTAGATGTCAAACAAAGTGCTTTATAGAAAATCCAAGAGGTAATGGGAATCCATTGGAGGTTATTGAGTAAGGGTTAGGGGTTACATGGTAAGACCTATGCTTTAAGAAAATCACTATGATAGCTATATGGAAGATGGATTGGAGAAGTGAGAGACTTGAGTAAAGGAGAACCAATCAGAAAACTACTGTAATAGTTTAGGTGAGAAGTACTGAAAATGTGAGCTAGGGGGCTGGATGTGTTAGGGGAGAGAAGGAAGTGCACATAAGACATGTGGCTTGAAGGAAAGTAAGGGGTGAGAATGACACTGAGTTTGTGACCTTGGAGACTTTTGGTGATTGAGAGCATGATGGAGCCCTTGACAATAATAGAGAAGTTCATAAGAGGTGAGGATTTAGAAGAAATCTAAGTCACTTACTCTCTCAGATTTTTAGTTTCTCACTTATAAAATAACACCAATAACAATAATAATAAGTCCCACAGAGAATTTTCTTTATTACATGGAGATAAACCTGAATCCCCACAAAAATGTTGCAGTGGAACTTAAGTTGTGGCAAGTTTTACCAAACTGAAAAATGTGATGGGGGAAAGATGAAATGACTGAGGAAACAAAGGTTCACACTTCTGAGCAAATTAATTTATTAATTGATATTTGCCAATTGGTCAACAAACTGGGACCAATACAAGTCAAGACAGACTTTTATGCATTAAAACAAACAAATAAGAATAATTAATTAAAGAAAATTAACCAGCATACAAAATTAGGTGATCTTATTGGAGGAAAGAGTAGAAACTTTCTTAGTTGGGAGGTGGAGAGTGAACAGGTACAATTCCCTAAAATCAAAAAAAGAAGTATCCCTCTAAATACACACACACACACACACACACACACACACACCCCAAGTGTCTTTATTCAATCAAAGGAACATGGTAAAAACAACTAATTGATCAGTATGGTGCTAGTTTTCAAATAAGACATATGGGATGCTTGAAATGTATAATTGTGAGAAAACTCGGCATCAATTTTTGGATCTTATTGGGTTTCTGGTCAGCATAACCTAGGTCCTTAAGGATTTCTAAGTAGCAGGTAGGGGTGTTCCAGTTTTCCAGAACACAGGGAAACAATGTTCAAACAACTGAATAATGATTTTCATAAGCAGAAATTGAACTAGATCCATAATTGAATAGAGGAACTGAACTAGATCCAGAATACAGTCACAAAATGAAGTGATGAGTGAACCACATTGATTCACTCAATTCCCAGTGCCATGCTGTTCTAATGCCTTCAGAAAGCTTCAAGTATGGTTCAGTAATAGACTGTTTTGTTAATCACTGGAGGGTTGGTCAAAATTTGAGGCTTCAACAACTACAGTTGGCATTAATGTTGGATTACTCATGTGAATGAAATCATGGACCACCCTAGAGGTGTTGTAAGAAAAGTTCTTACATGGTAATTACTTAATTTTTTCCTCTTCTACTTTCTACCTGAATCCAAAACATTTTCCAACATCAGATGATTCTTTTCTCAAGTGAAATAGTCCCACTTGAGAAAAAAATTGCCCCATTTTGGTCTGTTGGGTCCTGGCTATCACACTTTTGACTACATTCTGTTTTCATGCCATTCAATCAAAAGAATGAATTAACATTTTGATAGGCAGAACAACGTAGTGGAAAGAGTTCTAAACCTGGAGTCAGGATAGCCCAGTCTTTAAATCCTGCTTCCAGCACTCATTAGATTTGTGACCATAGGAAAGTCTCTTCACCTCTTTGAGCCTTGGTTTCTTCATTTGTAAAACAGGGATAATTAAAACCTTCTGTGCCTGCCTCTTGGAATAATTGTGAGGATCAAATGAGATAATGTAGATGAAATAATTTATAAACTTCAAAGTACTTTATAAAATTGACTATTATTATTTGATAGCTTCTTCTCAGTCCCTGGCCTTTCTAGGATAAATAAAACTTATCCAAAAAATAACAAACACCTTACAAACATCTACAGAATAATTGAATAATTTCTCTACCAGTTGCAAGTACAGAATGTCAAAACAATTGGTGATATCCTTCAAACAACTGGTCAAATGAATGAAATTTATGAGCTTATAACTTCCAAAGACACTCTATGTCAAAGAATTGGAGATAATTCAGGGAAAAGAAAATGGCAAGTTGGTATGAGGGAAATACAGGATTTTTCTCTTCTGTCCTTTCTTAGACTGGCTGCCAGCACAGTACAGTTTTAATAACAGACTGTTCAGTCTTTGCACAGGGCTAGAAAGAGACTAAAGCATCAATAAGTAACATATTTCACAAGGGATGGCACAATTCACAGAAACAAATTATGAAATTATCTGCACACATTGGAAAGTTCATCTGAACTCAATATGTAGATTTGCCAAGAGATGATCAATAATGCAAGCCCTCTGGATGTCTTTTTTATTGTTTCCTTCTCTAGTACTGCATATTGTGATATATATATGAATATATATAGTTATAGTTATAATACAACTTAAAAGAAACTTTTCTTTATATTTTCCAATATTATGTTTACCAGGAATTATTATTTAAATAATATTTAATTTTTCCCCAATTATATGTTAAAACAATTTTAACATTTTTTAAAGTTTTAAGTTCCCAATTCTATCCTTCCCTCTCTTCCTCCTCTTCCTCCTCTCTAAGATGGCAAGCAATCTGATATAGGTCATACATATGCAATCATGTAAAACATTTCCATTTGGTCATTTTGTACAAGAAGACTCAGAAAGAAAGAAAGAAAGAAAGAAAGAAAGAAAGAAAGAAAGAAAGAAAAAGGGAAAGGAAGGAAGGAAGGAAGGAAGGAAGGAAGGAAGGAAGGAAGGAAG